>NC_073259.2:51803529-52118382 GCF_029289425.2 Pan paniscus
ATTACAGTTTTCATGCTATAGTATTTTGAAAACAAATTTTCTAATTTATGCTGATAGTTGATCTTATTACATTGGACCTTGCTAATTTCCTAATAGTTCTTACAGTCTATAGACTTTCCTAGATTTTCTGCGTAATTATATTATCTTTAAGTAGTTGCGTTTTTCATTCTAATTCCTACAACTTATTTATTTTTCGCTTTACTGTAGGCGTTGTTACCATGTTGAGTGGAAGCAGTGACTAGGTGTCATTGTTTTGTTCTGATTTTAAAGCAAATGTTTCTAATTTTACCATTCAGTACAGCAAATGCCCAATTACCCGGTCAAGGAAATTCTCTTTCCATTCCCAGCTGGCTATTTTTATAACTACTTAGTGATTAATTTTATCAAAGCATTTTTTTCGGCATCTATTCTATTGCTTCTTTTGGAAGAAACAGTCTGCCATGGGTTCTGAATGTCCCTGCACATAATTGCCATGTATGCCAAATTCCAAGACCTAACTATCCACTGACACTGAACAGTTTCTGTAGCTGGTTACAGGGACAATTAAATAGGTTAAGGTGACCACAATGTGACTACTATGGCAGGTCACTCCCAGGGAAAGGAGGACTAGCTTGCTTTCTGCTTTCTACAAAAGGTACCAAGCTCTTGACCCTGGGTTCCACAGCCACAGTGTATCCCACCGTGTGCATAGTCACCATCTGTGCCTATCACATCGCCCTGTGGGATTTGGGGACAGGGAACCTACACTACAATGCTGATCCTCCTGCTGATTGCTGTGCTGTGAATAAAAATCTGTCTTGCTCTGATCCACTGAATCTTGTCTACTTTTGGCATCTTTGGAGTTGTGACAGTTGATGCCTTGCTACTCTCTATGAGACTGGGGTTATTTTCCCTGATAGTTCATAAGAAATCTCTACAAGGCTCCTTTTACAACTTTCGATACCACCACTGTGATGTCATTTAAAAACAAAAACTATCAATCGATTTAAATGTGTCCATCGTTTCTTTCCCATAACTATTCTATTAGATGCCCTCTGTAAGTAATCAAAGCCAACAATGATTGAGGCCCTTGCAAAATGTGTTTCCCAAAAGAACTTTACTAATTAAAGAAACTGAGATGCCTTATAATAGACTTTGTAAGAACCCAGAATACTTCTGAAAAAAAGCCTTACTTTCTAATTAAGCAAACCTATCAAATCAAATACTAATTAAGCAAACCTCACAATCCATACCACACATTAATAATTTAATAATTAGACTGCAAAACTAAATCACAATAGTTCTTTTTTTTTTTTTTTTAGACGGAGTCTCACTCTGTTGCCCAGGCTGGAGTGCAGCTGCATGATCTCAGCTCACTGCAACCTCCACCTCCCAGGTTCAAGCAATCCTCCTGCCTCAACCTCCCTAGTTGCTGGGATTACAGGCACCCGCCACCATGCCCAGCTAATTTTTTTTTCTTTTTTTTTGTATTTTTAGTAAAGGCAGGGTTCCACCATGTTGGCCAGGCTGGTCTCAAACTCCTAACCTCAAGTGATTTGCCCGCCTTGGCCTCCCAAAGCACGGAGATTAACAGTGTGAGCCACCGCACCAGGCCCAAATATTTTTAAATATTTTTTTATGAGTTACAAAATGCCAAGAGATGTGGAACACTAGTTATCAGTGCTATTATACTAGATAGTCACAAAAAGAACATAATGCTTGCTGCTTTCAAAATTTAAAATCCCAGTAAAATATTTCATCTATGTGCCTTGAGTCTATATTTCCAAAGCAGACATCACGGTGAGTCAAGTATCAAAGTACTTATGCTATTATTTTTATCCTTTTACCTGTATTCAGGTTGCCTGCTTGCAGAATGATCGTCTCTTGTCCATCTATAACCAGATTCATCCTGTAACATAAAAAAGCTACTTAGCTATTTGTTTACATTATTTTGAACAAGTGGGACATATCTAACAATACTACCAGAAACTAGACTGAATTTCCCTAAACTTCAAAGGCATAAAAAGGGAAAAACATTCAGCAAGTCATCCATTTCAACAACTGAAAGAGTAGACTGACTGAGAACCTGTGGTACCATTTATCTCTATTAAAATGCTTAAATTATTTCTTTGGTAGACTCAAACAAGCTAATTGCCAAAGATACATATATCAATATCACAACAGTAAAGGGCTATTTGAGGACAAAGTCTAAATTTAATAAAGCACACATTTCTCAACCTCACGTTTTTCCTTCTGTCAAGTTCTCTCACCAATTTTCAGTTTCAAGCCCAATAAAAAACTTGCTACTTTCCCATTTTTCCTGCTCAAGTTTTATTTTCTCACCTTATTTTCAATTAAAAACCAAACTGGAAACAATATAAGAAACTGTCACTTATTGATAATCTATATCAGAATAAGATTTAAATTTATTTAAGTTTAAATAAATTTAAAATTAATCAAACAAAGCACATTTTGTTCTCTAAGACATATTTGCAAAGGTACATAAAAAAGAACCATATAGCAATCCACACCAAATTACTTTAAAATTACACACAGAATTGGCCAGGCGCAGTGGCTCACGCCTGTAATTCCAGCACTTTAGGATGCCAAGGAAGGTGTATCACTTGAGTTCAGGATTTCGAGACCAGCCTGGCCAACATGGTGAAACCCCATCTCTACAAAAATTAGCCAGGCACGGTGGCGTGCACCTATAGTCCCAGTTACTCAGGAGGCTGAGGCAGGAGAATTACTTGAACCCAAGAGCCGGAGGTTGTACTGAGCCAAGTTCGTGCCACTGCACTCCAGCCTGGGCAACAGAATGAGACTCTGTCTCAAAAAATAAATAAATAAAATTATACATAGAATAATACAATATGCAAATTACGTATCAGGAAAACGGATTCGTCTAAAATAAATATCCTCATCTTCCACTTTAGCATCACACTCTATTCTTATATAAATAAAATATAATCATTTTCCACCTCAATATTAAATATAAACACAATTCAAAACTTAACAGTGCTAATAAAATATTAAATCAAGTAATCTGCATTACATAACTGAACTCTATATAAGAATTAGTGTCATGAGACTCTTAAGGATCACAAGTATGCTTGTTGTTTGTTTGAAGAGAATTTAAAGAAAAAATGTTATACACACAAAAGTATAAAGACAAACACAATTGGTAACAATATTAGAAAAAACTGCCATTGAAGCTTTATTATGCTACAAGTTTTTAGGAAAAAAAATCATTTTCATGAGGTTTCAAATACAAACTGGTCCAATGAATAGAAAACTCACATAGGATTTTCATAAAAGTGGTAACAACTGAGACGGTGCACTAAAATCTCAAACTTTCACCACTATTCAACTCATCCATGTAACCAAAAGCTACTTGAACCCCAAAAGCTACTGAAATAAAATAAAAATGTAATAAATATGAGGACCACAAAAAGCAGCATGACATTCAAAAGCTGAATAAAATAAAAATCAATTCTGTGAAAACTAAGAAAGCTACAAAACCCCAAACTTTAGAAACAAACACGAGAAAACACTGAATAGTCTCATTACAACTTTGGAATTGTTAGGGGTCACTATGATGCAGTAGTAAGAGAAACCAGACTCCCATACATACCGATCCTGAGTAAATCACCTTACCTCCATTTCTCCAAGCGTAAAGTATGAAAACTAATTCCAACAGCCAATGTGAGGTCAAATTATTTTATAAACAGGGTTTGAATATGTACTGTTAATTGTCATATTATACAGTAGGAAAGGGGGAAAAAGAGAAAAGGTGGGAAAACAACCTAGCTGAGGAATACTGAAAACATGCAAGGTAGGACAGAGGAATTCCATCACAGAATAGTATTAAGTTCAACTACAGATTACTGCAACATTAAATACATACTTCTAGATTATTAAGAATGCTCAAGAGAAGCGAGTTGTAATAGTAATAATAGCAGCTAACTTTTTTTTTTTTTGAGACAAAGTCTCGCTCTGTTACCCATGCTGGAGTGCAGTGGCGTGATCTCGGCTCACTGCAACCTCCACCTCCCAGGTTTAAGCAATTCTCCTGCCTCAGCCTCCCAAGTAGCTGGGATTACAGGCACCCACCACCACACCTGGCTGATTTTTGCATTTTTAGTAGAGACAGGGTTTCACCATGTTGGCCAGACTGGTCTTGACCTCCTGACTTCAGGTGATCCACCTACCTAAGCCTCCCAAAGTGCTGGGATTACAGGTGTGAGCCACTATGCCCAGCCAGCTAACATTTTTAAACTGCTTCCTATGACGATGTTTTGAGTGCTTTCTAATCTCAGTTAATAAATAGACTTTAGGCTGGGAGTGGTGGCTCACGCCTATAATCCTAACACTTTGGGAGGCCGAGGTGGGCCTCCCACTTGATCATCAAGTGACCTCCCACTTGATGTCAGGAGTTCAAGACCAGCCTGGCCAACATGGTGAAACCCTGTCTCTACTGAAAACACAAAAATTAGCCAGGCATGATGGCACGTGCCTGTAATCCCAGCTATTTGGGAGGGTGAGGCAGGAGAATCACTTGAACCCAGGAGGCACAGGTTGCAGTGAGCCGAGATCACGCCACTGCACCCCAACGTGGGGGACAGAGTAAGACTCTGTCTCAAAAAAAAAAAAAAATTAAGTGGGTTATCTAGTAAGAAATGGTAACCACCTGCTCATCACTTATTAAGTACTAAGACAACAGATTACCTTTAAATGGTTTTGCAAATTCCTGCCAATTTAGGGGAATAAAAAAAGCAGGCTGGTTGGAATTAATTTCATTTAGATAGTGCCACCCAGAGTGCTTACCTACTTTGTCCAGTACCCCAAGATTCTTGACTATTAGGTCCCATCTGACAGCTCCAGCAGGCAATTCACATGAGAGCATCAAGCAGAAAGTGTTTATTCAACTGCTTTCACGGCCGTCACATAAATTTTTAAATTACATTAATTTTAAACTTATAAGAAATAGCAATTAGTACATGGGGGAAATTTACATACTCCTCTGTGAGGTGGACCACTTCTTCGATCATGAGAAAAACTGCGGCCCTCGTCATAGTCTCGGTAATCAACATGACTGTAATATCTATTGTAGCTTCCTTCACCAGGTCTGTCTAGCAGTGGTGGTTTCTTTGGCACAATATTAACTAGTCTATTGTAGCCATCCTAAAACAGACAAAAAGAAATATATACAAATGACTAATTTCTCTATTTGGTTTTGGAAAGGTTTTTAAAAAGCACAGGAGTTCTTACCCTTAATCGAATGAGCTAAATGTATAAACAAAAGCATTAATGAAATAACATAAATATAACTAATACTAAGGTCTTCACATGGATTAAAGGAAATCAAGTTGTTCAACGAAGAAAGCCAGGTGTTCAAAATGACATGCAGCAATGCGAAAACCAATCATAAGTAAAAGAAAAAATACAATATTATCATTTTAGTAAAAAATAAACAAGACAGAATGTTACAGTAGCTCTATCCCTAATTGCCTAACAATTTTAGAAATAAAGTTATGTAAGACAGCTCTCATATTTGTTCTACTATACTATTTAGAAGAAATAGAAGCTATTTACCCACGAGCAACAGCTAATGATGATATTGAGCCAGAATGATCAAAAGGAAACATTCTGCTATTTTTCCAGCAGTAATGGAGGGAGGAGATTGGCTTTACAGGTCTAGAAGCAAAATAAAAGCTGATATAAAATTTGAACTAATTTTCAAAGTACTGGAATACATTGTTAATGTTTTAAAAAATGAGTAGGTTTTTTGTGAGACTTGGGGAATTGGACGCAGGGAGAACATATGTCTTAGGTTAGTAGCTGCTATAAAATAACAAAAACGATTATCCACAGAAAGAAGTAGAGAGCTACAGAACATATATCTGTACATAATCCGGTCTTGGGCATTCATGACACATCAATCAATATCAAATGAGATATATGTTTAAACAAACTGTAAAGCCTGATATAACATAAGATCAATATGAATTAACTAATCTGGAAAAAAATAAAACCCTCTCCCTCTCCCCCTCTCCCGCTTGCCACCGTCTCCCCCTCTCCCTCGTCTCCCCCTCTCCCTCGTCTCCGTCTCCCGCTTTCCAGGGTCGCCCTCTGTTGCCGAGGCTGGACTGTACTGCCGCGATCTCGGCTCACTGCAACTTCCCTGCCTGATTCTGCTGCCTCAGCCTGCCGAGTGCCTGGGATTGCAGGCGCGCGCCGCCACGCCTGACTGGTTTTTGTATTTTTTCGTGGAGACGGAGTTTCGCCGTGTTGGCCGGGCTGGTCTCCAGCTCCTGACCTCGAGTGATCTGCCCGCCTCAGCCTCCCAAGGTGCCGGGATTGCAGACAGAGTCTCGCTCACTCAATGCTCAATGTTGCCCAGGCTGGAGTGCAGTGGCGTGATGTCCGCTCGCTACAACCTCCACCTCCCAGCCGCCTGCCTTGGCCTACCAAAGGGCTGAGATTGCAGCCTCTGCCCGGCCACCACCCCGTCTAGGAAGTGAGGAGCGTCTCTGCCTGGCCGCCCATCTTCTGGGATGTGAGGAGCCCCTCTGCCCAGCCACCCACTACTCTGGGAAGTGAGGAGCGCCTCTTCCTGGCTGCCATCCCATCTAGGAAGTGAGGAGCGTCTCTGCCCGGCCGCCCATCGTCTGGGATGTGAGGAGCCCCTCTGCCCGGCCGCCCAGTCTGGGAAGTGAGGAGCGCCTCTTCCTGGCGGTCAGCCCGTCTAGGAAGTGAGGAGCGTCTCTGCCCGGCCGCCCATCATCTGGGATGTGGGGAGCGCCTCTGCCCGGCCACCACCCCATCTGGGAGGTGAGGAGCGCCTCTGCCCGGCGACCACCCTGTCTGGGAGGTGAGGGGCGCCCCCGCCCGGCAGCCTCCCCGTCTGGGAGGTGGGGGGCGCCTCTGCCCGGCTGCCCCGTCTGGGGGGGTGGGGGCCCCCTCTGCCCGGCCACCACGTCTGGGAAGTGAGGAGCCCCTCTGCCGGGCCACCACCCCGTCTGGGAGGTGTACCCAACAGCTCATTGAGAACGGGCCATGATGACGATGGCGGTTTTGTCGAATAGAAAAGGGGGAAATGTGGGGAAAAGAAAGAGAGATCAGATTGTGACTGTGTCTGTGTAAAAAGTAGACATAGGAGACTCCATTTTGTTCTGTACTAAGAAAAATTCTTCTGCCTTGGGATGCTGTTAATCTATAACCTTACCCCCAACCCCGTGCTGTCTGAAACATGTGCTGTGTCAACTCAGGGTTAAATGGATTAAGGGCGGTGCAAGATGTGCTTTGTTAAACAGATGCCTGAAGGCAGCATGCTCCTTAAGAGTCATCACCACTCCCTAATCTCAAGTACCCAGGGACACAAACACTGCGGAAGGCCCGCAGGGTCCTCTGCCTAGGAAAACCAGAGACCTTTGTTCACGTGTTTATCTGCTGACCTTCTCTCCACTATTGTCCTATGTCCCTGCCAAATCCCCCTCTCCGAGAAACACCCAAGAATGATCAATAAATACTAAAAAAATTAAAAAAAAAAAACAAAACAAAACTTACAAAATATAAAGCCCAACCTTCAGAGTTGTTTATCTATCATCCCTGAGCCTGTAAAATGAAATTAATACTAACACCTACCTCATGGCATTCTGAGGACTAAATGAGAAATGGAATGCAAAGTGTTTAGTACCGTGTTCAGGCACACACTAAGTGCTCAAAAAATGTTTGCTATATTCATTACTACTGTGCAAATCTACGGAAAAAAATACTAAGTATCTCAAACTGTTTCCTTAAATTACTTCTTAGCCCTAATGACTACAACAATTCAATTGTTATTAAATGACTATACACTACTCAAATCTCTCAATAGCTAGGAAATTTGTCAATGGGTCAGGAAAAAATAAAATCAGTAGTTTGTATTTATTTGAGAGCTTAAAAGATCTAACTAATTTTTCCCATGGGGATGTAAGGTGGTTACCTCCTTTAGTATGTTAGATATTAAATTATAAGATATATTCTACATTTACATAAAATATGATACACAAATGAATATATTGACTCATTCTTCTACAAACTACCTTTCACAGAGATTTCAATTTAAGTAAATACTAAGCTGCCAAAAAAAAAAGAAACTGACATTAAGCCAAAATTAGTAAAATTACAATTTACATCATTTCTTATTGAAAATTTGTCACTCATAAAATCAGAATAACTGACTTCTCCAAATTCCAATAAACCATAACAATCCATTACACAATATCCTTGTTTGTTTGTATACGATTATTTGGAGGGATTGTGGGGTGACTATGCATGCCTAAACACTTCTATGAATAGAGAGCTTACTATTTTACAAAGCACTCTGTTCCTTTGTTCAACTGCCCCAGTTATTAGAAAGTTATTTGGGGATTGTAAAATGTATTTGGTAAAACTTTGGCAGAAGTAAAATTCAAATCACACTTAGTTACTTATTTAGAAAAATTGCTTTACCAACTGAGGTAAATGAAAACAATCATTCTTTAAGTTGTTTAAGGCCGGGCATGGTGGCTCATGCCTGTAATCCTAGCACTTTGGGAGGTCAAGGCAGGTGGACCACTTGAGGTTAGGAGATTGAGACCAGCCTGGCCAACACGGAGAAACCCCGTTTCTACTAAAAAAAAAAAAAAAAAAAAAATTAGCCAGGTGAGGTGTGCATGCCTGTAGTGCCAGCTACTCAGAAGGCTGAGGTAGGAGAATCGCTTGAACCCAGGAGGTAGAGGTTGCAGTGAGCTGAGCTCGCACCACTGCACTCCAGCTGGGGCAACAGAGCAAGACTCTATCTCAAAAAAATAAATAAAATAAAAATAAAAGCTGTTTAATCAGCAAAAGAAAAAAAAAATTCAATGGCAGCTCTTATACCTGGCTATAAAGACCAAGTTGGTATTTCGAGAAAGTGTTCAAATATATGTACATTATACTATCTCTGCTCTGTAGATAAAGAAAACTCCCTAGCTATATGAAAAGATTTAAGGAAACAAAGATGACTGCAGGAGCCTGTAGCAAAGAGGACTGTATTTTTAAAGCGTTCGTGTCTTATCCAGGTATATCATTCAAGGATTTCTGTTCCCAATAAAATCTATGATGAGTGGCAAAGAATTCAGAATTTCCCTTTCAAATTCTTTGAGATGGAGTCTCACTCTGCGGCACAGGCTACAGTGCAGTGGTGCAATCTCAGCTCACTGCAACCTACACCTCCTAGGTTCAAGTGATTCTCCTGCCTCAGCCTCCTGAGTAGTTGGGATTACAGGTGCATGCCACCATGCCCAGCTAACTTTTGTATTTTTAGTAGAGACAGGATTTCACCGTATTGGTCAGGCTGGTCTCGAATTCCTGACCTCAGGTAATCCACCTGCCTACGCCTCCCAAAGTGCTGGGATTACAGGCATGAGCCACTGCGCCCACCCCTTTCAAAAAGATTATATTGTTGAAATTCAAACAGTATTTTTATTACCTGCATTGCCAGACATGAATACAAATAATAACACTGAAATTCTTATGCAAATCTTACATTAAGCTGTAAACATGTAATTTTCCTTTCTGTATGCTAACATAGGTACACAGACTTAAGGTACTACTGAAATGTTTGGAACCTCCATTTTAGAAAGATATTGGCAAAAAGTCAATTTAAAAATGGACAAAGACCATAAACAGGCATTTCTCCAAAGAAGACATAAAAATGGCCAGCTCCCCAGCTGTAGGCAGCTTCCTAGGTTGCCTTGTACCTAGGCAAGCATTACACTTCTGGGAGAACAGTAGCCAATAGCTGGTTGGCATTCTGGCCCTGGTTCACGCCACCTCTATGTTGACTACACCAGGATGCTAGTTGAAAAGAAACAAACAAACAAAAAGGCCAGCTGGGCGCAGCTGCTCACACCTGTAATCGCAGATACTTGGGAGGCTAAGGTGAGAAGATCCCTTGAGCCTAGGAGTTCAAGGCTGCAGTGAGCTGACTGGTGACTGCACTCCAGCCTGGGAAAACAGAGTGAGATGCCATCTCCAAGTAATAATAATTTTTTTAAAAAAAGGTCAACAGTTATATGAAAAGGTGCTTGATATCACTAACCACAGGGAAAATGCAAATTAAAACCACTATGAGATACCCCCTCACACCCTTAAGGATGGCTATGGTCAGAAAGACAAGAGATAACAAATGTTGGTGAGGGTATGAGGGAAAGAGAACCCTAATACATTGTTGGTGGGAATGTAGACTGGTACAGCCATTATGGAAAACGGTATGGAAATTCCTAGAGAAAGTAAAAATAAAACTACCACATGACCTAGTAATCCCTCTTCTGGGTATACTGTATACCCCAAGGCGATGAAATCACCACCTGTTCAAGATATTCACACTTCCATGTTCACTGCAGCATTATTCACAATTGCCAAATTTAGAAACAACTTAAGTTCCCATGGATGAACAAATGGATCAAGAAAATCTGGTATATAAATATATCAGTGGAATATTATTCATCCTTATAAAAAGAGGGAGATACTGCTATTTACAACACATGGATATACCCGAAGGACATTATGCTAAGTGAAATAAGCTAGATACACACACAAAAAAATATTGCATGATAATCATTTATATGTGGAATTTAAAAAAAACAAAAAAGAGCTCAAATACACAGAGATAGAGGATGAAACTGGTTACCACGGGTAGGGGAAGAAATGGGGAATGGTAAGTCAAGGAATACAAAATAGGTAAGTAAGATGAATAAGTCTAGAGATCTAATGTACAATATGAGGACCAAAATTAATAAAATTGTATTGCATTAGAAATTTTTGTGAAATATACAAATTTTAGGTGTTCTTATCACACAAAAAGGTAACTATGTGGGATGATGAATATGTTTGTCTCCTTCACTACAGTAACCACTGTACTATGAATATGCATCCATGTGTACCTGCATCTATATGTATCCCATAACATCATGTTGTGAATCTCAAATATACACAATAAAATTTAATGTTAAAAATAAGTAAACAAAAATAAAAAATGGAAAGAAAAAAGAGGAAAATACCTTGAAAAACAATGGCACCATAATATACAAACCAGAAAAAAAAATTATGACTTATAAAGACTATCTTAAAAGGTTAACAGGGTCATTTTCAATTAATCAAAAAATAAACTCAATGGAGTTGAAACATTTCTATTATTTCAAATGCAGATATTTCAAATCTTGAATTTAAATATAAAATCTCAATTTACTCAATCAATGATATCAATTTTCACTGCTTCTATTTATTAAAAATATCTACATACTAATATAGATATTAATATATATCTACATATTAATGATTATATAAGTATCCTTATTAAAAAGATCAGAATTTTCTGTGGATGTTACTAGAATTTCCAAAAAATATGCATAGAATTTATTGGATTTGCTACTCCAAAGTTAGTATTAATGGTGTTAGTATTAATGGAATGATCAGTCAGAACAAAAATAAAAAGTATATGTAGCTCATTTAAAATGAAAGGTCTATCTATTGATAATTTACCTACTCTGGCAGGGTATTAAAAAAAAAACTTGCACATAAACTTAAATACTTTTGGAAAGTTATACTTCAATGAAATTTAAACTTTCAAATCTGTCACCATCTTAGGGATGAGGTCTCACCCCTAAGATTACTACTACAAGACCCTCTAAGTGTGTGTAATAAGAATTCTTCGGTTTGCTTACGTTAATGAGAATCTGGTCAGAATAAAATACCTAGTTTTCCAACTGGTGAAATGGTTTTGTTAGAAAATAATCAGCTACTTCTTAATTTGCCATACATTCCAATATAACTATCTGTTACAGGAAATGTTTTCATTTTAGTAAGTAAAAGCACCAAGTTGATGGTTATTTGATTCAATATAAAAATCTGTATCAAATTTTTCACACTGGCTGGGCACGGTAGCTCACACCTGTAATCCCAGCACTTTGGGAGGCTGAGGGGGGCAGATCAGTTTGAGGCCAGGAATTCGAGACCAGCCTGGCTAACATGGTGAAACCCCATCTCTACTAAAAATACACAAAATTAGCCAGGTTTAGTGGCACACATCTATAATCCCAGCTATATGGGAGGCTGAGGCACAAAAACTGCTTGAGCCTGGGAGGCAGAGGTTGCAGTGAGCCGAGATTATGCCACTGCACTCCAGCCTGGGCAACAGAGCAAGACTCTGTCTCAAAAAAAAAAAAAAAAAAAAAAATCCACACTGTTGTTAAATCTCATAAGTAACTAGGTAAAAATTGTATGAATTACCATGTTTCTTTAAAAATATTTCTTTTCCAACATGTCATTAAAATTTACTCATTTTAACATAAAATCATTTAATTTAAAATGAAAGTATTAATATAAAAGTAAAAGTATTAAGCCCATCCCCCCCAAACATTTTTATCTTCTAGCAACACATATTGAAATACTTATTGACATTTTAAGTGTGGTATCATGGTTTTACTTCAAAATAATCTAGGAGGGAAGAAAGTGGTAGAAGCATAGACAAAACAAGATTGGCAATGAAGCTGATAGTCGATTTCTCCTTTGGGAGTTGATCACATTAATGTGTGTTATTATATGCTTGATATTTCCCCTTATAAAACATCAAATAACAACGAAAACACACTAACCTACCAAAGAAGTAAATACGATGGTATATGTAAATAATCAATGCCATTATGTCCTATCACAATCAACTTACAATGCAAATGTAAGCCTACAAAACCTTTATTGGTCTTATTTACTGCTCTATTCCCAGCACCTAGAACAGCACCTGGCACACAGTAAGCACCACATCCATAATATATATATTATACCCTGCTATCTCAATTTTATTTTACTTCTGGCATCACATGCTTTTTACAGAAAAGTACCATACAAACCATATCTAACTAAAATATTCTATTACACAGGCTGGTAGGCTTTTGCTTTCTATAAGCTTGTAATTTCCTAACTCTGATCCCTATAGTCTATGACATACATTCCTATTTTAGCACTTGTTGATTTATTTCACTCACTAATTCTTGAATGAAATATTGGTGTTTCTGAGTCATTCCAACGTCTTTTGGTGACAGTGTGTCAAAAACATGAAAACTGGTATCGACCCAGAGAGCTAAGACATCTTATTCGAGAATGTAGCCAAGAATTGATCACATTTCTTCTGAAAACAGTGACAACAAAAAGAAAGTTAAGTCCTTGCAATTCTGTCAGCAAAGAAAGTAAAACACCTCTTAGGGCAACTCTACAGA
This sequence comes from Pan paniscus, assembly GCF_029289425.2. Lineage (NCBI taxonomy): Eukaryota > Metazoa > Chordata > Mammalia > Primates > Hominidae > Pan > Pan paniscus. The sequence goes on from NC_073259.2 coordinate 51,816,789, forward strand.
AGGGAACATTACTAAATCAAACTCAGCAAAGAAACACTTTTTTTACATTTCATGTATGTAATTTTCCCATTAAAAAAACTATTTAAAAATTGCACTCTAGCTAATAATACGTATGCTTGAGTAGTTAACGAGAAGGATACTGTTGTCCACAATTTACTTTGAAATGTATTCAAAAACATAGATGGATTAATTGCATGAATAAATACATGATAAAGCAAGTTTAGTAAAATGTTAATAGTTGAGTCTAAATGGGGAGTATATGGATGGTCACTATAAAAATTCTTTTGACTGATGTATGTTTGAAAAATTCCATAATAAAATATTGGGAAGTTGTACTTACATGGGAAAATTTACATGAACACTGATGACTGTATAAAACAATAATAATATGTGGGGCATAAAAAGAACAGAAATTTAAATATGCCTGTGAAGATTTTGAATAAAAGTGTTTCATGAAATAAGAATGGAAAGAAAAAATATTTCAACATAATACATTTTAAACAATGTTATATGGACTATGTATATAACTGAATTACTAAATTAACTAGACCTGACTGTCAAGTTGGTCAAAAGAAAAATTTCTGGATTATGGTTTGAGTACATTTACATTTGAGAACAGGTGGAACTGATATGCATCCCATCTATTCCCTACAAAGGCTCAGATATTAACAAAATCATGTTCTGGATTTACTAAAGGATTTATTTTTGATTGGCCAAACTCTCTAGGAGAGAGAAATAAACAATGACAAGAATTATAAAAAAGATTCAATTAATCTAAGGAAATAAATATTGTTATTTAACTACTTAATTACAAAAACTAATTATGTAACTCATATTTACCACAAATGTGACAGAAAAATAACGTGTTGCTGCTCTTGACATCACTACTAGTCAATATTGTTCTCCCTGCTGCTGCCAAAACCAGAAAAATCTTTTAATGCAAAATAATGTATTTGTTAAAGAAGCAGAAAAATGAAGCAGGGATAAGCAGATAGGACTGCTTCAGCCCCAGCTCTGTTGTAATTGCCCAGAATATAAACTGCTAGTGCTCTGATCCTAATTTCCAAACATTACAACTTTTAAAAATTCTGAAACTGGAACTTCTCTCCCATTTTCAAATAAGCTAATGAAAAAATCGACATTTTATGTTGCAGCTTCATTAAAATGTTCCATATTACCTATCTTTTCTCCAACAGGCTAAGAAGCTGGAACCCCATAAGTGGAAGTTTACATGTATTTAAAAGCCATTCTGGGCTGGGCATGGTGCCTCATGCCTGTAATCCCAACGATCTGGGAGGCCAAGGTGAGAGGATCACTTGAGCCCAGGGGTCTGAGGCTGCAGTGAGCTGTGGCTGCTCCACTGCACTTCAGCTGGGTGACATAGCAAGACCCTGTGTGTATGTACATATGAACGAATGAATGAATGAATGAATAAATGCCATTCTGTCACAAAACTTGATAAAGGTTAAGAAATCAGATAACTAAGCTCATAGAAATTATAGGTTTAAAGACAGAAAGCATGCTTTAAAAACAAGAGCTTTACAGGTACCTAGAAGTGTAGATATTCTGTGATGACTGATTTCCTTCCTATAGAAGAAGCATATATATTTACATACAAAATCTCTGTAGTGCACTTATTTGAACTTTAGTCTGCTACCTACCTACCCAAGTTTAAGGCCAAATAAAAATTTCTGTGAAAGCCCCTTATAAAAGTGACTTACTATTTATACATAAAGAATTTAAAAGCGGCCGGGCGCGATGGCTCACACCTGTAATCCTAGCACTTTGGGAGGCCAAGGCAGGCGGATCACGAGGTCAGGAGATCGAGACCATCCTGGCTAACACGGTGAAACCCCGTCTCTACCAAAAATACAAAAAATTAGCCGGGCGTGGTGGCGGGTGCCTGTAGTCCCAGCTACTCGGGAGGCTGAGGCAGAAGAATGGCGTGAACCCGGGAGGCGGAGCTTGCAGTGAACCGAGATCGCGCCACTGCACTCCAGCCTGGGCGATAGAGCCAGACTCCGCCTCAAAAAATAATAATAATAATAATTTAAAAGCATACCATAAAGTGCTAAAATAATGACTGGTACATTTGTTAAGCTGTATATTGAGGATAAGTTTGCCAAAACTCAAATTAAGTATAATTTAACATCAAAACCAAAGTATATCAGTGTTCAATTGTCTTTTCAGGTTTATCAAGGCTAGAAACTCAGAAAACAGCTGCTTTTATTAACGAGGTGATACTACTACAGAAGGTACCTTACCTTCCCAACAGTCACCACTTCACGTTGCACTTTATATCACATCTAGTAGTTCCTCAAATACATTTCTTTTGTATCAGAATTGATCATAAATGGGGCAAAGAGTGTACTAAGAAAAAACGGAGAAGCCCGGCACGATGGCTCACGCCTGTAATCCCAGCACTTTGGGAGGCCGAGGCGGATCACCTGAGGTCAGGAGTTTGAAACCAGCCTGGTCAACATGGCGAAACCCCACCTCTACTAAAAAATACAAAAAATAGCCAAGCGTGGTGGTGGGCGCCTGTAATCCCAGCTATTCAGGGAGGCTGAGGCACAAGAATCGCTTGAACCTAGGAGGCAGAGGTTGCAGTGAGCTGAGATCGGGCCACTGCACTCCAACCTGGGCAATAGAGCAAGACTCCATCTCAAAAAAAAAAAAAAAAGAAAGAAAGAAAGAAAGAAAGAAAGGGAGAGAAATGCAGTAAAATTGTTTTTTTGATAAAGAACAGGATTCAAATACATAAAACAAAATAGAATGTTACCTTCCTCTATTCCAAGCACTAAAGATAGTGGGTTATCAACTTAACTCGTTTCATATTTTGAAAAAAAATCTGCCTTTTCAAAACTTTTGAGGTATGCCATACATATAAAAAAGTGTACAAATCACAAATGGATAAATTTTCACAAGGTCTAAGTACCACCCAGATTAAGAAAGAGAATATTCCCAGCGCAGCAAAATTGTTCATTGTGCAGTCTCCCAGTCACTACTTCCTCTTCCCAAAAGAAACCACTTTCCCAGCTAGTTTCACTTGTTTTGGAATGTTACATAAAATGAAACACGCAGAATAAACTCTTGTGACTGACTTCTTTCTTTTAATATTATATATGTGAAGTTTATCCATGTTGTTGCACTTGGCAGTAGCCCATTGATTCTCATTGGTGTATAATTTAAACAATCAACTTTACTGTTGGACATCTGGTTTGTTGTCAGTTTGAAGCTCTTACAAATAATGCTTCTTATGAACTTTCTCATATACATCAATATGATATGCTAATATGGTTTTTAAAATAACTAGATTATCTAAGCAAATATTTTTAAATTTTTTTTTTTTTTTGAGACAGGATCTCTCCCTCTGTTGCCCAGGCTTCAACGCAGTGGCACAAAACACAGCTCACTGCAGCCTCAACTTCCTGGGCTCAAGCAATCCTCCTGCCTCAGCTTCCCAATGTAGGTGGGACTACAGGCATGCGCTACTATGCATGGCTAATTTTTAAAATTTTTTGTAGAGACAGGGTCTCACATTGTTGCCCAGGCTGGTCTCAAACTCCTGGGCTCAAGTGATCCTCCTACCTCAGACTCCCAAAGTGCTCAGATTATAGGCAAGAGCCACTGTATTCAACCTTAAGCTTTTAATAAGTTATATTTTTATTAAAGTAAGAAAGTATAACTATTTACATTTCTAGTTCAATTACTTTAACACAAAGATTCAGTGGGTCCATTAAATGAGATGTGAACACAAAATTACTTTTTTCAACTAACTTTAGATAATAACAACAGCAGTGGATGTATCTGTGACTTTGTTACCAAAAGAGATCACAGATAATTTTATACCATGTTACATCTAGCTGTTACAGGTATTGCAAAATATCATTTGTAACACTCATCACTACTTTGAAATTACAGCAATGAAACCACCACCAGTAGCTTTTGATATTTAATGACCTACTAAAGAACTATGTATTACTATATCACAAATTTGGTTTTTAATAGTTTGATAATCATTCTCAAATGTAAGTGCACTTAGTTCTGTGCATTTTATTTATAGGTTTAAAAATGTTATTCTGAGAAGGGATCCATAGGCTTCACCAGACTGCTAAAGGGATCCATGGCACAAAAAAAGGTTGAGAATCTACACTTTATTTAACTAAGATGCAGGTGTAACACAGAAGGCACAGGGGATAATTTTCAAGAGCCATCTAAGGGGTACAATGTATTGAGGGAAAGAGAAGGCTTTAAATTACTAACCAAAATAAGGCCAAGTGCACCAGAAAAAAAAAAAATGGACCTGAGTCTTGGGAAGGAGGGATATGGATATACAGAAAGAAGGATTTGTATAAACTAGGAGAGGCTGATTGGGGGAACAGAAAGACCAATCTAATGGAATTGAAGAAAAAGGAGAGAAATGAACCTGCACAAGGTCTGGTTAGGTCCTGTGCTCTCAAAAAGAGAAAAACAATCTAGGCTCCTCCATGAGGAACCAAGCAGCCAGTTAACTTAAGGAAGTAAGGTTTACCTTTAGGCATTTAAGAGACAGCTGAATACATCTAGTCTGATTTTAAGGACAATATCTCCCTACCTGCTTGCTTCTGATAAAATTATTTTATGAGGGATAAGAAGCCTCTGTTTCATATTTACACAAACACAGATAGTATTAAATGAAAATGCTTTTGTTTAGATTTTTCCGCAATATGCTGATTCATTAAAGACTTCCATCACCTGTCATTTTTACCTCAACTCCTGTCACTATGACTTCAATTCAAATACATCTGTATTTTTTAAATTCTGCATGTAAGAATCACTTGAACTTTTAAACAATACTGAGGTCCACATCACACCCAAAGAGACAATAATTTAATTATCTAAGACGGGGCCCAGTGTTACTAAAGAGCTCTCAGGAAATTTTAACGTACAACAAGGATTGAGAGCTTCTGATCTAAATCACAAATCTAAAGTCTATCCTAATAGTTTCATTGCTCTCAACTCCAGTAACTTACACTAGCTCTCTATTCTCATTGTCACACACTGAACTTCACTCAAAACTGTTCCATCTTGGAAACTCCACACTCTAAAATACCGATTGCCTATCTTTCTACCACACCAAAGCCTTCCCTAAGCCTTTCCTGTCCCTCAACCACTCATTTCTTTCAATTTCCTGTCCCTCTCAGCCTCACTCTCTTTCTTTATCAGCCAACACCAAATGGTGTATTACTTCAATAATTTTCTGGGTCAGCACCTTCAACATCCTTATCCCCTGGATCCACTACTCATCTTACAATCTTAAATCGATACAATAACCTGCTTTCCCCAGTCCCAAAGTAATAAAGCACACAATCCTACAGACTGGTGCTCAGTTGATGGCATAACCACACAGAAAACCGTTTTAAGTATCTTCAAAACACAGAATTTAAAACTCCTAATGGGGCCGGGAGTGGTGGCTGACGCGTGTAATCCCAGCACTTTGAGAGGCCAAGGTGGACAGATCACTTCAGGCCAGGAGTTCGAGACCAGCCTGGCCAACACGGCAAAACCCTGTCCCTACTAAAAATACAAAAATTAGATGTGGGTGCAGTGGCAGTGGCTCATGCCTGTAATCCCAGCACTTTGGGAGGCTGAGGGGGGTGGATCACTTGAGGTCAGGAATTCAAGACCGGCCTGGCCAACACGGTGAAACCCCGTCTCTACTAAAAATATAAAAATTAGCCAGGCGTGGTGGCTTGTGCCTGTAGTCCCAGCTACTCAGGAGGCTGAGGCAGGAGAATCGCTTGAATCCAGGACACAGAGGTTGCAGTGAGCCAAGATTGTACCACTGCACTCCAGCCTGGGCAAGAGAGTTAGACTCCATCTCCAAATAAATAAATAAATAAATAAATAAATAAAATAAAATAAAATAAAATAAAAATAGCCAGGTATGGTGGCATGCAATCCTAGCTACTCAGGAGGCTGAGGCACAAGAATCGCTTGAACCCGGGAAGTAGAGGACGTAGTGAGCCAAGATCGCACCACTGCACTCCAGCCTGGGCTACAGAGTAAGACTGCCTCAAAAAAAAGAAAAGAGGCCAGGCGTGGTGGCTTATGCCTGTAATCCCAGAACTTTGGGAGACCAAGGTGGGCAGGCCACCTGAGGTCAGGAGTTCGAGACCAGCCTGGTCAACATGGTGAAACCCCATCTCTACTAAAAATACAAAAATTAACCAGGTGTGGTGGTGGGCACCTGTAATCCCAGCTACTCAGGAAGCAGAGACAGAAGAATCGCTTGAACCCAGTGAGCCGAGACTGCACCACCGCACTCCAGCCTGGGCGACAAGAGTGAATGAGCCAAGACTGCGCCATTGCACTCCAGCTGGGGTGACAAGAGTGAAACTCCATCTCAAAAAAAAAAAAAAGAAAAAAAAAAAAAAAAAACAGAACAATTCCTAATGGGATATATCCTTGGCAGAGTGGCAGAGGGGAGAGGGGAGATAAAGAAAAAGTCATCCCTTTTCCCTGCAGGTAAACTACAGAATAACCTTATCAAGTAAAAAATATAAATAAAAACATTGGGATTTTGATTGAAAACATGAAGTCTACAAATTCACCTGGAAATAAATGACATATAGTAATAATTAAGTCTGGCCATCCCAAAGTATAATGGGCATCTTTATTTTTTCCATCTTAAATCATTTTAAATCAACCCCAACCTGGATCGTAATCTAGGACAACGACAAACCTAGAGACGATACCACCCATCTAAGTGGGCTATAGGATTAAATGTTACATAAGTAAAAAATAACTAACGTAGACATAAATATTTGTGGCTTTTGATGGTATATAATGAATCTATAATATATTCATATACTATCACCACAACCTTAGTCCCTTGGTGCTTAAAATGGGTCTGTGCAAAAGTTTAAGTTAGCTTTTTAACCTTCCCCAAACCCTCCTTTAGACCTCCACAGGGAATTCTGGGGAGTCAGTACACATATTCACTCAAATAAATATTGAGCTTCTATTACCTGCTAAGTACTAGATGTAGCACTGGAAATAGTAAACAAAACAGTAAGTTCTTTGGGCTTAGAAAAGGCTTGGCTCAAAATTCCCAATTCCCAGAGCAACGAGAGACAAGAAGTAGGACAGCACACCAGAAGCTGCCTGTCTGCCTGACCCTGAGCCTCCAGGCATTCTTACTTACCAGTCAGACTGCCTGACCACAGGACAGCACACCTGCAGGAACCCTAACAAGGGATATTAACATGTTTCCACTCTAGGAAGAGTTCTCCTCTCTTAGAATGAAAGCCTACTTTTAGAATTTCATATATTCAATTTGTAACATTTTTAGGAATATAGAAAAAAATAGGTAACAGCCAATAACAGCAGGAGCAGGTACTCAAATACTTCTTTGCTAACTGATGGTATAATCTTTATAAAATCTGTAATTTTGTTCACAAATTAAATTCAATATAAACCCTTCATTTTAGAAATTTAAACAAGAAATATAAATAATAAGTTTTCTACTTAAATAAAATGTTGTCTTTTATTTTTGAACTTTTAACTTTTAAAAGATAAGCTTGATCTCTTTTGTAACCTACACTGGTAAATTTCTGACACTTGAAGATTTTGTTAATAGGCCTAGCTTTGGTGTATCAAATTAATTCAGACACTAGGTTTTTGAATCATTCAATATGTAGGAGTAACTTACACTGGGATGACTTCGAGGAGGTGCTCGTTCTCTCGGAATTCTTTCATATTCATATCGTCCCTCAGACCACATTTCGTCTCTTCTGTAAGCCACTAAGGAAAAAAAAAAGAATTATGGATTTTATGATACTAGGAAGTAACAGAAAAGGTAAGGAAGGAGTAAATGATTACTTTCCAACACAAATATTTTTCAGAGATCTTAAGAGGAAAAAAAAAAAAATGAAAGTGACCAAAAGAAAAAATGTTTCTTCCAAACAATTTTGAGATTTTCTTTAAAAAAAAAAAAAAACAAAACACGGAAAGCCCTATCTTCCTTCTTAGGCAAGACTATTTAAAGCTTCAAAGAGATTGTTGACATCAATTATGGGAGGAAATTGGTGGCACACTTCAGACCACAAATACTTCTTCATTCTCCTATAGCAAAACATAGAAACAATTCATTTTAATGAATAGTTTAAATGGCTGATCGGCAAAGTTATTCCTATTTCCTGGTGAATAGTTCGTATAAATAACATTAGTTTTTTGCTTTTCTACAGTCTTCATTTAATATATATCTACTCTCTCTATGTTAAATAATGTGTTTTCAACTGAAAAAAGTGTTAAAAGAACAATCCTGCAAAAACACACTCAATCCCTGAAAGAAACCACTCCTGATTTTTTTTAACGCTATAAATTTATTTTAATGCAAAAGCCACCTCACAAAATGTGAAATTAAAAGTTCTGTCAACATTTTTCAGGTTTGGGATTCAGAGAAGGGGGGGTGGGACAGTGTATTCTTTTCATAAATGCTTCCTACTTTGAGGAAGGTGAATATGGTGTTAAAGAATTCAAGGGTATATAGCCACAAGAAGAGATGAAAATAGTAACTGAACAGACAAAAGACAAGGTAAACAAGGCAAACAAGAGAAAATGAGAATAGGGTAGGGGAAAAGAGACCATTTATATGAAATGGCAATACTATAAATCAGAAGTTGGCAAATTTTTCTTCAAAAGATCAGACAAATATTTTCGGCCTTGTAGGTCACAGATCTCTTTTACAACTACTCACATCTCCAGCCATAGACAATACACATAAATGTATAAGTGTGTAAACTGGATTTACAAAAACAGGCTAGTGCTTGCAGGCAGTAGCTTCACAACTTCTGGAGTGGATGACAAATGGTTAACAGAGAAGAACCAGGAGAAAGTGAAGCAATCATGAAGCAGGTTCTAAGCCCAGAACTGTCAACCATCCTGATGTACAGAAGAACCACCATGAGCAAAAAACGAAAATGGTCCAGGTAGTAAGTTAGTGCCTTTCAGTACACAGAAAGTAGGGCACAGATATGTGAAGAAGAAACACATTTCAAAAAAGACTTAATGTCAAAAGATTTTTGGTGGCTCCTTATAATGTAATACTAAGGGAGGGGCAAACAGATAGCTATTCCATTTTGACAGTACAGAACAGCTATAGAATTCTAATGGTTCAGTTAGTTTAAGTTAAGGAAAAATTAAAGGCTGGAAGAAGGGTGCAACTTTTTTTTTTTGATGTTATTATAGCAAAGCAACCAATTTTCTCTGCAAAAACGTATCTATAATATTTTCTAATACAAACAGACCCAATATAATGAATTAACTAGCCAAAGATGCCTAGGAAATCTTACTTTAAATTAAAAATTAACTTTTTCTCAAGACACACATTCAAGAGAAAAAAATTAGCTTTTAACATTATGCATGAATAAAACTGAATTCTCTGTCTACAATAAGACCTCATTTAATAATGTATGATTCCAAGCAATCAGTCTTTTAGGTGCAAGAACTATGGAAGCTTGAAAGGGAAGTAAATTGTCAACATTACTCCTCTTCCCCCACCTTTACTGAATCCATTAAAGGTTTCAGTCTAAAGAGTTAGATTTTATCCTTTTTAAGATACAGTACAGAGAAATAGTAACAGCAATGAAGTAAAGTCAAATCAAAGGGGAAAAATGTCAATAGCTATACCCAGAAGAAAAACAGACATATAAGCAAACAGTTCACAAAAAAATACAAATGGCTCTTAAAAATCTTTTGAAAAGATGTTCAACCTCCTTCAAAATAAAGAAGATGAAAACCAAAACTATAATGGCATACTTATTTTCATCCAAAAGCTCTGCAAAAATCCAACTGCAGTGATGAGATTAAGGAAAGCAACACTTACATAGGTTAGTAAAGGAGGTTGGCCGGGCGCAGCGGCTCACGCCTGTAATCCCAGCATTTTGGGAGGCCGAGGTGGGCGGATCACGAGGTCAGGAGATCGAGACCATCCTGGCTAACACAGTGAAACCCTGTCTCTACTAAAAATACAAAAAATTAGCTGGGCGTGGTGGCGGGCGCCTGTAGTCCCAGCTACCCGGGAGGCTGAGGCAGGAGAATGGCATGAACCCGGGAGGCGGAGCTTGCAGTGAGCTAAGATTGTGCCACTGCACTCCAGCCTGGGCAACAGAGTGAGACTCCATCTCAAAAAAAATAAAAATAAAAATAAAAAATAAAAAATAAAAAAAAGGAAGTATAATTGGCACAGATTGGGAAGAATTTGGCAATATTTATTAAAATTTTAAAAACACATATGCTTTGACCTGGCAATTCTACTTCTAGGTATACTTGTACACTTGCATAGCAAAGATTGAAAGGAACTTAAAATATCCATCAAAATAGCACAAATTAAATTGCTGAGCCAATCAGTTACATTTATACAAAAGGAATATTTTGTATTCCTTTTGTAAATTGATCAATTATATTTATACAAAAGGAGTATTTTTGCAAACCATTTCAAAGAAAAGTAACCCCAGTAACAATATGAAAAGACTGCCAAGATACACTGCTAAGCAAAGAAAAGCACAGTAAAAAGACCAGGTATGAATATATATGCATATGTACAGACTACTCCTGGGAGTAACAAGAGAATGCAACAGCAATTGCCTCTGGGGAGAACTAGGTAGCTGGGCAGAGGATGAATATTTTACTGCATAATGTATATATACTATTATGTATTACAAAAGTATGTAACTGTTTTTAAAGTTCCTGAAAATCATTCAATAAGCATAACATGTGAAGTGATGATAAAAATGACGAATGTAAATTAATATACTAAAGGAGAATGTAAATAAAAATAAGGTTTTGTAATAAATGAGAAAAATAAACAATAAGAGTTCTAAAGAAATAGTATGTAGTTTAATACTGAAATATTAAAATTTACCGGTGTCCCACAAAAAATGTAACAATAACTACTATATTAAATACTACTGTACTATACTTACTTGAGTCCTTTTAGGAATCAAATTTAACGTTTTCAACAATTTCCTGTAAGGGGGGGAAATACAGACGTAAAGATTTGTGTCTGTATAAACCAACCAATGTAGAGAAATAATTAAATCTTCATTAATTGTATAAACAGAACTCTCAAGCCAAACTCGCTGCAAACACACTCTTGAAAATAAAAGATATCATTTTGGCCACCAGAGGCCACCCAAGTTTCATAAGAACAAAATTATAATAACAATTCTAGTCCTAGAAGTCTAGTCTAGAATTTTGCCAGTTGAGAGCTGGGCAGGTCATCTCTCTTATCCTTATCTCTGAGATTGTACTAGATGTTTAAGGTTGTTTTTAGCTGTTATTGTAAACAATGGCTTCAAAATACCTCCATAGTTTAGTATGATGAAAATTACCATCTCCTATGGTAATTAGAAGACAGAATACACTAATATCACCTTATATTCAAATGGAAACTTGCAATTTTCTTTTTCTTTCTTTTCCTTAGACAAGGTCTCACTCTGTTGCCCAGGCGGGAATGCAGTGGGGCAAACACACCTCACTGTAGCCTTGACCTCCTGGGCTCAAGTGATCCTCCCGACTCAACCTCCCTAGTAGCTGGAACCACAGGCATACCACCACACCTGGCTGATTTTATTTTTTATCAAGTCATGGTCTTACTATGTTGCCCCCATGCTAGAACCTTGTAATTTTTAAAGGATTTAAAAATAGCTGATAAGTACAGCAAGCTTCCTGATTAGCGGCATATGTTGTTTATGATATTATCCAGGCTTAGGAAATTGACCAATCAGTTACATTGATACAAAGGTGTTCAGACTCCCAGTGAGTGATCATGTTACCTGCCACATCATCACTACATCTCCTCATATCAGTGCAGTTTCGATGGTACTCCAGAAAAGTTATCTAAGCCAACAAGATATTCAAACTGAAGAATCAACAGAAAAATAGAAGGACCCTCTACATCACAATTAGGCAAAGAACAGAATTAGAACTCAGTGTGGAGAATACAAGCTTCATTCAGAAGTGCGCTAATAACTGGTTATGGATTATAAAAATCTCTTTCTCTTATGCCATATTCAATGAAGATGGTATGTTTAATATACCATCATGGGATATTTAATTCCAGAAAGAAAAGAAGCCTTTCTTAGAGCACTCCACTGGGCTATCCAACCACTGTTATGTTAACTTCAACTGAGGGCTGAGAGGGTATGGAGGACTTGCACTCTAAGCGAAAGTGTCATGGAAATTGAGAAAACAAAGTCATAGACAATATCCTTCTGTCAAACCATTAACACTCTGAATCCAAAGTCAAGATAATGGATCTGTTTTTTCATTTTAACCAAACTGGTTATAGTAGCAACCTAGGCTATAGTAACTCTGCATTCCAATCTAGTCAGTTTCCATTATTAAATACACTCAGGATAAATAGCTTCCCCTCCCCACCAAAACTCATTCCTTCGCTTTTTATATTCTTTCAACAACTATTGATAGCCAACTAGAGTTACTGAACAGCAAAGTCACATTGACCTCAAACTTTAGATGAACATAGGTCTTTGCACTGGCAATTCCCTGCACAGAATATTCTTCTCCAGATGTGGAGAAAAGAAAGAGAGATAGGACTGTTACTGTGTCTATGTAGAAAAGGAAGACATAAGAAACTCCATTTTGATCTGTACCATGGCTGGGCACGGTGGCTCACGCCTGTAATCCCAGCACTTTGGGAGGCCGAGGCGCGCGGATCACAAGGTCAGGAGATCGAGACCATCCTGGCTGACATGGTGAAACCCCCGTCTCTACTAAAAATACAAAAAATTAGCTGGGTGTGGTGGCACGTGCCTGTAGTACCAGCTACTCAGGAGGCTGAGGCAAGAGAATCGCTTGAACCCGAGAGGCGAAGGTTGCAGCGAGCCGAGATTGCACCACTGCACTCCAGGCTGGGTGACAGAGCGAGACTCCATCTCAAAAACAAAAACAAACAAACAAAAAAAGATCTGTACCCTGAACAATTGTTTTGCCTTGAGATGCTGTTAATCTGTAACTTTAGCCCCAACCCTGTGCTCACAGAAACATGTGTTGTATGGTATCAAGGTTTAAGGGATCTAGGGCTGTGCAGGATGTGCCTTGTTAACAACATGTTTACAGTCAGTTTGCTTGGTAAAAGTCATCGCCATTCTCCATTCTCGATTAACCAGGGGCACAATGCCCTGCAGAAAGCTGCAGGGACCTCTACCCAGGAAAGCCGGGTATTGTCCAAGGTTTCTCCCCACTGAGACAGCCTGAGATATGGCCTCGTGGGACGAGAAAGACCTGACCGTCCCCCAGCCCGACACCCTTGAAGGGTCTGTGCTGAGGAGGATCAGTAAAAGAGGAAGGCCTCTTGCGGTTGAGATAAGAGGAAGGCCTCTGCCTCCTGCATGCCCCTGGAAACGGAATGTCTTGGTATAAAACCCGATGGTACATTCGTTCTATTCTGAGATAGGAGAAAACCACCCTGTGGCTGGAGGCGAGATATGCTGGTGGCAATGCTGCTCTGTTATTCTTTACTACACTGAGATGCTTGGGTGGAGAGAAGCATAAATCTGGCCTATGTGCACATCCAGGCATAGTACCTTCCCTTGAACTTATTTGTGACACAGATTCCTTTGCTCACGTTTTCTTGCTGACCTTCTCCCCACTATCACCCTGTTCTCCTGCCGCATTCCCCTTGCTGAGACAGTGCAAATAGTAAACAATAAATACTGAGGGAACTCACAGACTGGTGCCGGTGCAGGTCCTCCATATGCTAAGTATTGGTCTCCTGGGCCCACTGTTCTTTCTCTATACTTTGTCTCTGTGTCTTATTTCTTTTCTCAGTCTCTCGTCCCACCTGACGAGAAACACCCACAGGTGTGGAGGGGCAGGCCACCCTTCATCCAGGTATCTGTGGAATTAACTTTCCTGCCCTTCAATGTCACCTTCTTAATGTCACTTATAACAGATCCCCCAATCGTGCTATCTTTAATTAGCACTAATAATCTAAGATACCATATAATGTACTTTTAATACACATTAGTCCCTCACTAGTAGTATTTCTACTAGTAGTATTTCTAGTAGTGAGGGTTTAATCTGTATTAAAAGTACACTATATAGTATCTTAGATTATTAATGCTAATAATAATAAAAAGCAGGAATGTCTATTTGTTCACTGATGAATATTAAGCTCCTAGAACAATTTGCACACTGTGCTCAGTATTCAGAGTGAATTAATATTCTAATGTTTCTATTAGAAAATATTTGAAATTCCAGGCTGGGCGCGGTGGCTCACGCTTGTAATCCCAGCACTTTGGGAGGCCGAGGGGGGCGGATCACGAAGTCAGGAGATCGAGACCATACTGGCTAACACGGTGAAACCCCATCTCTACTAAAAATACAAAAACAAAATTAGCCGGGGGCGGTGGTGGGCGCCTGTAGTCCCAGCTACTCGGAAGGCTGAGGCAGGAGAATGGCATGAACCCGGGAGGGGGAGCTTGCAGTGAGCCAAGATCGCGCCACTGCACTCCAGCCTGGGTGACAGAGTGAGACTCCGTCACACACACACACACAAAAAAAAAAAAAAATTTGAAATTCCAGACAACTAAACGTAAATTTTAGAACATAATTAGTTAAGGTCATTGAAAAAAAAAATTAACTGATGCTGGGGCCGGGTGCGGTGGCTCATGCCCGTAATCCCAGCATTTTGGGAGGCTGAGCCTGGCGGATCATTTGAGGTCGAGAGTTCAAGATCAGTCTGGCCAACATAGTAATACCCCGTCTCCACTTAAAAAATATACAAAAATTAACCAGGCATGGTGGGACATGCCTGTAATTCCAGCTACTCAGGAAGTTGAGGCAGGAGAATCCCTTGAACCTGGGAGATGGAGGTTGCAGTGAGCCATAATCGTGCCACTGCACTCCAGCCTGGGCAACAGAGCAAGACACCGTCTCAAAAAATAAAAAAATAAAAAGTACTGCATTCTCTACTAGTTTCACAAGTCACTTGACTTTCCAACGCTTTAAGGATACTTCTTTTATAAGCCCGAATGTACTGCACTAAACTTAGTAGGAGATCCCTGATTGTCCATTATAATTGATCAATTAACTGAAATTACACAAGTAAACAAAAATGCCAGATGTCTGCCTACATATATTTATAAATCTGAATTTTATTTCATATATGGATGGAAGTTAAGGCCTTAACCGGTCAGCCTCCTTCCAGTGTTTTACCCTCCATTTTACCCTAAAAAAGGATAATCAACTGTTAACGCATATTCATAATGTGAAGTTTCCAGGATCAAGAATCCAAGAGGTTTTTTATTAATCATAATAAATCCAAACTTCTATCTTCCATATGCCTCCTTCTATTATATCTAACCTTCTATTCTCTCCAAAAGCATATAATTATGCCTGTTTCCTTACTGTGCCACAAACAGACTAACACATACTACCACGGAGCTGTTTATTTTCCAAACGGGATATCTTTTTCCATTCTCTCATTCAACATCCAACGGTCCATCAAGGCCCAACTCAAAATCTATTATTCTCCACAAAGCCCATTATATAAACCCTACAAGACTTAAAACAGATTCCAAACTAGTGACTGATAGGCCATATGAGACTTGTGTTTGACCCACTTTTTTTTTTTAATAAAATTCTATTCCACTGACAACATTTAAAAACTGGGAGAGGATGCTTTTTTAAAAATGGTATTTCCAACTTTTTTTGAAAAAATTAGATGTTCTGGCAAAACTGGGATCATATTCTCACATAGCCACAATCAGCTGTAGCTGAGTGGCAGGTGACCCCTTCTACGGGTGAAGTATTCATTAACGTTAACTGCCTGATCTCTGAGACCATACCTTTAGCACCTGCAATCATTCAAGAAATAACTGACTGTCTTATGTGCCAAGAACTGTATTAGCTACTGGAGTTACAAAGATAAACGAGACAAACACAGTCCCTCACCGACAGTCTCGCTTAGTAGGGATGGCAAAGAAGCAATTAAGATACATGTGATAAATGCCGTGAGGGAAGTGCAGGGCAGCTAAGAGTACATAGCAAAAATACCTAACTCTATGGAAGTTAGGGTATACCCCTCAAGTAAAGTGACAGCTAAACTCAGATCTTTAATAGAAGTTATCCAGAAAAAGATAGGAGGAAACAGGGAGCTCAAATGTCCCAGAGAGAGAAAAGAGCCTTTGTGAAGATACTGAGGGAAGAAAGTATTCTGAGGAATTGAAATCCGTTCAACACGGCTACAGCCATGCCCAAACTTTAAATGCAGGGTCAGAGAAAGGGCTCAACTGAAATGGCTGGCAGGAAAATCTACGTGTTATCAATAGTTAAGGTTAGGAGATGAAGGAGAATTTCACTAAAGAAGTTGAATATGTAAAATAGTTTAAGCAGGAAATAGAGGTTTCAGAAAGCACAGATGGGGTGTTGAGGGGTTAAATGGGGAAGAAACGAAGAAGCAGTGATAGCCTAAGTCGAAAGAAAGCACAAAGCAGCATGGAAATGAGACTATAGCACATAAGACCACAGAAGCTTACATCTTGGGCGGTAACCAAGGATAACAGAGATGTAAAGCATGGTAAGTTTGGCTGGCCACAAGTATGCCTAGAGAATTAGTGCCAGCGGTCTCCTGTCGGCCACGGAGGCATTCAGGCCTCTCAAAATTCAGCTGCGCCCTGGATGGATTGTACTTCCGTCTCTATAGAAGACATCGGCTTCACTCTGGATTGATTGTGCAGGCTCCAGGAGAGGCTGTGGGTTCCAGGCTGCTGGAACGCAGGCTCCCAGGGAGTGGTTAGAGGCCTGGTCTGCATGTGCTGGTAGGTAGAAGTATAAATTACCTTGCATTACGTTCTGATTTTTCTGTAGGAATGGTGGGCATGTTATGGCCTCTTAGAGAAAAAGCAGTGCGTAGCCATTATAGATTTACAGGAAGAGAAAAGGTGCCAAGAAGTTCAACATTTGTCCATACCCATACTAAAGATGAGTCATTCTGTGAATCCAACTCTCCCCAAGTTGACCTCGTCTCCCCAAATAGACTGAGATCTTCACCAGAAAACAAAACAAAACAAAACATAAAAGGTCTGTTTATTTTGTAGTTCCCAAAGCGCCTAATAGCTGGGTACCGCGAACACCTTCAGTAAAATTACCGACTTCCTGACTCCTCTCGGGTCACTGAAGTTACCTAGCTCAGTCGTCTTCTTGCATATTAAGGCGCTACAGAGACGCGAACCCCTATCTTAGACTCAATACTTCCCTTTATTCCAAACTCCACTGCGTCTCTCCACCCTCAACCGCATGGGCAGAATTGTCGCACAATTCAAAGGCAGGAGAATCCAGGACCCGACACAGAAAACTCCCGCCCACTCCCCCTCGTTTAGCAGCCCGCACACGCTCTGCATCCATCTCTGGGAAAGGTAAAAAGCGCTCACCGACTCTGGCCCTCCGGGAGACCCCGTAAATGCAGCCGTCCGCTCGCCGCCGTTATCCCAGGTAAGTACTTCCGGCGCGCGCAATGACGTTAGCGAAGCGCTCGCCTCTGGGCCCGCCTTCGGGGCCCGGATCTCAAACAGCCGGGAAGAAGCACCGTGGCTGCTGCTATCTGCTCTCCGCGCCTGACTCCTCCCAGGACTCGTGATGCCAAGGCCGCTGCGAGCGGCTACGAAGAGTCGGGGTTGAGCCCCAGCTGAGCCGAGGGCTCGCACTCTTCTGGTTTCCCAGGCCCAACCCACCTGAAGGTAAACGCCTCCTCAGCTGCGGCCTTCTCTCCTGCGGGGCTCCCTCCCCAGACTCGGCTGCCAAAACGCTCTGCCCCTCTCTCCCGCCACCCTTTTTATTCCTGGACCTTAACCTCTGCCTGCCTTCGCGGCTCTTAGCAGAACGTGTAACGCATAGTTTCAAATGAGAAACTTAAAAAGCGACGTATCTATGTTGAGTTCCTGAAGTTTTCTAAATAATTCCCCCATAACACCAAACGTGAGGCAGTTTTCTCATTCCTTCACGAATTGGCATGCCATAGAGTCAGTATTTTTCCATTTGTTATGGTTGATCTTCCCATCTCAAATACACACCGCACGCTCTTTTTAAATCAGAAATTTGAATTTGGTTGAGCCTGATATTTTCACGGTAATTTGCTGACTTTGTAAGATAAAATGTGAAAATTACTGATTACATTTGTAAACTTTATATACATATACACACATACCTACAGGTCTGTCTCTTCGAGGCACCAAGCCTATTTATATAATGTATCATTTCATAATTTGGCAATAAGCAAAATTAGCGTTTCGAAAGAAGTTTATATTGTCGATACATAAAGCTTAAATTTACTCCTTAACATCATACTAAAAGGGGAAAAGAAAATTTTCCTCTTAACACACCACTCCAGAGAAAAAAAATATTAAGACAAGCAAAAAAGGTACCCAGCCATAGTACAGGCATGCACAGCATAACAACTTTTTGATTAACAACAAACCACATATACCACAGTGGTCTCCTAAGAGTGTAATACATTGTACCATATTTTTAGTGTACGTTTTCTGTGTTTAGCTATGTAAATATTTACCATTGTGTTTCAACTGTCTACATTATTCACTACATTAACATGCTATACAGGTTGTAGCCTAGGAGCAATAGGCTAGACCATCTAGGTTTGTCTCGGTACACCCTGTGATGTCTGCACTGTGAAATCACGTAACACTCAGAACATACCTCCTTCATTAAGCATAGCATGACTGTGTATTAGCAAAAATCAGTGGCTAAGGTTCTGTCTGAGTCCCCATGCTCTTTCTGACCTGGGTAAGCAAGGTGCAGGTATTGTACATATACAGTACATATTCATTAGAGCATTTTTTTTGCTCATAGTCTGAGTGGAAGTTAGGAGTAGCCTCAGGGTTTTTCCTTCATCTATTTAAAACCCGTCTCCCTACCCATACAATCTGGCACTGAAAGTGTTGGTATAAAGAATACTTGAAAGAAGAAGAACCAAAAAAGAATTTTTTTTAAGTGGTGACTGGGAAAAAGGAATTCCTTAATTCAGCCTGCTGGAGTCATTGTTCCTAACTTCCTAAAATGTAAGGAAGGTGTACACATCTGGCATAATTAAATTGGTGATTGTTAATACTTTATTGGTTTTTGTTTTTTGTTTTTTTCCAAATAATACCCAGACTGGTCTGATGTATTGGTTTTATTTGGAATTAATAATACTTGGTTTAGGCCAGGTGTGGTGATTCATGCCTGTAATCCCAGCACTTTGGGAGGCTGAGGCAGGTGGATCATTTGAGGTCAGGAGTTCAAGACCAGCCTGACCAACATGGTGAAACACTGTCTCTACTAAAAATACAAAATTAGCCAGGCATGGTAGTGGATGCCTATAATCCCAGCTACTCGGGAGGCTGAGGCAGGATAATTGCTTGAACCTGGGAAGCAGAGGTTGCAGTGAGCCGAGATCGCGCCATTGCACCCCAGCCTGGGCAACAAGAGGGAAACTCCGTCTCAAACAAAAAAAAAAGAATCCTGGTTTAGACTGATTGCTGATAAGTTTATTTTCACTTTTAGAAATGAGTGGTGGATTGGCTCCAAGTAAGAGCACAGTGTATGTATCCAACTTGCCTTTTTCCCTGACAAACAATGACTTGTACCGGGTAAGTAAATCTTATCGAGTGACTGCTATTTGAGATACAGATAACCTTAAGCAAATAGTTCTCCCTGGCAAATTCTTTTTTCCTTTTTTTTTTTCTTTTTTTGAGACAGTCTAATTCTGTTACTAAGGCGCGAGGCTGTAGTGCAGTGGCACTATCATGGCTCACTGCAGCCTCCCTGCCCCCTCAGGTGATCCTCCCACCTCATCCTCCCAAGTAGCTGGGAATACAGGTGTGTGCCACCATGCCTCTACAAGCTACCTGGGAGACTGAGGTTGGAAGATTGCTTGAGCCTAGGAGGTCGAGGCGACAGTGAGCCAAGGTCACACCACTGCACTCCAGCCTGGGTGACAGAATGAGACCCTGTCTCAAAAAAAAAAAAAAAAAAAATAGAAGCTATATTTATTGAACATTTAAGTCAAATTATGTGTTAGATACTAAGGAGATGCCAAGATGTTAGGTGCTAAGGAGAAAAAATAACGCAGGAAAGGTGGGCTATTGAATGTTAAGTTGGGAATGGAAGTGAAATTTTACAAAGGGCGGTCAGAAATGCCATTATTGAGAAGGTGACTTTTGAATAAAGACCTGAAACGAGTAAGAGGCACCTGTGCAAATTCTAGAGGACAAACATTTCAGAAAAAGAGGGGTAATCTTAGGTAAGCCCACTCGAGGTGCCTTATAGGACCTATTTGCATCATGGTAAGGACTCTGGCTTTCACTCTGCATGAAACAAGAAGCCATTAGTAAGTATTATATAGAAGACTGTACTGGCCTTCAGAACCCAGTGTTGCTAACACTGCTATCCAGTTATTTTACATTCCAGCATTATACAGCTTAATCATAGAATGAAAAAATTCGTTATTATTGGTTGCATATACTAACACATTCTAAAAGACTTTTTATATAATAGGAACTCTTAGTATATGGGTAATGAGCTGGAACTGTAGAAATAAATGAGATTGCATAGGATAAAGTAAAAGTAACAGAAGAGAGAGCCAAGTATAAAGTTCCACCAACATGTTAATGGTGGGCAGAGGAAGAAGACTGATAGAAATGGATTTTTCATTATAAAAGCTTATTCTTTGAGGTTTTGTTTTGTTTTTTAAATAAAGCAGTCTAAGGATCTGCCTTCTCAAACAGGGATTGCTTAATAGGAATAACAAGGTAGTGGTGAGGGTAGAATTGGAAAAGTGCTGCTCCATAACATTGACATTTGAAGCACAGGTGTAGCTGGCACTATGATGGAGTTGATAGTTGCCATGGGTATACCTCAGGAACACAGCAGCTGTCCAGTATGTATGCCTTAGATCTACCACATGTGTAGAGTGAGTTTTTTTCTCTGTATTTACTCCATTGTCAAATTTAGAAACAGACAGATACATGTGACTCCAACAACAGTAAGTATATTATTCTAGTAACCAAAAAAAACTTTTTCCTAGGGCCTGTCTTATAGACTGAAGGCTGAAATTATTCATAAACTGTAACAAAGAATTTGGTCAATGTCTGCAACCTAAAAATTTGATGTTTTATGATTTTAAAATAAATTGTAAATATTTGGTCTTTTGTTTCAGATATTTTCCAAGTATGGCAAAGTTGTAAAGTAAGTATTCATATTAAATTTTGTAACTTCATTTAAAAGTTTATCTGAATTTGCTTCTACATATTTTTAATGACAGATTTTTAAAAATAAAACATGCTTGATATAATAAAGAAAATACTATTAACATTTTTATGAAAATTTAGTTGGTTTTCCATGTACATAAACATGTAGACAATTTTTCTTAAAGACTATTACATACATACAATTTTCTTTTCTTTTTTAATTTGACATACCATAAATGTCTTTCCATGTGCTATAAAGATACATCCTCATAGCTAATGGTAAACAAATATTTTGGTTACTAGGAAGTGTGTTATCAAGTATACTATAAGTAACCTACTTTCAAATAAATAGCTGGTTTTTTGTTTTTTGTTTTCATATAAATAGTGTAAAAACAAATATTTCAGTGCATCTGACTTGCAGGATGCTGTGAGTCTGATAAATAGAAAACATATTATCTTCCTTCAGAGATAGCTTGGAGATCATTGGAAAGACTAGAAACGTGCAAAAATGGTAATGGATGATAACAGGGCTGAGGGTTAGGAACAATAAAAAGAACTTGAACTTCTCGTATTTCACTGTTTTAAATCAAGCAACTATATTATGGGGCAAAAAAGTAACAGGATACTGTCATCCTAACTTTCTTGTAACCAATATAGATTCTGATATAAATTTAAAATCCCAAGAATTTTGAGCATATTTATCTTGGCTAATTTCTTCTAGTGTTCCATAAATGGATATTAAACGGTTGAAGCTCGTTTGCATCTTGAAATTACTAACTTCTTTTACAGTTACTTTGCTATTAAAAAAGCATTATCAAAAATGCTTCTGTGTAAATTTTTGGGTGTTCAGATTTTAAAAAGTCATCGTCATCAGTCCAAACACTGGTAATGATGATGGTATGTAATACTTAAATGAGCACATGTATATGCCAGGCATTGTTCTAATCTCTTTATGTGTATTATTTAATTCTCACAACTACCCTTTAAGGTAGGTACTATTATCATCTCAGTATTATACATGATGAAACTGAAGCACACAGTAAACCTAAGGTCATCTTGCTAGCTAGTGGTGGAGAAAATATTTGAATCCAACGGTGAGATTTCAGAGCCCACTCCCTTTTGCCTTTTTTCTTTTTCCACTTTGTCAGAATCTCTGAATGGATCTCCATATAAATATATAGTCCTAAACCGTGAAACTGCAATGGAGTTAAAGACACAAGAGTTATAAGCACCTAGAAACAGGGAAGACTATCTAGTCTAGAGAGCCAGGGAAGGCTTACCTAGGTCAGTATTTTTTGAGTGGAAACCTAAAGGATGAGTAAGAGTTAAGTAGGCAAAAATAAGGGAGGAATATTTCAGGTAGAGGGAATAGCTTGTGCAAAGGCCCTGTGGCAAGAGAAAATAAAGTGAGATCAAGAAATAGAAAGAAGGCCAATGTGACTGGAGATGAGTGAGTAAGGGGGAGAAAGCACAAGATGGCTCCAGAGATGGAAGCAGGTTCCTCATCTTACTTCTTGGTCAGGTTACCAAGGTATTTGGTTTTCATTCTAAGAATATCAGGAATCATTTAAGAATTTTAAGTGAGGGGTGACATGATTTAAATTTTTTAAAGTTTATTCTGGCTTAATGTAGAAATTAGATTGGAGGGGAACAAAAGCAAATGCAGCTGGGTGCAGTGGCACACACCTGTAATCCCAGCACTTTGGGAAGCCGATGTGGGAGGATCACTTGAAAGGTCATGAGTTCAAGACCAGCCTGGCCAACATGGCGAAACCCCATCTCTACAAAAAATACAAAAAGTAGCCGGCCCTGGTGGTATACACCTGTAATCCCAGCTGCTTGGGAGGCGAGGCATGAGAATTACTTGAACCCAGGAGGCGGATGGAGGTGGAGGTTGCAGTGAACCAAGATCACACCACTGCACTGCAGCCTGGACAGAGCAAGACCCCATCGCAAAAAAAAGAAAAAAGCAAATGCAGTGAGACCAGTCTGAATCTAAAACTGTAGCCCAGGGGAGAAATGTGTACTAAAATAGTACAGGTGGAGATATAGAGACTGGTCAGATTTGAGAGGTGGTCAGATTTCAGAGATCATTATGAAATAAAGTGGGTAATATTTAGTGATGTATATAGGAAGCAAAGTGGGTACTATTTAGTGATATGCTTACTTTGCGTATAAGGACTTTGTGAACAAGAAGGAGGTGTTATGGATGACATTCAGGTTTCCCAAAATAGTGTATGCTTCATATTATGTGCTTAAATAAGTACATCATATACCTTGTATTAGGAAATGGTGCTATTATCTACCTCTTGTCCCTTGCCAGAAACATGGGAGTCACAGTAGATTTGTCTTTTTAAATCTCTGATGTAATTTTTTTTTTCTGTTACCACAGAAGGTATCTCTATCAAAGTATTGTATGATAGTTGGTTTGTTGGTCTGTCTCCACCACTAAACTGTAAGCTTTCTCCTGAGGGTAAAAACTACTGTTAGTGCTTAGCACATGGGCTTGAGGCTAACAGAGTGACTGAATGACCGAATGAATGAACACACACAATGTACTCTTTTAGAAACTACTTTTCCCATTTTTTTGGTCTGTCTTTCCCATTGAATATAAAGGTATATCTATCAATCAACATATTGAGCTGGGCACATATGGATTACAGAGACAGCCTTAAAGGAGTTTACATTAAAATAGATGAGATGAGGCATTGTTTATGAATAACACAATTCAGCAGAGACTAGCATAACAGAGGAGAAATTATATCCAGTTGAAGCTATTAGAAACTGACACATTGACCTGAATCCCGAAAGAATGAGGAAAATTTTAATGAGCAGTGATTCAGAGGTGGAAGAAGATAGAAGCTGTATGAACAAAGGCACAAATTTGGGGAAATACAGGCCATGCTACTGGAGCATTGAGTGGTTTCTTTTGGGTAGACTTCATAGTGTGTGCGTGGGAAGGAGCAGTGAAAGATGAAGGAGATGGGAGCCAAATCATCAAGGATACTGACAGTGGGACAAAGAATAGGCAACTTACAGAACCAAAGATTTTTGAACAAAGGAATGGTGTGATTTTATTTATTCCTTAAGTAGAAGACTACTTAAGGATATGAGAAAATTATAAGAGAAAAAATTACCATAAAGGAACCAATAAGAATAGACTGTTAAAACAGTAATGCCCCTATGGACAAGAAAAAAGCAGTGGAATTGGAAAAGAGGCAACAGATGAGAGATCATTAATTGAGGATGATGTAGAAAGCCAATACTTCTTTTGAAATACTACTTTAAAAAAAAAAGATTGATAACTTTCACAAACATTACGAAAAATTCCAAAACATAAAGCAACTACCTTATTCAATATTTCTGTCAAATTGGTGATTTTTCCAACTCCAGCATTCCCTCTACATTCACCAGTCATCCCTTGGCATTCTGTTGTAAGCAAGAGCCTTCCCTCCCATCTCCTCCACTTATTTATTGGTCTTTTATCAGTAAGAATTATAAATTCCTACCTTCTCTGTGGCTTATAATTTATTACTGTAATGAATTATTTTGATGCTCAAATTGTCCTTGATTTGGCTAGTGGGAGCTCCTTCCAGCTGGCTGCTGTATTCTTGGCCCCATCATTCATTCATTCATTCCTCCCTCCGTCTGTCTCTCTCTCACTCGCTCACGCACTCTTGCACTGTCTTACTTTCTGGCATAAGATGTTCCAAGCTCCTCTTGTACCTGCCCTGCTGTAGCCTTGGAATCCGCTATTTCTCCAAAGAGCCCTGTTGAACATTGTTTTTAAACTATGTTAAATGACATACGGTGGGCAAGGGCCTCCATGACTAGGGATGTGGATGGGGCAGGAGAAAGAGCAGGCTCTGTGCTCTCATAACTCTCCTTGTCACTCAGGTACACCCTGGTGGGTGGTATGGCTAAAAACCACAGAACTGGAGATTCTTTTTCCCTAAAGATCGGGGTCTCATTATGTTGCCCAGGCTGTTCTCAAACTCCCATGCTCAAGCATCCTCCTGCCTCTGCCTCCCAAGTAGCTGGAACTACAGGTGCACACCACCACAACCAGCTCTGGAGGTTTTTTTCCTTATTTTTCTGAAGATTCTTTAAAAGAATATTAAGAATATACTTTGATTCTAACACTTAGAAAAATAAATCATTTTACTTTTTGTGTAAAGTATACCTTTATTTTGTTTTGTTTTGCAAGGTGAGGGAGTTAGCATGGAAGAGGGATTGTGGTTACGCTTTAAGATTTCATTGTCTCTGTAATTTCTTTACTTCACCCTTCAATCTCTGATTAACTCCTAATCATAGCTGTGCTCACTTCTGTTAAATCAGTATCACCCTTTCTCATTTCCATTCTTGATATCCCTTGACTTTGAAGAGATAGCTGATTTTTCAAATGTATTAATTTATCTTATAAATTTTTAGCCCTTTTTAAAATGAATTTTTCAAGTATTAATATCTGTTTTATTTATTGCTGCCTCATTTTTAACTCTTTGTTTATGCTTTAAGGGTTACCATAATGAAAGATAAAGATACCAGGAAGAGTAAAGGGGTTGCATTTATTTTATTTTTGGATAAAGACTCTGCACAAAACTGTACCAGGGCAATAAACAACAAACAGGTAAGCTATTCATCTCCATCAAGGTTTTTAGCCCCAAAGCCTTTATGCTCATCCAGGCCAAAAATGTGGGGATATAGTGGATCATCAGGTCTAGCAGATATCAGTAGATTCTTAAGATATCTAACTTAAAGAAAAGAGGTCAAACTACTGGGTTCTCAAAACATTGGTGGAATCTCAGGAATAAGAATACTACAGAATAGAATTTATCACACCTAAGTGCCAATTGCTAAAAAATCCAAAATAAACTGGAATTGAAGATTTGAGAAAATTGATTAAATAATTAATTTTAGGTTTCAGTGAAATACATTCTACATTTACATTTTTCTCTTGTTTAGTTATTTGGTAGAGTGATAAAAGCAAGCATTGCTATTGACAATGGAAGAGCAGCTGAGTTCATCCGAAGGCGAAACTACTTTGATAAATCTAAGTGTTATGAATGTGGGGTAAGTAAACCTAAAACTTAATGGAACTTTCCATAGTTTAAGATACTTTTCACATCAGTCTTTTATTTTTGCTCACCAAAACTTCTGACTGGCTAAACCAGATTATGAAAATGCTTTATTTTTTAATATTTATTTTTTTGAGATAGGGTTTTCCTCTGTCACCCAGTGCAGTGATGCAGTCACAACTCACTGCAGCCTCTACCTCCCGGGCCCAACTGATCCTCCCACCACAGTGTCTGAGTAGCTGGGACCACAGGCATGCACCATCACACCCTGGTTAATTTTTAAATTTTTTTGTAGAGGCAGGGTCTTCCTATGTTGCCCAGGCCAATCTCAAACTCCTGGGCTCAAGCAGTCCTCCCACCTCAGCCTCCCAAAGTGCTAGAGTTACAGGTGTTAGCCATGGTGCCTGGCCTAGTTGTTAGGGTCTCTAAACTCATCAAAGTAAATTCAATTGAAATGCAATGTGTAAAGATAACCTGAGTTGGGTAATACAAAGTGGTATTTTCTCTAGTTCCTAAATCTTTGAAAATCACTAGTTTTAAAAGTGTTAGACTGATTACTTATGTCACTGTCTTGCAAGATTTTCGTAACTCATAAATTTTTGTTAATAGGATATTGCCTGTTTCTTTAACAGTTTTTAAGTTACAGTTCAATAGCAACATTATCATGTGACTTTATCCTCTATGGGATATTGTGTTTTGAAGTTTTTTATTTTTTCCTATTAGTATTGCTAGTGTTTTGTAACTGAACTATCCCCACATTTTCTTCTTTGGTTCTCTTCATGATCTGTCATTATCCATTTAAAGTTTTGGTGATGAAGAGAGAGAGACAGCCATAGAATAATTTTGTATAAGGTCTGTATTGGTACCAAGAGAATTTTAGTCTGGTTGTCACAGGTGTAAGTTTGTAAAATGACCATAAAAATACTTAAGAAACAGGCCGGGCACAGTGGCTCACGCCTGTAATCCTAGCATTTTGGGATGCTGAGGTGGACGGATCACTTGAGGTCTGGAGTTCAAAAGCAGACTGACCAACATAGTGAAACTGAGTTTCTACTAAAAATACAAAAAAAAAAATTAGCCAGGCATGGTGGCAGGTGCCTGTAATCCCAGCTACTTGGAAGGCTGAGGCAGGAGACTCGCTTGAACCCAGGAGGTGGAGGTTGCAGTGAGCCGAGATTACTCCACTGCACTCCAGCCTGGGCAACAGAGGGAGACTCTGTCTCAAAAATAAAAATAAACATAAAATAAAATACTTAAAAAACAGAGTCCAGAGGTAGTAATGGGGAACTGGGGAGAGAATCACTGAAAGATACCGTCCTGGCTACAAAATCACATGGAAGATGCAAGGAAATGGCTTGAGGTCCTCTACCCCACTGTCACTCCCCCTACCCCCGACAAAAAAGATAACTAAATAAACAGACTGATGGATGGATGAATAGAAAGAGTGAGCAAGCAGTTGCTTGGATACATACTGATTCTGTCAGTTCCTATGATTCTAAAACCTCTTAAGTAAACACTTTAGAAACTTTTCCAAAGTTTTGAGTTTTGTAAAAGAAAGAAAGGGAGGGAGGGAAGGTAGTTATATTCAGATTAGTATATATCTTCATATTCACAGTAAATATTAAATTATCTGAGAAATCCTAGATGAATCTGTTAATCGGTTCCTTTTGGTTTATGGATCCATAGAGTTGTTATATTTTTTACATTTTTGTATTTAATTTCCCTCCCTCCAAAAAAAACTTTTTTATATTGACCTAGCCTGGTTTTTCTCAAGTTATTTCATTAAATCCTTTTTTAGTATGGGATATGTTAATTTTTTTTTTGCTATAATATTATTCCAAAACAGTTTCAGATATATGTCTCTATTTTCTCAGCAGCTCATTAACAGTAAGTAACCTCTTTAAGTTGGGCTATGTCCTAGGTATACAAAGTTACAGTCTGTCTGCTCTGTCAAATATACTGGAAAAGCATGATTATTGTTCCCTTCTATTGTTCTAACCTTGGCTCAGTCCCCACACCCTACCCTGACATAACCTCTTAAATGGAATTGTAGTGAGCTGATGTCCAGATTATAGTTGAGCTCTTATGTTTTACAAATCAATGTTCTAGCTAAGTAGGAATAATAGCCTAGTCCAGCATTGTCAAATGAGAATATAATGCAAGCCACGTATGTTACTAAGTCTTCAGAAATCCAATGTGTATTTTACCTTTACAGTACGTATCAATTCAGACAAGTTCTCAGTAGCCACATTGGCTGGCTAGTGACTACTGTAATTGGATAGTGCAAGTGTAGTCAGGATATAAAAGGGAAAAAACGGAAGTAATTCATAGGAAAAGTGAGGAAGAAATTTTCCATTTGTTTTTTGGTTTTTTGTTTGTTTTTTGAGACAGGGTCTTGCTCTGTTGCCTAGGCTGGAGTGCGGTGGCACAATCTCAGCTCACTGCAGTCTCTGCCTCCCGCGTTCGATCAATTCTTGTGCCTCAGTCTCCTGAGTAGCTGGGATTACAGGCATGTGCCACCAAGCCCAGCTAATTTTTGTATATTTAGTAGAGACAGGGTTTCGCCATGTTGGCCAGGCTGGTCTTGAACTCACTTCCTAAGGTGACCCACCTGCCTCAGCCTGCCCAGCCCAACAGAGTATTAAGCAACATCTTGGAAATTAACAGGAATAGTTTTATCCTTGTTTTATCAATAACTTAAGATGTTTACATTAGGGTAAATGATCCATTTAAATTTTAATTTTTTTTTTTTTTTTTTTTTTTTTTTTGAGATGGAGTTTTGCTCTTGTCACCCAGGCTGGAGTGCAACGGCATGATCTCAGCTCACTGCAACCTCCACCTCCTGGGTTTAAGCAATTCTCCTACCTCAGCCTCCTGAGTAGCTGGGACTACAGGTGTGTGCCACTTATGCCCAACTAATTTTTTTTTTTTTTTTTTTTTTAGTAGAGACGGGATTTCACCATTTTGGCTAGTCTGGTCTCAAACTCCAGACCTCAGGTGATCCACCCACCTCGGCTTCCCAAAGTGCTAGGATTACAGGCGTGAGCCACCGCGCCCGACCAAACTGTTTTATATCTTGAATTTTGAGATTTAAATGTTTGAAAGAAGACTACTACTTCTACTCTTAGTAAAACTACTAAATAGTCCTAAATGTTAAAATAACTGAGAGTTATAATATCACCTTCTAAATATTAAAGTACTGGGTTTTATCATTAATGTCTTCTGTATAGTCCCAGTATGGGAATATTCCTTTTTAAATTTGAAAACTTTTTAGTAATAAGGTACCAGGCAAGTTTTTATAAATAACATCAAATATGGTATTTTTCCTTTCCTTTTTAATGGGAAACAAAAGGAAAGTGGACACTTAAGTTATGCCTGTCCGAAAAATATGCTCGGAGAACGTGAGCCTCCAAAGAAGAAAGAAAAAAAGAAAAAAAAGAAAGCTCCTGAACCAGAAGAAGAAATGTATGTATATTATTCTTACTAAATACATCATCATGTTGCTTTTGTCTTTTGGTTGGTTGCTTTTGATTATTGGTTGGTTACATTCCAATTTGTTTTTCTTTATTTAAGTGAAGAAGTAGAAGAAAGTGAAGATGAAGGGGAGGATCCTGCTCTTGACAGCCTCAGTCAGGCCATAGCATTCCAGGTATTAAATTGTTCTTTTAAAAGGCATCATACAATAGTTGACTTGGTTTATAGTCCTTGCTTACTTCATTGATCACCTCATGGCAACCTCTCTTTTTCCCCCTAACCTCCTAAGCCTTAGGAGACAAGCTGTTTCTCTGAGGTACTTAGCCAGTGTGAATGAAAAGTTCCCATTGGTTCTTCCTAGATTTTAAGGGCCCCACAACACTTACTATCTTAATCTTTTTTCATTAAAGAAATGAGCAGAACTATTTGCTCAAAGTGAACATAGCCCAACAGAAAAGATTTTTTTAAGAAATTGCCTAGGATAATTTTGTGTAAGATTTTGAGACGAGACAGAACTCAGGGGAAGGGAGCAGATCTTATTGTCTGCATGGACTGGGAGGGTGGGAAGTAATGGCATTTGTGGTATGTTTTTGCCATGTTTTGAATTAATGAACCATAAATAATATTAAACAGGTTATTGGTTTTGTTTTGTTTTTTGAATCACAGCAAGCCAAAATTGAAGAAGAACAAAAAAAATGGAAACCCAGTTCAGGAGTCCCCTCAACATCAGATGATTCAAGACGCCCAAGGATAAAGAAAAGCACATATTTCAGTGATGAGGAAGAACTTAGTGATTAAAATCTTGCCCCAGCACAGTAATAAAAATCAAGATTTGTTAGTAACAATCTTAAAGAGCTAATTTTAATAAAAATAAGAAAAATTAATACTATCATGTTAATACTATTATTGTCATCCCAAGAAAAAAGATATTTTAAAAATTTATTTGAAAAGTTCATTATAAGGGCTTTATTCATGCCTGATTTGTTTACATGAGGACTTCTGAAATTAATCCTTAAAACAAACTTCCTGAAGACTGAAAAGTTGAATGATTTATTGTTACTTATATTAATAAACTTTTCAAGAGAATTTTGTCTTTAAATATGGGTGTTTTGTCATCATATTTCTTGTAGCTTTATCCCAATCTGGATAAATTGTAAATACCTATAAAATAAGTTATAAATACCTATAAAATATAAAGTAACATAGCTCTAAAAGGCTTAAAATCAAACACAGGTATTATTTGTCTGCCCTACCCATAGCACCAAATTCCATTCCCTAGAAGAAACTACTTACATGTGCACACATGTAGCTAAATAAAGTACATATATTTCAGTCACTTAATAAAAGAATAAAGGAGAATTATTCAATCTCTTATACTTCTCCTACCTTCCTCAATCTTCCCAATGTGGCTGTATTAAAAATTTGGGGGAATCCATATATATCTTTTTTAATAACCAAGTAAATACTTTTCATTTCTGAGCCAAGGAGTATGCTATGATTACGTTTTTTCCTAGAGTTAATAATTGTCTATTTTTTTCCATGTATTGTCTTTGTATTTATGACTAAATCTTCCCATTCTGTCTGCAGGTGGGTATATGGTAATGGGATTAGAGAGCCTTTAATTTTCTACTTTGTATATTTCTATATTGTTTAACTTTGTAAGAATGCCCATTACTTTTTTAACTAGTAAAAGCAATAGAAATAAGTTAACACTATCATAGTAATATTATTATTGTCATCCCAAGAAAAAATATATTAAAAAGATATTTGAAATTTCATTATAAAATCTTTATTTGTGTTTCCACTTTGAAAACTACAAAGTGTTAACCACCCACCAGCAAAGAATCTTCCAGATTGCAACAAGACAATGATTGAATGCAGTACTCAACCATCTGTTTGGCCGTTAGTCAAATACCACAACAGTTTTGGTTGTTTTTTTTTTTAATTTTTATTCATTTATTTATTTTTGAAACGAAGTCTCACTCTGTCATCCAGGCTGGAGTACAGTGGTGCGATCTCAGCTCACTGCAACCTCCACCTCCCTGGTTCAGACCATTTTCCTGCCTCAGCCTCCTAAGTAGCTGGGATTACAGGCACGTGCCACCACACCCAGCTAATTTTTGTATTTTTTT
Source organism: Pan paniscus (assembly GCF_029289425.2). Taxonomy (NCBI): domain Eukaryota; kingdom Metazoa; phylum Chordata; class Mammalia; order Primates; family Hominidae; genus Pan; species Pan paniscus. The sequence continues at coordinate 51,848,721 of NC_073259.2, forward strand.
AGTAGAGTTGGGGGTTTCACCATGTTGGTCAGGCTAGTCTCAAACTCCTGACCTCATGATCCACCCGCCTCGGCCTCCCAAAGTGCTGGGATTATAGGCATGAGCCACTGTGCCCGGCCTACCATTTTAAAGCAAATAATTGGGAAAAGATTTGCCACAAATATATAAAAGTTTCTATGAATACCTGAAAACAGACTCTAATAGGAAATAAATTAGTGACAAATAGAATATTTAGAAGATAAAATAGGCCAGGTGTAGTGGCTCATACCTGTAATCCCAACACGTTGGGAGGCCAAGACAGGAGGAGTGTTCGAGGCCAGGAGTTTGAGCCCAGCCTGGGGAACATAAGGAGACTGTCTTTACAAAAAATAACATTAGCCACTCACACCTGTTGTCCTAGCTACTTGGGAGGCTGAGGCGGGACAGCCTGGGAAACAGAATGATCCTGTCTTTAAAAAAAAAGTAAAAAAGTTTATCATTACTTATTAAGGAAATCTATTACAACCAGTGATACATCAATTTTAACCTAATTAGGAAAAAAACACTTCAGTGTTGGTGAGGATGGCATTAAAAGCACTTGTGGTATCGTATACATGCCCTGGATCAATTCTGAAGGGTAATTTAACAATAAATATCAAATGTTAAGTATGTTCTATTTTTTTAACTAGAAATTACATTCTATTTTATCCTAGGGTTCTAATCAGAAATGCAGGTATTTATGTACAAACATATTATTTAAAATTCAAAACAAATAATTGTCGGCCGGGCACGGTGGCTCACACCTGTAATCCCAGCACTTTGGGAGGCCAGGGCAGGTGAATCACTTGAGGCCAGGAGTTCGAGACCAGCCTGGCCAACATGGTGAAACCCCATCTGTACTAAAAATGCAAAAATTAGCAAGCCATGGTGACACATGCCTGTAATTCCAGCTACTCAGGAGACTGAGGCACAAGAATCACTGGAACCAGGGAGGCAGAGGCTGCAGTGAGCCCAGATCGCACCACTGCACTCCAGCCCTGGGTGACAGAGTGAGACTCTGTCTCAAAAAAAGAAAAAAAGAAAAAGAATTGTCAACAGCAAATTAAAGCATGATGCATTCACAATAATAGATTATTAGGAAGCATTAAAATGTTTCAAAGAATTTTTAATTGTATGAGAAAACATTCCAGATACAATGTCACGTGTAAAACACTTGCTATATATGGATACATATCTGCATATGGAAGGGGGAAATGCTCACTGCTAAAGTAGCAGTGCAGAATGGTCAAGAGTATGCTCTTTTTTTGACAGATACACTTAGGTTTCTATGGCCATATTGCCACTTAAAGCTGCTGATCGTAGACGATTTACTTAACCTGAGTTATATGAAAACTAAGAAGGTTAAAGCAACACAGAAGGACAAATATTGTATGATACCACTTACATGAGGCACCTGGAATAGGCAACGTGAAATTCATAGAGACAGAAAATAGAGGCTACCAGGGTCTGAAGGGAGGTAGAAAGGGGGGCTAGGTAGAAAGGGTAGAAACTATGCTAGAAATGCATAGTTTCTGTTTCAGTTGATGAGAAGCTCTGGAAATGGCTAGTGGTGATGGTTGCTCAATACTGTGAGTATACCTAATGGCACTAAGTTGTACACATAAAAATGGGTAAAATGGGCCGGGCACAGTGGCTTATGCCTGTAATCCTAGCAGTTTGGGAGCCTGAGGCGGGCAGACAGCCTGAGCTCAGGAGTTCGAGACCAGCCTGGCCAACAAGGTGAAACCCCATCTCTACTAAAATAGAAAAAAATAGCCGAGTGTGGCAGTGTGTGCCTGTAGTCCCAAATACTCGGGAGGCTGAGGCAGAAGAATTGCTTGAACCCGGGAGATGGAGGTTGCAGTGAGCCAAGATCATGCCACCACACTCCAGCCTGGGCGACAAAGCGAGACTCTGTCTCAAAAGAAAAAGGTAAATTTTATGTGATGTATATTTTATCACACACAAAAAAACATATGCCTCAAGTGACAGGACTGCATAGAAAAAAATGTGCAAACATAACTAAAAATTTTTTGTGAAGTGTAATTAGGCCAACAAGCCCTCCCCACAGCCCACCAAGTCATGCTGAACCATCACACCTGCAAGCCCCTTCCCTGCGATCTATGTCCAGAATAAGATTAAGATAGGTTTCCCACCTCAGGCAAGGGATTGGAGGGGTCCTTCCCCAGGAGAAAATACATACAGCTTGAGATATTAGCCCTAAAGAAAATGTTCAGTAATAAAGACCTCCAAGTTGATATGCCTAAGGCAGTGCTAGTGAAATATGCTCTGCTCAGCTTTTCAGTGCTTCACATTCAAATATGAACAGACACATAAGCATCAACAAACATTTGAGGAAAGCCTCTAATACAACGGAAACCCAAACAAGCATACCACAAAAGAGAGCTTTAAGAACAATTCTGGCTTTGAAAATCTATCTATCCCCTACGGTTTCAGAAAAAGAGACCGAACCTGTAAATTTGGTAGTTTCTTTTTTTTTTGAGATGGAGTCTCACTCTGTCACCAGGCTGGAGTGCAGTGGCACAGTCTTGGCTCACTGCAACCTCTGCCTCCCAGGTTCAAGCGATTCTCCTGCCTCAGCCTCCTAAGTAGCTGTGACTACAGGCACGCACCACCACACCCGGCTAATATTTGTATTTTTAGTAGAGACGGGGTTTCACCACGTTGGCCAGGATGGTCTCGATCTGCTTACCTCATGATCTGCCCGCCTTGGCCTCCCAAAGTGCTGGGATTACAGGCGTGAGCCACAGCGCCAGGCCTTTTTTTTTTTTTTTTTTTTTTTTTTTGACAGAGTTTCACTCTTGTTGCTCAGGCTGCAGTGCAATGGCATGATCTCAGCTCACTGCAACCTCCACCTCCTGGGTTCAAGCGATTCTCCTGCCTCAGCCTCCCACGTAGCTGGGATTACAGGTGTGTGCCATCATGCCTGGCTAATTTTCTATTTTTTTAGTAGAGATGGGGTTTCACCATGTTGGTCAGGCTGGTTTCGAACTCCTGACCTCAACTGATCCACCTGACTCGGCCTCCCAAAGTGCTGGGATTACAGGCATGAGCCACTGCGCCAGGCCAACTTGGTAGTTTCTAATAAGTACTTCTCTAGCAGAGAATGCCCTTCTTGCTGGATATGACTAATGGTTTTTTGGGTTTTTTTTTTTTCCTTCTGCAGTCATTTATTTACTCATTGCTTTTTTGACTAGATGCCTTATTCTGAAATTGTCAATTACAGTTTTCAGATTATCATGAAATTCAATTATGCCCACATATGACATTTATAAATTTTGCATGTTAATTTATTCCTTTGTTTTATATGCTAAAGATGTGTGTTTATACATGCCAGGTGTGGTGGCATGCACCTGTAGTCCCAGCTCCTGGAGAGGCTAAGGTGGGAGGTTCCCTTGAGCCCAGGAATTTAAGTCCAGCTGGGCAACAGAGTAAAACCCTGTCTCTAAAAAACAAATAAAAGTGAATTTAAATAATATTTTTGGCCAGGTGTAGTGGCTCATGCCTGTAATCCCAGCACTTTGGGAGGCCAAGGCAAGAGGATCTCTTGAAGCCAGGAGTTCAAGACCAGCCTAGGCAGCAAAGTGAGACCCTGACTTTATAAAAATAAAAAATAACTGTTTTTAATTTAAAAAATTAAAAACTATGTTTTAAATGCTTAAATATTAAAACCTTGATTACCATACCTAGAAAAGTACTTGAAAGCTTTACATAGAATATGCCATAGATCAGTAACTTAGGTTCAATCATTGATGGAGGGCTGGAAATGTAATTTTTAAAGTGGGGAGAAAACTATTGGATCATATAACTAAGTCATTCAGCTTCAGAAATGGATAAAAGAGACAAAATATAATTAGAAATCTATTTTTCTTTGTCTTACCACCGCTTTCCTCTGTACTTCCTTTATTTCTCAACAAGCTTTCTTCATATAGTGGTAGAGATGACCACCAGTATCTCTAAAGGTAGGAATCCCAACAAAGAAAACCCCTTTCCCAGTGGTCCCAGCAAAAGTTCCAAGAAAGCCCTGATTGGCTAGGTCTCTGTCACAGTCCCCATTCCTGGAAATAAGGAAGAGAGTCAGTCCCACCCCGACTACATAGAGTGAAAGTGTTCCTATGCAACGCGGGATCTATTTTCAGTTTGGAATCAATGTGGAAATTATCCTGTAAAAAGAATCTTAAGCTTAAAACCCTCCTTTCAACATTTCCCAGGGCAGAATACTGAGACGGCTGAGCAGAGCACACAAAGAAAATAAAGATTCAGCCTGGGCGCAGTGGCTCACGCCTGTAATCTCAACACTTTGGGAGACTGAGGCAGGTGGATCACCAGAGGTCAGGAGTTCGAGACCAGCCTGACCAACATAGTGAAACCCTGTCTCTACTAAAAATACAAAATTAGCCGGGTGTGGTGGCGCATGCCTGTAATCCCAGCTACTTGGAAGGCTGAGGCAGGAGAATTGTTTGAACCCAGGAGGCGGAGGCTGCAGTGAGCTGAGATCATGCCACTGCACTCCAGCCTGGGCAACAGAGACTCTGTCTCAAAAAAAAAAAAAAAAAAGAAAGAAAGAAAGAAAAGAAAAGAAAAAGAAAAAAAGGAAAAGAAAGAAAAGAAATATATATGGAAAGAAAGTGAAAACCTCCTTGGAAAGCAGTTTGATCAGCACTATTACTTAAACTAACAATGTGAACAGTGGCAGTCAGACTGAGCCCTCAGTCCAGAGAATGGGAGTAAGCCACTATCAATTGTTTTAAAACACTCCGTCTATAAGATCCAAATTTTAAGAATCCTTATATACTGCTGTAGATAAAGACAACCAGTTAACAATTTTAGTTAAGATATGGCACCTAGAAATAAGCAGACCAGAAACATAAAAGCTTTTATAGAAAGCAGATTCCTGAAGTGCATGTTGCACTTTTCATTAGCACATCTTTGCAAGATGCATGGCTTCATGTGAAACACATAATCTTGTTTTTTCATAGAGATGGTATAGTTTGGTTAGAGCCTCATAAGTATATTTAAGATAAGTTAAATACTAAAAATGGCTTTTAACAAATTATCTGAAAGACAAATTATATCACATACTTAGCACTATGTTTCAGGCACTGTTCTAAACACATTATAAATATGAAATAATTGAATCCCTTTTAGGTATTGTTTTCATCATTATACAGATGACAGAACTAAGGCACAGAGAGGCAAAGTAATTCACCCAAAGTCACACAGCCAGTAAGTAGCACGATAACGTTTTAAATGCCGGGTACAATGTATGTTATTTTGGAGATGGATACACAAAAAAGCCCTATGCATGACTTACCAAAAATAAATAAATAAATAAAATTTAAAAATAAAAGAAAAAGGCCAGGCGCGGAGGCTCATGCCTGCAATCCCAGCACTTTGGGAGGCCGAGGCGGGCGGATCACCTGAGGTCGGGAGTTCGTGACTAGCCTGACCAACATGGGGAAACCCCGTCTCTATTAAAAGTAGAAACTCACTGGGTGTGGTGGCGCATGCCTGTAATCCCAGCTACTCGGGAGGCTGAGGCAGGAGAATCACTTGAACCCAGGAGGCGGAGGTTGCGGAGCCGAGATCGGGCCATTGCACTCCAGCCTGGGCAAAAAGAGTGAAACTCCGTCTCAAAAAAAGAAAAGAAAAAGAAAAGCCCTGACTTCACCACTACTCAATATATACATGTAACACTTGTACCCCATAAATTTATACAAAGAAAATTTTTAAAAATAAAAGAAATAAAGCCAAGCAAACTTGCTCTAGAGTCGATATACTTACTATCTCTATGCTATGATGCTTCTCTAAAAAAGTACTCAAATTATATGACTGGCCAGGCGCAGTGGCTCACGCCTGTAATCCCAGCACTCTGAGAGGCCAATGGGGATGGATCACCTCAGGTCAGGAGTTTGAGATCAGCCTGCCCAACATGGCGAAACCCTGTCTCTACTAAAAATACAAAAATTAGCCAGGCATGGTGGCACGCGCCTGTAGTCCCAGCACTCAGGAGGCTGAGGCAGGAAAATCCCTTGAATCCAGGAGGTGGAGGTTGCAGTGAGCAGAGATCGTGCCACTGCACTCCAACCTGGGTGACAGAGCGAGACTCCATCTCAAAAAAAAAAAAAATATATATATATATATAGTACTGCCTTATCAACTAGGAGATGGTGGTTTTAAATTTCATTTTACGTGCATAAGAATAACAATTTGTTTTATTATATCTTAATGATTTTTCTGTAGGTGGAAATATTTTTGGAATAACCAACATTTTAAAGTTAAAAGACTAAATCTATCATGCCCTAGTGCTTTCTTTAAAAAAATTAAAAATAATTTCCACTTAGAAGTTTAATGAGGTCTCAGACTTATCTGTCCACAACTGAATCCCTGGTCTCCCAAACCAGCTATACTCCCAACTTTTCCCATTTCTGTTTGGTTTCGTCTTGAGACAGAGTCTCACTCTGTTGCTCAGGCTGGAATGCAGTGGCACCATCATAGCTCACTGCAGTCTTGACCTCCCAGGTTCAAGTGATCCTCCCACCTCAACCTCCCAGGAAGCTGGGACTACACCTGTGTGCCACCACTCCCACCTATTTTTTTTTTTTTTTTGTAGAGGTGGGGTCTCCCTACGTTGCCTAGACTGGTCTTGAACTCCTGGGCTGAAGCAATCCTCCCACCTCAGCCTCCCAAAGTGCTGGGATTACAATTTTGAACCACCATGCCTGGCTTCCATTTCTGTTAATGTTAACTCCATTAGCCGAGGCCAAAGAATTTGGAGTTATCCTCGTTTCCTCTTTTTTTTTTTGAGACAGAGTCTCGCTGTGTTGTTCAAGCTGGAGTGCAGTAGCATGATCTCGGCTCACTGAAACCTCCACCTCCCAGGTTCAAGAGATTCTCCTGCCTCAGCCTCCCAAGCAGCTGGGATTACAGGTGCCCACCACCATGCCCAACTAATTTTTTTTGTATTTCTTTTAGTAGAGATGGGGTTTCACTATGTTGGCCATGCTGATCTTGAACTCCTGACCTTGTGATCTGCCTGCCTTGGGCTCCCAAAGTGCTGGGATTACAGGCATGAGCCACCATGCCAGGCCATCTCCTTTCTTTTTCTTATACCCCCACAACTAAGTCACAAGCTGTTGGCTCTGTCTTTAAAATATGTTCAGCTATATGGAGTTAATCTACTGCAATCACCTTGGCCCATGACATCATCTCACTAGAATTACTGCAATTGCTTTTTTTTTTTTTTTTTTTTTAGACAGAGTCTCACTCTATCGCCAGGCTGGAGTGCAGTGGTGTGATCACAGCTCACTGCAACCTCCAATTCCCTGGTTCAAGGGATTCTCCTTCCTCAGCCTCCCAAGTAGCTGGGATTATAGGCACGCGCCACCATGCCCAGCTAATTTTTGTATTTTTATAGAGATGGGGTTTCACCACTTTGGCCAGGATGGTCTCAATCTCCTGACCTCGTAATCTGCCTGCCTCAACCTCCCAAAGTCCTGGGATTATAGGCATGAGCCACTGTACCCCACCTGCAGTTGCCTCCTAAGTACTCTGCATAGAGCTGCCAGAGTGATCCTTTTAAAAGTAACACAGGCCGGGTGCGGTGGCTCATGCCTGTAATCCCAGCACTTTGGGAGGCCGAGGTGGGTGGATTACCTGAGGTCAGGAGTTCAAGACCAGCCTGGCCAATGTGGTGAAACCCCATCTCTACTAAAAAAATACAAAAATGAACCAGGCATGGTGGCAGGTGCCTGTAATCCCAGCTACTGGGGAGGCTGAGGCAGAAGAATCACTTGAACCTGGGAGGCGGAGGTTACAGTGAGCCGAGATCACGCCATTTCACTCTTGCCTGGAAGACAAGAGCGAAACACCATCTCAAAAAAAGTAAGACAGATATAACCCTCCACTCAAAAGTCTCCCCTGGCTTTTCATCTTCCCCAGAGTTAAAGCTAAAGTTTTAACAATGACTTAGATATATAAAGTTCCAAAAGAAGGGCTCTGTCTCTCATCTCATCACCTACAATTCACCTCCTAGGTTTGTCTACTATAGCCACTGTGGCCTCCTTACTGTCTCTCACATTCACCAGACAGGCAGGCACCCACCTGAGAACTTTTGCAATAGTTGCACAGTCAGTTTAAGCATTCTTCCTCCTGGTTTGTTTTCCTCCCTCCCTCCCTCCTTCATTCCCTCCTTCTTTCCTCCTTCCTTCCTCCTTCCTTCCTTCCTTCCCCACCATGCCCCCCATCCTCTACCCATATAAACCCCAAACCCCAGAATTACATGAGGAGACGACAAGACAACCAGACAAACAGCAGAACGACATGGCAGAGAAAGAGAAGAGGAATCTCTGAATGCCAAGAGGAGTTCTGCTGGGGGTGGTCAGACAGGAGTTCAGCAGCTGGATGGCCAAACTCCAGGGGAAGATCATCTTCCCACTCCATCCCCACTTCCGGCTCCCCATCCATCCCACTGAGAGCCACCTCCACTGCTCAATAAAACCCTTGCATTCATCGCTCAAGTTCGTGTGTGACCTGATTCTTCTGGGACGCTGGACAAGAGCATGGCATATAGAGAGCTGTCACACTGGCCCTGTGCCCTTGCAGAAAGGCAGAGGGTCCACTGAGCTGGTTAACACTGAAGTTGTCCACGGACGGCAAGGCCAAAAGGGCACACTGTAACACACACCCACTTGGGCTCCTGCACCTGTCTGTCTGTGTGCTCCCCTTCCTATAAGGGGTTTAGCCATGGCAGTGACTGAACAGATGAGCCATACCCTGTCGCATGTCCTGTGAGGGGGGTCAAGGAATTCTCCAGTTTCATCTGGGGGCTTGTCCAAGATACAGTTGAAGAACGGTGAGTTAAAATGTGACACTAGGCTGGGAGTAGTGGCTCACACCTGTAATCCCAGCACTTTGGGAGGCCGAGGTGGGGGGATCATGAGGTCAGGAGATCGAGATCATCTTGGCTAACATGGTGAAATCTCATCTCTACTAAAAATACAAAAAAATTAGCCGGGCGAGGTGGCAGGCACCAGTAGTCCCAGCTACTTGGGAGGCTGAGGCAGAAGAATGGCGTGAACCCGGGAGGCGGAGCTTGCAGTGAGCCGAGATCGCACCACTGCACTCCAGCCTGGGCGACAGAGCGAGACTCTGTCTCAAACAAACAAACAAACAAAAGTTAAACTGTCAGATCTGCCTCTTTCCCAAGACCCTACCACTGTGCCCGGCCAGCCTCTTAAGTATACCAAGTTATCCATGATAGACCAAGGATTTGATGAAAATCCCACTGCCTTCTTGGAAAGGCTAAGAGAGGCCTTTGTAAAGCACACCTCTCTATCTCCTGACTCTGTCGAGGGACAACTTATCCTAAAGGGTAAATTTATTACTCAGGCAGCCCCTGATATCAGGAGGAAGTTGCAGAAACAGGCCCTGGGACCAGATAGTACTTTGGAGAACCTCCTGAAAGTAGCCACCTCGGTTTTTTATGATAGAGATAGAAAGGCCCAGGAGAGAGACAGGAAATACAGGAAAGAGACAGAGGCTTTAATGGCCACCAGACAAGCCCACTAAGTCCAGAATTCCCAGGGTACACCTGTTAACTGCTACAAGTGTGGCAAGCCATGGCATTTCAAGAAGGATTGCCCAGGCAGCATGAGGAAGCCACCTCGACCCTGACAGTATTTTCAAGAAGTCGGAAGCATAGCTGTTTCCTATTAATACCGCCTTGATTTCTGGAAACTCAAAAAATTTCTCAATTAATATTAGACTATTAGGAAAGACCATAGAATGGTTGTATGGGTACTTGAGGTATAGTTTCTACTGAATAAGTATCACTTTTGCACCATCATAAAGTCAAAAAATTGTTAAGTTGAACCATTGGAAATTGGGGACCATCTGTACTTAAGTAAGCTAGAGCAGCCTTGTCAGCTTGGTTCACAACCTCATCTTTGTCTCATTCCCCAAGGAAAAAAATGGAAAAATACTATGCTAAATGCTGTTCATAGTGCCAAATAATTCAAATTACAAAGGCAGAAGTGTGGTCAGGATATATAGAAGTCGCATGATCACTGTTCTGTATTCAGGTTGTAGTTATGGGGAAAAGTCTGTATACTAAGTTCCCACATGGAGAAAACTTATACAATTAGAAGCAGAGTATTATTAACTTTATAGGCAGAATCTGGGGTTTGAAATTCAAGCCAACTGCAAAGAAACTGATCATATCCAGAGGGGAAACATCTCTGGATCCAAAATAGAGGGATGAGGTCACACAGTAATATAAGCCTGGACTAACACACCTGTCTACTGCTCTCTTAGTAGTTTAACAGGTTGAACAGATTAATCCTAGTGAGTGTAAATTGCTCCTTAGAACAGAACATGTTTCAGGAGATGTAATCTGATGTATTTGTTTGTTTGAGACAGGGTCTGTCTCTGTCACCCTGGCTGGAGTGCACTGGCATGATCACGGCTTACTGCAGCCTTGAACACCTGGACTCAGGTGATCTTCTAACCTCATCCTCCTGAGTAGCTGAGATTACAGATGCATGCTGCTGTGTCCAGCTTTTTAAAAAAATTTTTATAAAGACAGGGTCTCGCTTCATTGCCCAGGCTGGTCTCAAACTCCTGGCCTCAAGCAATACTCCCGCCTTGGTTTCCCAAAATGTTGGGTTTACAGGCATGAGCCACTGCACCCAGCCTTATATGTGTATTTTATTTTATTTGTATTTATTTATGTATTTATTACTCATTTTTGAGATGGAGTCTCTCTCTGTCACCCAGGCTGGAGTGCAGTGGCATGATCTCTGCTCACTGCAGCCTCCACCTCCAGGGTTCAAGCGATTCTCGTGCCCCAGCCTCCTGAGTGGCTAGGATTACAGGCATGAGCCACCATGCTGGGCTAATTTTTGTATTTTTAGTAGAGATAGGGTCTTGCCATATTGGCCAGGTTGGTCTTGAACTCCTGACCTCAGGTGATTCGCCCACCTCGGCCTCCCGAAGTGCTGGGATTACAAGCTTGAGCCACCACACCCAGCCTATTTATTTATTTTTTTAGACAGCATTTCACTCTTGTTGCCCAGGCTGGAGGGCAATGGTGCGATCTCGGCTCACTGCAACCTCTGCCTCCTGGATTCAAGTGATTCTCATGCCTCAGCCTTCAGAGAGGAGCTGAGATTATAGGCACCTGCCACCACTCCTGGCTAATTTTTTGTATTTTTAGTTCCACCATGTTGGCCAGGCTGGTCTTGAACTCCTGACCTCAGGTGATCCGCCCGCCTCGGCCTCCCAAAGTGCTGGGATTACAGGCATGAGCCACTGTGCCCAGCTATATATTTTAAAAAGAAGTAATGAGGATCCTTTAAAAATGTTTTATCTCTTATTCTCTTTATCTCTAATAATACTGAAAATAAGAATTCAGAGGTTTCTTCTAAATTAGGGCTTTCTATGTGTGAAAACTACTTACCAGACGAGTACAAGATGACTCAGAAATACACACGCACATGCACACACACACACAGACAGCACAGAGAGAGAGAGAGACATATACACAGAATTTCCATATGACTCAGGGCCTCTTGCAGACAGACCCCAGCAGAAAAGCAACTGGCAAAGAAATGTGGTTTGCAAAATCCCAGAACCAACATCACAAAACAGGTCTCAAGGTGAAAGACAATACCTTAATAACCAGCATACTTTAATCCCTATACTTTTTGCTGTGCACTGAATGTTTGTGTCCCCCGCCCCAAAATTCATGTGTTGAAGCCCCCACCCAATGTGATGGTATTTGGAGGTGGGGCCTTAGGGAGGTGATTAGGGTCAGACGAGATTATGAGGATAAAGCACCCATGATAAGGTTTGTACCCTTGGAAGATGAAGGAACCTGCGCTTGCTCTCTCTCTCTCCACCATGTGCGGATATAGCAAGAAGGCAGCTGTCTGTGAACAAGTGGGAGGGCCCTGACCATGTTGGCACCCTCATCTCAGACTTCCAGCCACCAAAACTGTGAGAAATAAATGTTTGTTGTTTAAGCCACCCAGTCTATGGTTTTGTTTTGTTTTGTTTTTGTTTGTGCATTGGCGCGATCTTAGACTACAGCCTGGGCACCAAAATGAAACTCGGTCTCAAAAAAAAAAAATTTCTTCACCTACTTTCTGAAAGGTTTCTAGTTTCTCATAATAGTCTTCCCATTTTCATTTCTCATTATGTTCTTGTTGAGTTTTGGTGTCAAGGTCATTATATTGGTCTTACATCCTCTAATACAGATTTTTTTTAATAGGCATTATTTCTTTCTTAAATGTTGCTTGAAAGTATATAGGAAAGCCATCTTGACTTGAAGCTTTTTTTTGTGGCAATTAATTATGGACTCAATTTGTTTAACAGCTATAAGATTATTTTGATTATCTAGTCTGTCTGTCTTTCTTTCCTTCCTTCCTTTCTTCCTTCCTTCCTTCTTTCTTTTTCTTTTTCTTTTTTTTTTTTTGACAGAGTCTTGCTACAGTGCAGTGGCACGAACATGGCTCACGGCAGATTTGACCTCCCGAATTCAAGTGATCCTCCCCCACCACAGCCACCCTAGTAGCTGGGACTATAGGCACGTGCCACAACACCCAGCTAATATTTGTCTTTTTTGTAGAGATGGGATTTCACCATGTTACCCAAGCTGGTCTTGAATTCCTTGGCTTAAGTAATCGGCCTGCCTCAGCCTCCCAAAGTGTTGGGATTACAGGTGTGACCCACCATACCTGGCCTGATTATCTAGTTTTCTTGTATCATATTAGATAAGTTGTATTTTTCTAGGAATTTGATCATTTTTTCTAACATTCCAAAAATTGTTAGTATAAAATTGTTCATAATTTCCTCTTAGTGACTTTTTTAAAAGCTTAGAACAAAAGGTTATTTGTGTCTTCTCTTCATTTTTATTTATCAGTTTCACCAGAGGTTTATCCATTTAATTTTAGCTGTGTCGATCTTTTCAACTCTATGGGTTTTTTTGTTTTGCTAATTTCTACTCTTATCTGCATTTTTTCCTACTCTGACCTTTTGGGCTTTATTTTGTCGTCCTTTTCCCTAACTTCCTGAAATGAATGAGTAGATTCGTTTCCTGTTTCCTAATATACACATTTAGCTTATAAATTAACTTCTAAGTACTCTTTAGCTGCATCACACAACCTTTTAATAAGCTGTATTTTTATTATAATTCAGTTCAAAATATTATCTAATTTCCACTGTGATTTCTTCTTTGATCTATGAGTTATTTGGTAATGTATTTCTAAATTTCCAAACATATGAGTATTTTCTATTATCTTGTATAATAAATTGCTAGATTGGGTTAATTTTGGTCAGAAAATGTACTATATATCATTTCAGTCCTTTGAAATGTGTTTAGGCTCTACTGCACAACAAATAGTCAACTTTTATAAATGATCTTTTCATCTTTGAAAAAAATGTGAGGGCAGGGTGTGGTGGCTCACGCCTGTAATCCCAGAACTTTGGGAGATGGAGGCAGGTGGATCATTTGAGGTCAGGAGTTCAAGACCAGCCTGGCCAATATGGTGAAACCCCATCTCTACTAAAAATACAAAAATTAGCCGGGCATGGTGGCTGGCACCTGTAATCCCAGCTACTCGGGAGGCTGAGGCAGGAGAATCACTTGAACCTGGGAGACAGAGGCTGCAGTGAGCCCAGATCCTGCCACTGCACTCCAGCCTGGGCAACAGAGTGAGACTCCAACTCAAAAACAAGAAAAAGAAAAAAAAAATGTGAATTCTGCAAGCAATTAAAGCAAGTAATAAAAGCAAGTTTGTTAATTATATTTTTTGAATCTAGGAACTGATTTTCTTTTCTGTTTATCAATTACTGACAGAGGAGTATTAAGATCTTCCATTCTGATTAAGGATGTATCTATTTATTCTTATGGTTCTATCCATATTTGCTTTATATTTTGTTAAGGCCATGTTACTAGTCACCATAGAAATTCAGAATTTTTTTATACCTTCCTGTAAATTGAACCTTTTTATCATTATAAAGTGTTCCTCTTTATAATGGTAGTTACTTTTGCTTAACAGCTAGAACAGCTTCTTTCAGTCAGCCATTTTGTACTATATATTTTTCCATATTTTTACTTTCAATCCTTCTGTATTATGTTTCAGCTATGCCTCTTGTATGCAAAATACATTTGGGTATTTTTTTTTAATTGGTTCTGAAAAATTCTGTCTTTAATTAGAACATTTTAGTCTATGTATCAGTCTAGGTCCTATCAAGAGTCAGAGACCACGATGGTAATTTGAAGAGGAAATATAATATAAAGAAGTATTAAATAAAATGAGCGACAGAGCCGACCCTGTCCCAAAATAATAACACTATTAAATGTTATGTAATGGTACTAAATAAAATTGGGGTAAAAGGGATTGATTAGTAAGAAGCAAAGATAATTCTAATAAATATAGCAGGTTAAAGGAATAGCCACAGCCAGTTTCTGTGGCTCACTCCTGTAATCCCAGCACTTTGGGAGGCTGAGGCAGACGGATCACTTGAGTTCAGGAGTTCAAGACCAGCCTAGCCAACACGCGCCATTACAGTCCAGCCTGGGCAACAGAGTGAGACTGACTAAAAAAAAAAAAAAAAAAAAAGGAACAGCCACTACTCTAGACCCCGGGGTAGAACGTCCAAGGAAAAGTACAACTCACACCCCTGCCACTCTAGGGCAAAGAGATCATGGCTCATCAGATGGCAAAAAAAAAAGTCTCTCTGGTGCCAGATGGGTGGAACTTTCTAGAAATCCACCTTCTGGAACTTACTGGAATTCTTCACACCAGGGTGCCAGGGAAAGGGGGAAGGTGATGTATGCCACAGAAGCTGGATGCTAAGAAGGGGAGCATGCTGCAGGAACCTCAGGATGGAGTGCAGGGGCCCCCGGAAGTTAAAACCTTTTCTTTTTGCAATGTCTCTCTAGCGCCCTCTACTGATAGTTTCTGTGCCATCTGGCAAGAGAAAACTTAAAAGGCCCAGAACCATTTTCACAGAGCAGAAAACAGGGTGAATTTGGAGCTGAGAGCCCATAGATAAATAACACACAGTCCATTTATACTTTAACATTATTACTAATATATTTGATCTTAAATCTATGTGTTTTGTATTTGTCCTACTTGTTTTATGTTCCTTTTAGTCCCCTTTCTTGCTTTTTTTTTTTTTTTGAGACAGAGTCTGGCTCTGTCGCCCAGGCTGGAGTGCAGTGGTGTGATCTCGGCTCATTGTAACCTCCACCTCCCAGGTTCAAGCGATTCTTCTGCCTCAGCCTGCCGAGTAGCTGGGACTACAGGTGCCCGCCACCATGCCTGGCTAATTTTTTTATTTTTACTAGAGATGGGTTTCACCATGGTTAGCCAGGATGGTCTCCATCTCCTGACCTCACGATCCGCCCGCATTGGCCTCCCAAAGTGCTGGGATTACAGGCATGAGCCACCGCACCTGGCCGCCTTTTTAAAAAAACTTATTTTTGTAGGCTGGACTGGGTGGCTCACGCCTGTAAACCCAGCACTTTGGAAGTGGAGGCAGGTGGATTGCCTGAGCTCAAGAGTTCAAGACCAGCCTGGGCAACGTGACAAAACCTTGTCTTTACCAAAAATATAAAAATTACCCAGTTGTGGTGGTGCACAACTGTAGTTACAGCAACTCAGGAGGCTGAGGTGGGAAGATCGCCTAAGTCTGGGAGGTGGAGGTTGCAGTGAGCCAAGATCAGCCACAGCACTCCAGCCTAGGCAACAGAGCTAGACCCTGTCTCAAAAATAGTAACAATAAATAAATATAAAATAAAAATTATTTTTGTAATTTCCTTTCCTCTATTTCCTTTCCTCTATTAGCCTGGAAAATATGCATTATTTTGCTTCTGTTTTAGATATTATCCTCTAGATTATAGAATAATTATTTTCCTTAAAAAATTTTAACAGCCTTATTGATTTTGTTTGTTTGTTTTGAGACAGGGTCTTCCTCTGTCACCCAGGTAGGAATGCAGTGGCACAATCTTGGTCCACTGTAGCCTAGAACTCCCAGGCTCAAGCCGTCCTCCCAAGTGGCTGGGACTACAGGCCTGCACCAGCACGCCTGGCTAATTATTTAAAATTTTCTGCAGAGAGGAGGTCTCCCTATGTTGCCCAGGCTTCTCTCGAACTCCTGGACTCAAGGGATCCTTCCGCCTCAGGCTCCCAAAGTGCTGGGATTACGGATGCCATGCCGGGTATTAACAGCTTTATTGAGGTGAAATATACATATCATAAAATTCACTCATTTTGGCGGGCACGGTGGAGTGTAAAATGGTTTGATCACTTTACAAAATAGTCTGACAATTTCTTAAGATATCAAACATAGATTTATCTATTTTATCTGTTGTGATATCAAACCTAGATTTATCTTTGACCCAGCAGATTTACTGCTACATATTTACCCCCCAAAATAAAAATGTATGTCCACCCAGAGTCTTGTACATAAATGGTCATAGAAACGTTATTCATAGTGGCTGAAAAGTGGAAGCAATGCCAATATGATGTTTTCACAACTCTGTAAAATCACTAAGAAATTATTCAATTGTACAGTTAAGATGATTGAATTTTTCTTTCTTTCTTTTTTTTTTTTTTTTCTTTTTTGGAGCTGGAGTCTCGCTCTGTTGCCAGACTGGAGTGCAATGGCACGATCTGGGCTCACTGCAACGTCCTGCTCACTGCAATGTCCGACTCCCTGGTGCAAGTGATTTTCCTGCCTTAGCCTCCCAAGTAGCTGGGATTACAGGCACGCACCACCACGCCCAGCTAATTTTTGTATTATTAGTGGAGATGGGGTTTCACCATGTTGGCCAGGATGTTCTCGATCTCCTGACCTCGTAATCCGCCAGCCTCAGCCTCCCAAAGTGCTGGGATTACAGGCGTCATCCACCACGCCCAGCCTATTTGTCTTCTTATCACTGAGGTGTAAGAGTTCTTCATATATTCTGGTTATGAGTCCCTTCTTAGGTATATGATTTACAAATATTTCTCCAGATTTGTGGCTTGTCTTTTCACTTCCTTACTGTGTCCTTTGAAGGACAAAAGTTTTTAACTTTGAAGTTCAGTTTATTAGTATTTTTATCTTATTATTTGTGCTTTTGATGTTTTGCCTTAACCCAAGACCATGAAAATTTACTTCTATGTTTTCTTGCAGAATTTTCATAGGTCTAGCTCTTACATTTATGTTTATGATCCATTTTGAGTTTATTTATTTATTTATTTATTTTGAGACAGGGTCTCACTCTGTTACCCAGGCTGGAGTGCAGTGGAGCAACGTCGGCTCACTGCTACCTCTGCCTCCCAGGCTCAAGCCATTCTCCAACCTCAGTCTGCCAACTAGCTGGGACTACAGGTGGGCGCCACCAGGCCCCGCTAATTTTTTTGTGTTTTTAGTAGAGACGGGGTTTCACCATGTTGGCCAGGCTGGTCACGAACTCCTGATCTCAGGAGATCCTCCCACCTCGGCCTTTCAGAGGGCTGGGATTACAGGCGTAAGCCACTGTGCCCAGCCATTTTGAATTTATTTTTGTGTATGGTATGAGGCAAGGGTCTAAATTCATTGTCTTGCATGTGGGTATCCAATTGTTCCAGCAATATTTGTTGATTAAAAACTATTCTATTCTGCTGGGCACGGTGGCTCACTCCTGTAATCCCAGCAATTTGTGAGGCAGAGGCGGGCAGATCATCTGAGGCCTGGAGTTCGAGACCAGCTTGGCAAACATGGTGAAACCCCCGACTGTACTACAAATACAAAAATTACCCCGGTGTGGTGGCAGGTGCCTCTAATCCCAGCTATTCGGGAGGCTGAAGCAGGAGAATCGTTTGAACCCGGGAGGCAGAAGTTGCAGTGAGCTGAGATCACACCACTGCACCACTCCAGCCTGGGAAACAGAGCTAGACTCTGTCTCAAACAAACAAACAAAAACAAAAAACTATCCTTTCCCTTATTGAATCACCTCAGCACCTTTGTTGAAAATCAATTTACAGTAAGTATAACGGCTTATATCTGGACTTGAAAAATGACATACCATATTCTAATGGTAATTAGTACTTTACCTCGTTTTATTTTGTTTATGTTTTTTGGGGTTTTTTTGAGATGGAGTCTCGCTCTGTTGCCCAGGCTAGAGTGCAGTGGTGCGATCTCGGCTCACTGCAACCTCGGTCCCCTGGGTTCAGGCGATTCTCCTGCCTCAGTCTCCTGAGTAGCTGGGATTACAGGTGCCCACCACCATGGCTGGCTAATTTTTTTTTTTTTTTTTTTGAGAGGGAGTTTCACTCTTGTTGCCCAGGCTGGAGTGCAATGATGCGATCTCGCCTCACCGCAACCTTTGCCTCCCAGGTTCAAGCGATTCTCCTGCCTCAGGCTCCAGAGTGGCTGGGATTACAGGCATGCAGCCGCCATGCCCGGCTAATTTTGTATTTTTAGTAGAGATGGGGTTTCTCCATATTGGTCAGGCTGGTCTCAAACTCCTGACCTCAGGTGATCTGCCCGCCTCGGCCTTCCAAACCTCCCTTGTTTATACGCTAGTGTTATCATGCATTTCCATTTCTGCATATTGTTTCTTGTAAGTCCAATAAAGGAGGAAAGAAATTTTTATCATTGTTTTATGTAGTCCATGTTTATTTAGATCTACCCATATATCTACCACTTTTGTGCTCTTCATTCCTTCTTGCACCTGGGAACTTTGTATCTATGATCATTTTGTTTTTTGCCTACAGAATACCCTTTAGTATTTC
Organism: Pan paniscus; assembly: GCF_029289425.2. Lineage (NCBI taxonomy): Eukaryota > Metazoa > Chordata > Mammalia > Primates > Hominidae > Pan > Pan paniscus. Next base: position 51,867,527 of record NC_073259.2, read on the forward strand.
CTTTAATTTGGGTCTGCCGGTGATAGACTATGTTAATTTTTGTTTGTGTAAAACATTCTTGAAGAATATTTTCTCTCATCATAAAATGTTGTTGACAATTATTACTATTATTATTATTATTAGCTCACTGAAAAAATTATTTCATTCTTTTCTGGTTTCCATCATCTTTTTAATTTTTTTTTTTTTTTTTTTTTTTTTTTTGAGATAGGGTCTGGCTCTGTCACCCAGGCTAGAATTCAGTGACATGATCTCGGCTCACTGCAACCTCTGCCTCCCAGGTTCAAGCAATTCTCCTGCCTCAGCCTCCCCAGTAGCTGGGACTACAGGCACCCGCCACCATACCTGGCTAATGTTTTGTATTTTTAGTAGAGACGGCAATTTGACCATGTTGGCCAGGCTGGTCTCGAACTCCTGACCTCAAGTGATCTGCCTGCCAATGTGCTGAGATTACAGGCATGAGCTACTGCACCCAGCCAAAAAAAATTTTTTTTTTTTTAATCTTTGGGATGTTATATTCTGGGAGCTCAGCCTTCAACTTTGTCAAAAATTCTGTGAAACTCCTGTACTGAGTGCCTAATTTTGATTATAATGATTTTCATTTCTAGACGTGTTTTTTTTTTTCATATTTGCAGTTGATTAAGGATAGCTGCAAACTCTTTGTCACTCTTCCAGTTGAGAGATGGAGGCCAACTGCTCCACGAATCTGGGCTGACTTTAGTGATTTGCTTGACCAATAGAATGCATCGGAAATGATGTTCTGTGATTTCCAAGGCTAGATCATAAAAGTTTTATGACTTCTACCTGAGCTTTTTGAAATGCTTGTTGTGGAAATTCCAGCACTCAAGATGCTCTCTTTGGGACCCCAGCTATCTTGCTATAAAAGGCAAGAAACATGTAGGCACTTGTGGAAAGTTCTAGCTGAGCTCCCAGCAGAGAGCCAACACTACTACATGAAGCCATGCAAATGAATTATTTTGTATGTCTAATCCATTTACATCTTCAGATAACTGTCGCTCCAGCAGACAATTCCAAGGTTTGTAGTCAGACATGAGAGCAGATTAGGATCAGTACTGGGTTGTACTCAGTGCTTTTCTTTCTACTCTCTGTTTTATGCCATCATTTTCCCTTCTTGTTTTTTTTCTTCTTATTAATCCCCGGAGTTTTGGAAACCCCATTTTTCTATCCCTTTTGCTGCTTTTTTTTTTTTTTTTTTGAGACAGAGTCTTGCTTTGTCACCTAGGCTGGAGTGTAGTGGCACAATCATAGCTCACTGCAGCCTCAACCTCCCAGGCTCAAGTGATTCTCCCACCTCAGCCTCCCAGGTAGCTGGGACTACACGTGCATGCCACCACACCCAGCTAATGTTTTCATTTTTTCTAGACATGGGGTCTTGCTATGTTGCTCAGCTGGTCTCAATCTCCTGGGCTAAGGCAATCCTCCCGCCTTGGTCTCTCGAAGTGCTGGGATTACAGGCATAAACCACTGCACCCAGCAAGCTGCCACTCTTTTATTCTTCTCCCTCTGGACATGAAAGAATCCATTTTAGACTCTAAAGAGAGGATAAGAAATGGGGCTGAATGCATATTAATACACTTGGAATTAATGAGAGAAAACAGTGTATGTGGAATGGACAAAAAACCATGTTTTAAGACCAAAATTTATGAAGTTATCCTGCAGAGTTAATAATAAATCGCCAGGAACAGTGACTTATGCCCGTAATTCCAGCATTTTGGGAGGCCAAGACAGGAGAATTTCTTGAGGACAAGTGTTCAAGATCAGCCTGGGCAATATAGTGAAACCCCATCTCTACAAAAAATAAAAACATTAGCCAGATGTGGGGATGAGTGCCTGTAGTTCCAGCTACTCTGGAGGCTAAGGCAGGAAGATCTCCTAAGCATAGGAGTTTGAGATTACAATGAGCTATGATCACACCACTGTACTCCAGCTTGAAAGACAGAGTGAGACTCTGTCTCTTAAAAATTTTTTTTCAGAGTGATTAATAACTTATGCAAGTCTGGAAAAATAATTATGCCTATTATACTGCTATAGTTTATTGGAAATTATTTGCCTTACCAAATATAAAAGTATATGGAAATCCTGGTGTTGGGGAGGAAGATTAATGCCTCTTTTAGCCTAACACTGTAATATTTTAATATTTGTTTTTCAGGGAAACATTATTTGACCTATTACTTAAACAAAGTAATAAATCAGTGAGATAAAATGATAAGCAGTACTTTATGTATTATGTATAATATCTTAAGTTTTTTTTTGTTTTCTATGCTTAATGGGCATTAATTACGTATTACTGAATATTCACTAAATATTAATCATGCATTGGGTATTTTTCAGAAATTTTATTTTGTTGATTGGGAAATATAAATGGGTCCTTCAAATTTTAGGTGGATAAATTATAAAACAATATGCCCTTTGTTTGCATTCATATAACTGTATATTAAGCCATTATTTCCCGTATACTATTATTGCTACTTATAACATATATCCTACATTAAATGCTTACAGCGTGCCAAGAACCATTCTAAGCACTTTATTTATTTTTTCTTGTTAGCTGGATATATTTCTTTTTTCTTTTTCTTTTTTTTTTTTTGTCACAGAACAAACACTGTTTGCCGTAGAGGAAACTGGCATTGCAGTCTGGTGGCGTAATGGCTTGTTCATATAAACCAGTACATGTTCATCCTTCAGCGCAAAAAGCCCTAATGGCGCACATCCTATTAAAATTCAGGATCTCCAATATTCTCTCTCTCTGTTTTTCTTTGTCATCTTTTTTTTAAACATTTTCAAAGTTTGTCCAAAAGAAGGTCATATAGGTTCTTGGCTAGCAGAAGACAATTCAGAATAGCTGTTGCACATTTGGACTGTCACCTTCTCCAGGCTGGCAGTTGATATCTTATTTTTTTCAACTCCTTTTTATTAAAAAAATTTTAAAAATGCTCCAACTGTCAGTTTTACAAAATCTCTAAGGGAAACACAAGAGCAAGGTGCTGAGGTAAAAAACACCTGAGGTAGCTTTTTTCTGTGTGTTTTTCTCGTTAAAATAATCTGTAAGTTTAACGCCCTGGGTCAACAACCTTGTATAAATTTCTACTTTCCTCCACATTTTTTTTTAAAGAAAGAAATTATTTTGCTGAGTATTGATGGCTTATACACCAAAATGCAAAAAGACAAAATACATTCTTTCATTGTGGAATTTTTTCTTTGTTTGGTTGATTGGTTGGTTTGATAGGTTCCTGTTTTCCTCTTCCAAAATGCTAGGACAAGTACCATTGACTCTTGTTCTTTTGAGTAACCAAGTGTAAGTTGAGGCTGGTTTGTGTGTTTCGCTTTTGTTCCTTTTGTGTGATGTGATACTCAGAGCACTGCTTTGCCTGGCAGAGGGGGGTCGGGGGGTGCGTAGATATGGGATTGAGATGGAGGGATGAGGGAATTCAAAAGAATGGAGATAGAGAAGAAGGGGAGGGGAGGGAGGGGAGAGATAGAGAGAGACAGAGAATTATATAGCAGTATGCAAAAAACCAGTTTAAAACCTGTGAAGCAAAGAGAAATGGGTGTATGACCTAGACAGGCATGAGGAGTGACAGAGTTTCCCCTTCAAGGAGACAGTATCCCTTCTGTTGACATACATAGGTGATCCAGAACTGCTGTGAGTGTCCTTCCGACAAAATTTCCTTCTGGGTGAATTTTGTGTGGGTGGCCTCGAAGGTCCTCTCTACACGGTGAGACCTTCCAAAGAAAGACTTTATTCTGTAAAGTCTAGAAAAGCCTGCTCTCTCTTTAAAAAGAAAAAAATAATAATTGATTAAAAATTGGAGTTAGTTATTTGATATATTATTTCTAAAATATATTACCGCTGCAGGCACCCTGTGTAACCCACAGGCCACATATCTTAACATCTTCCCCTTCTAATATGTATACACGTGTAGAGAGACTATTTGCCACAAAAAAGGGCGTGCATTTTGCTTGGCTTTGAACATGTTTACCTATTTTAGTTCAACTAAAAGGGATAGCGTCATGGGAGTTAAGGAGAGATCCGAGTGGATGGTGAAGTGGATGGCTGAAGCCTGCAGAAGCCCTGGGGGACAGGAGGAGGGGCCCGGTGGTTCTGGCAAACCTGGTTTACCTTCCCCACCCCTCCTCGGCCCCTGGGATTCTCAGGGCCTCTACAGAGTCCCTGGCCGCCTCCGTAGACTTCTCATTCCTCAGATGGTCTTTGGTTTGCTCTTGATCTGGCTGGCTGTGTTTGGTCTCATTCTGTCAGGTGTTGGAAGGGCTACATTCTTCCGTTGTTTTGCTTGTGCCTGTGGGATCCTCACTTGCTGCGCTGTGAGGCGACTCCCTGAGGGTATTTCTGCTCCTGCTGCTTCACCTGTTGTACAATTTCCCTGATCTTGCGCTGTGCAGTCTGGCTAGCAAAGAAGTGCCCGATAATTCTGACGATCATTTCCTCATTTTCATCTGGCGTTTGGTCACGAGGCACGATGACTTCTGCACTGATTAAATTCTGCAGTTCATTCACGGTCTTGCCCCCTTTGCCAATCACCCGGCCAGCGGTGGAAGAGGGCACTCTGATATGGGTTTCCAGCTTCACTTCTTCTTTGGGGTTAAAAAAGTTTTCTTCTTTCAGTTTCCCAAAGATCCGTCCCTGGGCCTTGAACTGGGATTCTGGTGGCCAGGTGATGATGACCTTCCGCTGACGTCTGGGCCTTCCGCAGGGGCGATCTTGATGGAGGCTCCCACGAATCTCGCCAGCTGTTTGATGTGTGCCCCTTTCTTCCCGATGATGGCGCCCACACCCTGGGTTGGGATGAAGAGATTCACAATCTCCTGCTCTGGATAAGAGTGATGATGCGGGAACGGGCCAAACTGGTGATGGGGGTACAGGCTGGAGAAGTATCCGAAGTGGGTATTAACAGTCAGCGTATCATTTTCAAAGGCCTCACGCAGCTTCTTCATAATCTCTATCTCAGCACTGGCACAGACCTCGACTGTGCCCTTCATAGTGATGGTTCTTTCCGGGTTGTATATGCTCAAATCCTGCGAAGATGAGATTGTTATCTTGGTCCCTGTTTCATGTTCATTTTTCTTCAAATTTCTGCCTTCTTTTCCAATCAGTCTTCCAACCAAGCCATTGTGGGCCAAGATTTTCAGAGGAATCTCTTCGGCTAGTTTGGCCTCATCTGCCTCTTTCTGCATTATTTCAAGAATCATGCGGCATGCTTCAGAAGTCCCCTCTGGGGTGGCATGGATGGTGACAGGCTTCTCTGCAGCTCCGGAGTTCTCTTGTCTATAGATGTCTACCCGGGACTGGCTCTGCTTAGTGATGTTCTTTATGGTCAAGCCCTCCTTTCCGATGATGGCACCAACAAACCGGGTGGGGAACACGATCCGCAGTGGGAAATCAATCTGTCTGGCCTGAGAAGAGCCCCCAGGGGCTTGGCCTTGCTCCCAGGAAGAGTGGTCCCCACGCTGGGCTAGCTGAGGGGGCGAAGGGCAGCTCAACCCTTCATCCGGGATGTAGGAAATCTTGAAGGAGTGGTTCTCAAACTGATGCCCGCTTAGCTTCTTCATGGCTATTTTTACTTCTTCTTTTGTTGCATATGTGACGTTGACAACAGCGGTCTCTGTGTCTGTGTTGACTTGTTCCACATTCTCCACTGTCCCATATTGAGCCAAAAGTCCATCCAACACCTCCCACTGCAGGTGAGGAGGGATATTTCGAATCTGAATGTTCCTGCTCCTTAGCTTCATAGAGACTGAATAATCAACTTCCATGATTTTCCCATGCAATTCCACTTGACCCGAGAGGGTCTCGATGGTGCGGATGGCCCAGTTCTGGTCGGGGTAGTCCACGAAGGCGTAGCGGGACTTGAGCAGGACCTGTCCCGCCAGGGGCAGCTTCCTGTCCCCAAAGAGCTGCCGGAGGTCTTCGGCGGTGACGGCGGGGCTCAGGTTCCCGATGAAAAGCTTGTTCATCATCCGTCTCTTCCCCGAGGGCCGGCGGCTCCCCCGCCCGATACCCCGCGCTCCTCGCCTCCTCCGCTGCCCTAGTCTCTCTTCTTCCTCCTCCGCCCCGCCTCCCCGCCACCCACCCCCACCCTCAGCCTGGCTCCCCTCTTGAAGCACTTTAAATGTGTTTTCTACTTTAATCTTTACAAGAATTGAATGAGGTATGTCCATTTTACAAATGAGGAAACCAAGTCACAGAGAAGTTAAGTCATCTACATGTTTTATGGCTGCAATATCAGATGACGCTTAAGTTTATGCAGAATCAGTCTAAATAACTCATCTTATTTAAACTGTATGAGTTAGATTGGGCTTTATCTTACTAGTCTCTTTTTCTAATACTTTTTTTAAAAAAGCAATTGTTAAGGGAACCACAATTAACTTCAGCACAATGACAGATGCTATTACTCAGAGGTTATGATAACTTTAAAGATTAAATATTAAATTGACTCGCCGGGCGCGGTGGCTCACGCCTGTAATCCCAGCACTTTGGGAGGCCGAGGAGGGCGGATCACGAGGTCAGGAGATTGAGACCATCCTGGCTACCACGGTGAAACCCCGTCTCTACTAAAAATACAAAAAAAAAAAAAAAAAATTAGCCGGGCGTGGTGGCGGGCGACTGTAGTCCCAGCTACTCGGGAGGCTGAGGCAGGAGAATGGCCTGAACCCAGGAGGCGGAGCTTGCAGTGAGCCGAGATCGTGCCATTGCACTCCAGCCTGGGCGACAGAGCGAGACTCCGTCTCAAAAAAAAAAAAAAAAAGAAAAAAAGAAAGAAAGATTAAATTGACTTATTGTGAAAGTTTAGCCAACCAAAAATTCCAGTATAAATGAAAAAATATCTAGTAACCCTGATAAAATCTTACTCGACTAATCTTTTAAAACCTGTATTTTCATCTTCAACACAAACATCAGGACTTCTAAAGTTGGACTTAAATGTCTTATGCCTGCAGTATTAGATGATGATCTCAGAATAAGTTTTCCCAACATTCTGTACTTGTCTTATACTGTCAAAAATATGGTAATTCATTTTAAAAATCTTTGCTCATAAAGATATCTGTCTATATTTTCTTTCACAACCATGTTTATATAGAACATAAAAATACAGATAGTTTGGCCAAACTACCTGTATCTGAGTTTTCGTCAAACTATCTATATTTTTATGTTCTATATTGTCTAAATGATAGCTTAGCCTGGAAAAATGTCAAACTATTACCTTTGCCTCCTTATATTTCATTTTATTTATTGATTTATTTATTCATTTTGAGTCAGAGTCTTGCTTTGTTACCCAGGCTGGAGTGCAATCATAGCTCGCTGCAGCCTCAAATTCCTGGGCTCAAGTGATCCTTTTGCCTCAGCCTCCCAAATAGCTGGGACTACAGGCATATGCCACCATGCGCAACCAATTTTTTTTTTTTTTTTGTAGAGATGGGAGTCTGGCTATGTTCCCACAGCTGGTCTTGAACCCTTGGATTCAAGCAGTCCCCCAGCCTTGGTCTCCTAAAGTGCTGCGATTACAGGCATAAGCCACCATGCCTGGCCTGTCTCCTTTTAAATAGAAAAAAAATTATGTTTTTGCATGCCTTTACTTAGTTCTCATCTAATAAGCCCAAAAATGTGCTTTTGAAAAGGTATGCTCTCTCTACCATATCGCTTGAAATTAAAGACTCAAATTGCAGAAACACATATACATCAAATTATGAACTGTGTTTGTCTTTAAAATATCCTTTGAAAAAAATCTTACTTGAAGAGGCTAGAGAGATGATGATTCATGCTATAATTTTATCTCATGAAACTACAGCAAATTTCTTTGGCTAACATCCCAGTCAAATTCTAAATATGACTTAATTCTACATGGAACATAACTGTCAAACTCTGTATTCATTTTAAGTTTCTTAAATCTATACCCAAGTACTGTATTTGACCACCCGTAGCTACCAATTTCAGAGAAAACAGTTTAAAATCGCTCTTAAAATTTTAAGTTCTAAGTAGTCAATCACTTTTTGCTATAGTTCTAGGAGATATAATTATTATATCAAGCACTATATAAATTTTGCTTTTCATTCAATTTTGTACATTTCTGTATCTAGCATACAGATTTTTCTTTCATAATAATAGCAAAACAAAGAAAAATAACTACAATTTGAGAGCCTACTATGTGTCATGTACATTACATACATTTTTGTCAATCAGCTTCACAATCCTGGAAGACAGTTATTGCCCATGGGCGAAGGTAGTACTCTTTGTTCTGTTCCTTTGTCCTTTAACTCAATCTGCAAGGAGCAGTTTTCTATGGTTTGATTTGGTTTGGTTAATGAACATTGCATGATCTGCAGCTAGCAGCTTGGTGCATGGCCATTTATCAAATGCCCTAAGAAGACTGGGATGGCAATAAGAGCTAGTGCTATATTTTCAAAACTGAATTTGGTTCTTTCCCTTCTTTTCAATTCTGCACCCATGTGGATGTGGAAGGAACACTTAGGACTTGGTAGAAGTCTAAACCACTTCCCCTTTCTCTGTTCTCTTTGCTTTTCTTTACTATTTTTTTTTTTTTTGCTTTTTTTTTTTTTCACACAAACTTAGTGTTTTGCCCTGACACAGGAAGGTCTGGGATAGATACCTTTATTTTCAGTGAACAACTTTTTGCTCGTATTTGTCCCTTGTTCTCTAGATTTGGCAGGTGTCCTTTTCATACCACTGGAAAGGCAAATTTCAAAACTTGAGGGTGAATGAGATGATGAGGCAGGAAGGAGAGACTAGATGTGCCATTTGACTTGCTTTGGGTGTTGGTGTTTGTAGCCTCCAGCCTAGGGAAGTGGAATTCTACACTTCTTCTGGTCCAGCTTTCTGGAGTTTTGCATTAGGGTTTGGAGCCAAAGATACAGCTAACAATGAAATATGACTTTGTCTTGATTTGCCCCCATTGTGCAATAGCTTCCTCAACACTGTCACAGAAAGGAGTGACAGGCCCAAGACCAAATTCAGACATTCCTAGTCAAATACCATTCAGCACTATCTTGATGCTAATCCATTTTTATAATTTTAACATATTATAATAGCAAAGATCAGCCAGGTGCTGTGGTTCATGTCTGCAATCCCAGCACTGAGAGAGGCCAAGGTAGGAGGATCACTTGAGCCCAGGAGTTCGAGACCAGCCTGGGCAACATAGTGAGACCCTGTCTCTACAAAAAATTTTAAAAATTAGCCAGGTGTGGTGGTGTGTACCTGTAGTCCCAGCTACTCAGGAGGCTGAGGTAGGAGGATCAACTGAGCCTGGGAGGTTGAGGATGCAGTGAGTTGTGACAGTGCCATTGCACTCCAGCTTGGGCAACAAAGCGAGACCCAGTCTCAAAAAAATTGCAGGCTGGGTGTGGTGGCTCACGCCTATAACCCCAGCTCTATGAGAGGCTGAGGCAGGCAGATCACTTGAGGTCAGGAGCTCGAGACCAGCCCGGCCAACATGGTGAAACCTCATCTCTACTACACATACAAAAATTAGCCAGGCATGCTGGCAGATGCCTGTAATCCCAGCTATTCAGGAGGCTGAGGTACGAGAATCACTTGAATCTGGGAAGCGGAGTTTGCAGTGAGCTGAGATTGCCTTATTGTACTCCAGCCTGGGTGACAGAGGGAGACTCCCCCTCAAAAAAAAATTGCAAAAGCATATACTATGTGCTAGGCTCTGTTGTGACTGCTTTAATAATCCCCACAACAAACACAATGAAATGAAATAAACCATTAAGATTGGAAGAAAACACTATGTGCTGAATGTTGGCAGTAGTGAAAGAGTTAAAATATATAAAATTTTATAATTTCCCTGTAGGGGTATAGGCCTCCTTAGTGCTGCTATGAACAGTTTTAGCTCTTAGCTGAGACCAAATCTGCAAATTATAGAAATCACTTAGCTTCACATATGGTGTCATTAATTACTTGAAGAAAAAATATTGAGACTTTTTTCTCTTGAATTTCTATCTTTTAATTAATGGGTCTATCATTCCACATTTGTTTTTGTGAAATAACAACTCCAAATTATTTCTAAAAGGCTGCTTCAGCTTGCATTCGTTTAGTAAATTAAACACTATCTTCCATGGGTATTCAGCGTTCATGGTAAAAAACGTGAAGGATGGGAACTGAGGGAAGAAACATTACTTTCTATCCAATCCCATAGCAAGATTCTTACTTAAAGGTCATAATACAGGGTTGTCAGCCAGCTTCAACTAACAAGCCTACAAATAAAATCATTTTAGAAGATAGGAGGTCAGAGGGGCTGATAAACCAGCTGACAGTGTTCTAACGTAGCTCCCGTTATCTTGTGCTACATGATGGATCAAAGTCTCTACAGACTGTTAGGGAAGAGCCAAAACAAAAGCAGGTCAAAAGTTGAAACCAGATACAGAGGAGGGTATAAGCAGGTCAATGAGACCTAGTAAAATAAAGCAAAAGCAGAATCAGAGATTGGCCAAGGACAGAAACCAAGTTGCACAATGACACAATAAAAACTAGTGGAGATAAGTAGAAAAGGCAGAGTCCTTAAAGATAATTAAGCTTTAGATCAGCTTGAGCTAAAAGAAGTAAATCAAGGGAGAGCTGAATAGAGGTCTCTGTGAAATCCAACAAAGATGTGCTATGTAGCAGCCCCAATTTTGGTACATAAAGCCTTATAGATGTTCCTCCACTAGTTTTAAAGGTTGCAAACATGGCATTTGACAGAGACATTTGACAGAAGCTAAGGTCAGGTCACTTGGTTTTGTTCTCAAAATATGAACGTCACCCTTCTGTCTCTTAAGTGCATTCAGGTGGTTGCAAAAAGCACTGAGCCAGAAAGCATAAGAATGGATGTAAATCTGTCTCTGCTAATATGAAACAATTCAAGGCACATGACAAATCAGCATTAAATCAGCAAAGCTTTATTTGTATTCTGATACTAAGAGCAGGAATTGGCCCATTTGCAAAGGTTCTGCTAATTGGCTCCTTTTTTTTTTTAGAGGGAGTTTTGCTCATTGCCCATGCTGGAGTGCGACGGTGCAACCTCAGCTCGCCACAACCTCCACCTCACAGGTTCAAATGATTCTCCTGCCTCAGCCTCCTGAGTAGCTAGGATTACAAGCATGTGCCACCACCCCTGGCTAATTTTGTATTTTTAGTAGAGACGGGGTTTCTCCATGTTGGTCAGGCTGGTCTCGAACTCCCTACCTCACATGATCCGCCTGCTTCGGCCTTCCAAAGTGCTAGGATTACAGGCGTGAGCCACTGTGCCAGCCCTAATTGGCTCTTTTTAAATGTAGAAAAACAGTTATCATCATTCTGGGATCATTGGGATTATTGGTTCTGCCTCCAGATAAGCAGAATAAACAAACCTCAGTTCCAGTGGAAACTGCTTCTGTTGCATTTGTCCACACTAGGCTCTCACAGCCAATTCTAATTGGTTATTTGCTTTTCTCTTGTGTCTGTATCTTCACATCTACCTAGGCTAATGGACAGCTCCTGAGAATATTGTCACTTAAGATGTTTCCAAAAACTATTTGCCCTATGTTAGCAGAGCTAATCAGCTCACTTGCATATAGGGTTGTCCATAGGATTTAGTTTCTGTTTTCATTTCAGGAAGGGGTCAAGTAGCTTGTGATAGACCTTTAAAAAGTATAAGTGATATATCTACTTAAATATATTCCTATTTCAGTAAACTTATATCAGGGGTAGGAGGGACAAGTACATACCCAGCCAACTGATTTCACATGATCTTGCCACTAAATATTATTAGATAGGAAAGTAAAGGCATTATACTTATTCTTTTTTATTTTTATTTTTTGAGACAGTGTTTCACTTCATCTCCCAGGCTTGACTTCAGTGGCACAGTCATAGCTCACTGCAGCCTCGACCCCCAAGGCTCAAGTGATCCTCACACTTCAGCTTCCCTAGTAGTTGGGACTATAGGCGTGTACCACCACACCCAGCTGCGTTACACTTTGTCTAGTCTTCTCTTTTACAGTTATATACAATAACCTGCACCCACTATTTTATTCTTGAGATTGCAGTGATAGAAAAGTAGGATAAGAAAGGGCTGGGGGTAAAGTGGAAAATGGGATGAATGAGAGAGTCATTCATAACTTATTCAGATTTAAGTATTGGATTATTGATTTATATATAGTCTAGTTCCCCACATAGAAACTATATCCATAGCTGACATAAATTATTTTTTTATTGCTGTATGTGATTATACTTCACTTGTCTAAAAGACTTTGGTCCAACAACTTCTCTTCTCTATAATATAAACAAGAAGTAGGAAATAAGGGGGATCACTGTGATAAATGATAAGTTGTAATATTTCTGCACTAATGCTCATGAACTTGGCTGAAAAGACAGCCCTTTTGATTTTCAGTCAGTCCCTGTTTTCCCTGCCTGTAGAAGTAACATGGAAGTAACCTATTTGAAAGGAGGAGAAGGCAGGTGGTAGCAAGCATGATGGTAGCATAAGAAGTGGCAGTGGATGGCCAGGTGCAGTGGCTCACACCTGTAATCCCAGCACTTTGGGAGGCTGAGGTGGGTGGATCACTTGAGGTCAGGAATTCAAGATCAGCCTGGCCAACATGGTGAAACCTCATCTCTACTAAAAATACAAAAATTAGCCAGGTGTGGTGGTGCACATCTGTAATCCCAGCTACTCAGGAGGCTGAGGCAGGAGAATCACTTGAACTCGGGAGGTGGAGGTTTCAGTGAGCCAAGATTGTACAACGTCACTCTAGCTTGAGTGACAAAGCAAGACTCCGTCAAAAAAAAAAAAAAAAAAAGAATAGACTACAGCGAAGTGATAGGATGTCACTTCCAAGGGTTACAGAAGACTAGATTCCATCTTGCTTGCCCTTTCGTACAGTCTCTGCTCACTCAGATGGAAGCCAGCTGCCACAGTGTGAGCTGCCCTAGAGAGACCCACATGGCAAAGAACTGATAGAAAATTCCAGTTAATAGCCAATGAGGAACTAAGGCCCTCAGTCCAACAACCTGCAAGGAATTGAGTTCTGCCAACAACCAGATGAATGAGTTCAGAAATGGTTCCTCCCTTAGACAAATTTGAAATGACTATACCCCCAGCTGACATCCTGATTGCAGTCTTGTAAGAGACTCCAAGGTGGAGTGCCTAGCTAAGGCACACCCAGATTCTTTTTTTTTTTTTTTTAGCTTCCATCTTTTTAGACATATTTATTTTCTATTTTATTTATTTTTTTGAGACAGAGTCTCACTCTGTCACCCAGGCTGGAGTACAGTGGCGCGATCTCGGCTCACTGCAACCACCTCTGCCCCCTGGGTTCAAACGATTTTCATGCGTCAGGCTCTGGAGTAGCTGGGATTACAAGCATGCACCACCACGCCCGGCTAATTTTTGTATTTTTGGTAGAAACATGGTTCGCTATGTTGGCCACAATAGTCTCAAACTTCTGGCCTCAAGTGATCCGCCTGCCTGGGCCTCCCACAGTGCTAGGATTACAGGTGTGAGCCCCTGCGCCCAGCTGACACCCAGATTCTTGACCTACAGAAACTTAATTTTCAGCTAAACTTTAGAGTAATTTGTAATGCAGCAATGGATAACTAATCCAGATGGTAAAGTGTGAGATTGGGTGATGACTTTAGAAAATGTTTTGGAGAAAGCCTTTTTTTTTTTTTTAATTATACTTTAAGTTCTGGGATGCATATACAGAATGTGAAGGTTTGTTACATAGGTATACATGTGCCATGGTGGTATGCTGCACCCATCAACCCATCATCTAGGTTTTAAGCCCCTCATGCATTAGGTATTTGTCCTAATGCTCTCCCTCCCCTTGCCCCCCACCCCCAGACAGGCCCCAGTATATGACGTTCCCCTCCCTGTGTCCACGTGTTCTTATTGTTCAACTCCCACTTACGAGTAAGAATATGAGGTGTTTGGTTTTCTGTTCCTGTGTTAGTTTGCTGAGAATGATGGTTTCCAGCTTCATCCATGTCCCTGCTAAGGACATGAACTCATTCTTTTTTATGGCTGCATAGTATTCTATGGTGTATATGTGCCACATTTTCTTTATCCAGTCTATCATTATGGGCATTTGGGTTGGTTCCAGGTCTTTACTGTTGTAAATAGTGCTGCAATAAACACATGTGTGCATGTGTCTTTATAGTAGAAAGATTTATAATCCTTTGGGTATATAGTGGGATTGCTGGGTCAAATGGTATTTCTGGTTCTAGATCCTTGAGAAATCACCACACTGTGTTCCACAATGGTTGAAGTAATTTACACTCCCACCAACAGTGTAAAAGTGTTCCTATTTTGGAGACAGACTTTTTAAGATCAGACAAATTCAAACATTTTATATCCTGAAAAGCCATTAGAGAATTTGGAAATAAAGCAAGGAGAAAGGATAATTGGTAGAGCAAAAGGAGATAAGGGAATATCAAATAACAGCCTTTCTACTCTAAATGTGGTCTATGGACCAGTAGCATCAGCATCATGTGTTGGAAATGCACAATCTCAGGCCCCACCCTAGACCTACTGAATCAAAATCTGCATTTTAATAAGAACCACTAGTAATGCCTGCAGACTGACTCAGAGCACAAGTGAACAGAATAGATTCATCCAGGGGGAAATAATGTCCAGCTGAGGCAAGAGGGAATAGGGAAGGAGATGGAAATATTAATACATTTGTAGATAGAACTGAGAAGGAGAGAACTTGGTCACAAAAATTGCTTCCCTCCCTCCCTCCCTCCTTTCCTTCCTTCCTTCCTTCCTTCCTTCCTTCCTTCCTCTTTCTCTCTTTTTTTTGACAGGGTCTTGCTCTGTTGCCCAGGTGGGAGTGCAGTGGTGCAATCGTGAATCACTACAGCCTCAGCCTCCCAGGCTCAAGATTCTCCCGCCTCAACCTCCCGAATAGCTTAGACTACAGGCAAACACTACTATGCCAGACTAGTTCTTTTGTATTTTTTTGTAGAGACAGGGTTTTGCCATGTTGCCCAGGCTGGTCTTGAACTTCTGGTCTCAAGTAATCTGCCTGTTTCAGACTCCCAAAGTGCTGGGATTATAGGCATGAGCCACTGCGCCTAGCCACTTCGGTGCTTTCTATGAAATACAAATTCATTCAGGGCACAGAGCTTGAAATGAGTGGGAAAAAATTACAATAGCTATGAAAGTGAGTGGAGGAAGGAACAGATCCAAGAATGTATTAAATGTCTGCAAATAATTACTAGGAGTCCAGCTGAGTTTGGAGACTAGGAATTTGCCAGATGTGGGATTAAATAAATTTTTTTTATTTTAGTGTTGTACAGTAGCCTGCATGTAGACTAGAAAAGGCAGATTGCAGAATTAATGCAAGGATGAAATACAACAGCTGGTTGAATTCTGGAAATGGGATAGTAAGTCGGAATAATGCACTAGAGCATCTTGGATGGAAAAGAAAGAAGTCGAGTCCAAGTTGAGGAAAAACAAAGATTTATTAGGCTGGTAGATAAGAAGTAAAAATAGAGAAAGGGTAAGAATCCTGGAAAATTAGGAAGGTATTTTCAGAAATCAGAGTAAAATAAGATTTCAGAGGTAAAAAGATTAGACTATTTAAATCCTCCAGGGTCTCCTTCATTTTTTAAAAAATACATCTCATGAGCGGTAACACCCTCCATTTTTAAATCTCTAGAAATAACAACAGATATGGAAATTGTAACCATATTATTTAACAAGCTCAACCCAAGGGTTGTAATTGATGACCTAGCTTTATGTAGTTTACCACCATCCCTTTAACATTTATTAAATGAGGAAAGTAGTTTTGCTGCCCCCTTGAGAGCTCCAAGAGGCCCCCAGGACTTTTTAGGTATCCCTTAGAAAATAGACAGTTTTCTGCCCACTTTTAAGTCGCAAAACACAGTCCGAATATGGAAATTAGCATCTCCAGTTTTTTGGCAAGATTATAATCTAAAGTTGATTTAGAATGAAATCTTCACTCTTACAGTTAGAGCCAACTTCAGGCCAGCCTCCCCACCTGGAAGAGGAGATGTGATGAGTTTCTCTCTGTTTCTTCTCCCTCAACTTGACACTCATAACTTCTGGCCCCTTGAGTGTTGAGGCACAAGAAGAGATGAAAGGAAAGGGGGTGTGGAGAGTTCTTATGTGACTGATACTACTCTAGGATGACAGCATGCTCTCTAGGCTTGCAAGTGTTTAAAGCGGATTCTCTCGCGGGCGTGTTTTTAGGTTCTTAGGTTTATATTTACTCAACTGCCTGTGCTATGATGAAATTGTTTTCCTCAGTGGCCATTGCTTCTTCTGTAGATTCTCAGTCCTCTCACACAGACCATCTCTTGGGGCTGGGGGAGAACCTCCTTTACCTTTGACAGAAGCCCTCCCAGGCCAGAGCACGTTTTTCGTTTGTTTGTTTTGTTTTGTTTGGCGGAGTCTTGTTCTGTCGCCCAGGCTGGAGTGCAGTGGTGCAATCTCAGCTCACTGCAACCTCCACCTCCTGAATTCAAGCAATCCTCCTGCCTCAGCCTCCCAAGTAGCTGGGATTACAAGTCTTCACCACCATGCCCAGCTAATTTTTCTATTTTTAGTAGAGACGGGGTTTCACCATGTTGGTCTTGAACTCCTGACCGCAAGTGATCTGCCTGCCTCGGCCTCCCAAGCGCTGGGATTACAGGTGTGAGCCACCGTGCCCAGTCACCAGAGCACTTTTTAAATGACCCTTGGCTGATAGTCCTCCCAAGGGCTCCACACCTCATCCCTGACAGTCATGTGCCTTTGGCTTCTGTCACAGGGGAATGCAGTTACTTCTCAAAGCAGAAGCATCTCTCTTGCATCTCTGCCCTGCCTCCTCAGCCAGTTGCTATAGGTTCTCATCTTTCAATTCCTCAGGCCTATCAAACACCAAGCCACCATTTAGTGTTGTTATAAAGGAACCTGAGGCTAGGTAAAGAAAAGGAGTATTTTTGGCTTACAGTTCTGCTGGATAGAAGACTGAGCATCCAGCAAAAGCCTCAGGCCAATTCCACTCATGGCAGAAGGTGAAGGGGAGCTGGCATTGTAGAGATCACATAGAGGGAGAAGGAAGAGAGAGGGCAAGGTGAGGAGGGAGTGGGGTGTGGTGCCAGGTTCATTTTAACAACCGGCTCTTGTTGGAACTAATATAATGAGAATTCGCTCATTACCATGAGAATGACACAAAGACATTCATGAGGGATCCTCCCCTGTGACCAAAACACCGCACGTCAAGCCCCATCTCTAACATTGAGGATAAAATTTCAGCATGAGGTTTGGGGGGACAAATATCCAAACTATAGCGACATTCATAGCAGCATTATTCATAATAGCCAAGAACTGGAAAAAAATCCAAATATCCATCCGTTGATGAATAGATAAACAAGAATGGTATATCCATACTGAATACTATTCAGCAATAAACAGGAGTGAATGACTGATACAGCCAATGACATGGATGAACCTCAAATTATTATGCTAAGGCCGGACATGGTGGCTCACGCCTGTAATCCCAGCACTTTGGGAGGCCGAGGCAGGTGGGCCAACTGGAGTCAGGAGTTCAAGACCAGCCTGACCAAACTGGTGAAACCCTGTCTCTACTAAAAATACAAAAAATTAGCCGGACGTGGTGGCATGTGCCTGTAATCCCAGCTACTTCAGAGGCAGAGGCAGGAGAATCGCTTGAACCAGGGAGGCAGAGGTTGCAGTGAGCTGAGATCGCACCATTGCACTCCAGCCTGGGCAACAAGAGCGAAACTCTGTCTCAAAAAAAGTTATTATGCTAAATGAGAGAAGCTAGACACAAATGAGTATACACTGTATGATTCCACTTATATGAAATTTCTAGAAAAAGCAAAACTGTAGAGATGGAAAGAAAATCAGTGTGTGCTTAAGACTGAGCAGAGGGCAGATTGAACACGAACACAAAGAAACTTTAGAGGACAATGGAAGAGTTCTTTTTTTTTTTTTTTGAGATGGAGTCTGGCTCTGTCGCCCAGGCTGGAGTGCAGTGGCACGATCTCGGCTCACTGCAAGCTCCGCCTCCTGGGCTCACGGCATTCTCCTGCCTCAGCCTCCTGAGTAGCTGGGACTACAGGCACCCACCACCACACCTGGCTAATTTTTTTTTTTGTATTTTTAGTAGAGACGGGGTTTCACCAAGTTAGCCAGGATGATCTCGATCTCCTGACCTCGTGATCTGCCCGCCTAGGCCTCCCAAAGTGCTGGGATTACAGGTGTGAGCCACCACGCCCAGCCGACAATGGAAGAGTTCTAAAAGTGAATTGTAGTGATGGTTGTGCAACTGTATAAATGTAGTAAAACTCATTGAAGAATAATCCACTTACAATGAGTAAATCATACAATATATAATTATACCTCAATAAAACTGTGAAGAAAAACCTTATTGGCTACTACTAAAACAGAAGTAGAATCTATAACCCCTAAACAGTTAAAATAAAAATAAATTAATAGACTCCAACTACTCTAACAAAAAGAAAAATAGGGAGAAGAAGAAACAATAAAAGAAAAACACACATAGTAAATACAAAATAAAGTGGTAATGAGAGATGACAGTGTGCTGGCAGCCCTCGCAGCCCTCGATGGCTCTGGGTGCCTCCTTGGCCTCCGCAAACATTCTGGCCGCACTTGAGGAGCCCTTCAGCCTGCTGCTGCACGGTGGAAGCCCTTCTCTGGGCTGGCCGAGGTCGGAGCTGGCTCCCTCGGCTTGCGGGGAGGTGTGGAGGGAGAGGCATGAGAGGGAACCGGGGCTGCACCCAGTGCTTGCGGGCCAGCTGGAGTTCCGGGTGGGTGTGGGCTTGGTGGGCCCCACACTCGGAGGGGCCGGCCGGTCCTGCTGGTCCTGGGCAGCAAGGGGCTTAACACCCGGGCCAGCAGCTGCGGAGGGTGCGCTGGGTCCCCCAGCAGTGCCGACCCACTGGCGCTGCGCTCGATTTCTCGCCAGGCCTTAGCTGCCTCCCTGCAGGGCAGGGCTGAGGACCTGCAGCCCGCCATGCCTGAGTGCCTTCCTTCCTCCTTCAGTGCAGCCCCAGCCTCCCCAACGAGTGCTGCCCCCTGCTCCACGGTGCCCGGTCCCATCGACCACCCAAGGGCTGACGAGTGCAGGTGCACTGCACGGGACTGGCAGGCAGCTCCACCTGTGGCCCTGGTGCAAGATCCACTGGGTGAAGCCAGCTGGGCTCCTGAGTCTAGTGGGAACTTGGAGAACCTTTATGTCTAGCTAAGGGATTGTAAATACACCAATCAACACTCTGTATCTAGCTCAAGGTTTGTAAACACACTGCTCAGCACCCTGTGTCTAGCTCAGGGTTTGTGGATGCACCAATGGGCACTCTGTATCTAGCTAATCTGGTGGGGACTTGGAGAATCTTTATGTCTAGCTAAGGGATTGTGAATACACCAATCGGCATTCTGTATCTAGCTCAAGGTTTGTAGATGCACCAATCAGCACTCTGTCTAGCTCAAGGTTTGTAAATACACCAATCAAAACTCCGTATCTAGCTAATCTAGTGGGGAAGTGGAGAACTTTTGTGTCTAGCTCAGGGATTGTAAATGCACCAATCAGCACCCTGTCAAAACGGACCAATCAGCTCTCTGTAAAACAGACCAATCGGCTCTCTGTAAAATGGACCAATCAGCAGGATCCGGGTGGGACCAGACAAGAGAATAAAAGCAGGCTGCCCAAGCCGGCAGCAGCAACCTGATGGGTCCCCTTCCACACTGTGGAAGCTTTGTTCTTTGTTCTTTCACTCTTTGCAATAAATCTTGTTGCTGCTCACTCTTTGGATCCACACTGCCTTTATGAGCTGTAACACTCATCGTGAAGGTCTTCAGCTTCACTCCTGAAGCCAGTGAGACCACAAACCCACCAGAAGGAAGAAACTCCAAACGCATCCGAACATCAGAAGGAACAAACTCCGGACACGCCGACTTTAAGAACCATAACACTCGGCAGGAGGGTCCGTGGCTTCATTCTTGAAGTCAGTGAGACCAAGAACCCACCAATTCCGGACACAGTAAAGCTGGGCATAGTGGCTCACACCTGTAACCTCAGCACTTCGGGAGGCCAAGGCAGGCAGATCACTTAAGGCCAGGAGCTTGAGACCAGCTTGGCCAACATGGCAAAAACCCATCTCTACTAATAATACAAAAATTAGCGGGCATGGTGGTGCATGCCTGTAATCCCAGCTACTCGGGAGGCTGAGGCAGGAGAATCCCCTGAACCCAGGAGGGGTAGGTTGCAGTGAGCGGAGATCGCGCCATTGTACTCCAGCCTGGGTGACAGAGCAAAACTCCATCTCAAAATAAATAAATAAATGGTAAGATTTGTCCACACTTCTCACAACTGCAAACATTGTAAGCAAATATTTGCTGATTTAAAAAAATCTTTTTAAAAATTAACTTTATACTGAATTTCTAAGAGATCTTTATGTAAAAAAATCACAGATGGGAGCTCAAGGAGGGGGCACAGCCCAGAATGTGGCTTTGAGAACAGGCTGTTGGAATGATTGAAGGAAGTCAAGAAACTTCAAGATCAAAACTGAATATCAGGCCGGGTGTGATGTCTCACACCTGTAACCTCAACACTTTGGGAGACCTGGGCAGGAGGGTTGCTGGAGACCTGGGCAGGAGGGTTGCTTGAGTCCAGAGTTCAAGACCAGCCTGGGCAACCTGGCACCCCGTCTCTACAAAAAGTTAAAAAATTAGCTGGGTGTGGTGGCTTGTGCCTATAGTTCCAGCTACTCAGAGGGCTGAGGCAGGAAGATTAACTGAGCTTGGAGGAGGTCAAGGCTGTAGTGAGCCAGATCACGCCACTGCACTCCAGCTGGAGTGACAGAGACAGACCCTGTCTCAAAGAAGGAAGGGAGGGAGGGGAGGGAGGGGATGGAGGGGAGTGGAGGGAGGGAAGGAAGGAAGGAGCGGGCCAGCCAGGTGTGGTGGCTTATGCCTATAATCCTAGCACTTTGGGAGGCTGAGGCAGGTGGATCATCTGAGGTCAAGAGTTTGAGACCAGCCTGGCCAACCATGTTGGTGAAACCCCATCTCTACTAAAAATACGAAAAATTAGCCGGGTGTGGTGGCAGGTGCCTGTAATCCCAGCAACTCGGGAGGCTGAGGCAGGAGAATTGCTTGAACCCAGGAGGCAGAGGTTGCAGTGAGCCAAGATGGTGGCACTGCACTCCAGCCCGGGCAACAGAGCAAAAAACTTCATCTCAAAAAAACAAAAACAAAAAACCACACACACACACAAAAGGAAGGAAGGAGAAAAAAGAAAAAAAGATTGACTATCAATATTGCAACTGTCTAGAATGATTATGAAATTCTGGATAGAGAGCAAGATTGAGGAACATTTCCTGAGAGGTCGGGTAATCACAATGCTGCTGAGTGTTGAAAGATGAAAACAGTGGTGTGAACCTTGAAGAAGAAAGTGATTTTACATAGGAGAGGAAGAATAAAAGTCTAAAATTGACAAAAAGAGAGGAGATTGATGACACCCCCTCCGTGGCCTTTGTTTCATAGGGTGTGAGAGGATGAACAACGTCTTCTCAATGGGTTGTAGACAAAGTGTGATAAAAGGGCAGCCAGTGAAGACAAGAGCAGGGGAGACACATTCAGGGGAAAACTGAGATAGAGAATATGTAAGAGTTAGGTTTGTATCTGGTCGTATGTAATAGAGTCATGACCTAGAGCAGATTAATCAAATAGGGAGTTTACTGACCTTATGAAATAAAAAGTCTAAGAATAAGCATTTCAGGGTTGGCACTGCAGTTTCCTGAGATCATCAGGGAAACATCCTGCTTGCTTCCTGTGATACTGTTCTTAGCATGTGGCTTTCAATTTTATGGTACCAAGGCTGTAAAGCCAAGCATCATGTTCTGGATATGGACAGGAAGAAGAGGTGGAGAAAAGGGCAAAGTGTGTGCCTACTTGACTCTGCCTCCCTCCCCGTCTTCCCCACCCTTTTTTTTTTTCTTTTGAGACAGAGTCTCACTCTGTTGCAAAGGCTGGAGTGCAGTGGCTCGATCTCAGCTCACTGCAACCTCCGCCTCCTGGGTTCAAGTGATTGTTCTGCCTCAGCTTCCCAAGTAGCAGGACTACAGGAACACACCATCACACTCGGCTAATTTTTGTAATTTTAGTAGAGATGGGGTTTCACCATGTTGGCCAGGCTTGTCTTGAACTCCTGACCTCAAGTGATCTGCCTGCCTCAGCCTCCCAAAGTGCTGGAATTACAGGCATGAGCCACCACCCCCAGCCTGACTCTGCCCCCTTTTAATAGTAAAACAATAGTTTTTCTGGAAACTCTGAAGTAGACTTCTGTTTATATCTCATTGGCTAAAATCATGTCAACTATGACCACTCCCAACTTTATGTTTGATTTAGGGCACATTGATCAAAATAAATGAGCAAAATCGCGTTCCATTAGTAAAGAAAGATGGCTGGGCATGGTGGCTCATGCTTGTAATCCCAGCACTTTGGGAGGCCAAGACAGATGGATCACTTGAGGCCAGGAGTTTGAGACCAGCCTGGCAAACATGGTGAAACCCTGTATCTACTAAAAATACAAAAAAATTAACTGGGTGTGGTGGCAGGCACCGGTAGTCCCAGCTACTTGGGAGGCTGAAGCAGGAGAATTGCTGGAACTCAGGAGGCAGAGGCTGCAGTGAGCAGAGTTTGTGCCACTGCACTCCAGCCTGGGTGACAGACAGAGATTCTGTCTCAAAAAGAAAAAAAAAAGAAAGAAAGGTTATATATATCAACAGAAATTGATTTGTCACAGTTCTGGAGGCTGGAAGTCCAAGATCAAGGAACCAGCATACTCAGTGTCTGGTGGGGGCCTGCTTTCCGGTTTGCAGATGGCACCTTTTCACTGTGTTCTCACATAGTGGAGCCAGCTAGCTATCTGGCTCTCTGGGGGTTATTTTATTTATTTATTCATTTTTATTTTAGATTCAGAGTGTACATGCGCTGGCTTCTTACACAAGTATATTGCATGCTGCTGAGGTTTGGGCTTCGAATGATCTCGTCACCCAAGCAGTGAACATAGTACCTGATAGTTAGCTTTTTAACCCTTGCACCCCTCCATCCCTACTCTTTTTTGGAGCCTCCAGTGTCTATTGTTTCCATCTTTGTGTCCGTGTGTACCACCCAATGTTTATCTCCCATTTATAAGTGAGAACATGTGATACTTGGTTTTCTGTTTCTGCATTAATTCCCTTAGGATAATGGCCTCTAGCTGCATCCATGTTGCTGCAAAGGACGATTTCATTTTTTTCTTATGGCTGCAAGATTTTGGATAGACAATTAGCAGCTGGTGCCAGAGTATTCATTCATTATAATCTCGTGTTGTTCTAAAAGGTACTAAGGAGGTTTTACAAATATGTTAACAACACAGCAAAGTTTTTTTTTTTTTAAAGTATTAGAGACAAAGCAAAGAAGAAGGGAGAATAAGATTATAAGACAAAGAAGAAAGTAAAATTTATTCACAAAATTGGCCCTGAGCTTTCTAGCAGGCAATTCAAAGAGTAAAACACTCTAAAGGAAATGCAATGTTCTTGAGAAAATGGTTTGTTTGTTTGTGGAGAGTGCTCCAAAAGGCATGGTAAAAAGGGATGAGGTGGGTGGACAACCACCACTGGGAGAGGGAATTATTGAGGAGAACGTACAAAGAGGTACTTCAAAATATAGGAGAGGCTGGATGCGGTGGCTCACACCTGTAATCCCAGCACATTGGGAGGCCAAGACAGGAGAATCCCTTGAGTCCAGGAATTTGAGGCCAGACTGGGCAAGGTGAAACCCCGTCTCTACAGAAAATACAAAAATTAGCTGGGCATGATGGCAAAGTGCTGGGATTACAGGCATAAGCCACCATGCCCAGCCTTCATAAACTTTTTAAAATAGCATTCTGGTAAATTCTGAATGAGGCCATAAAATGGTTATTAAAGAAATTGTTAATTTTTTAAAAACCGGGTACAAAACTTTTCCTTTCCAGGGCTAAGGAATTTGCAATATTAGATTTTCTTTTTGCATACTAATAAAATTAAATTAAAAAAAAATTCTGGCCAGGTGCAGCAGCTCTTGCCTGTAATCCCAGCACTTTGGGAGGCCAAGGTGGGCAGATCACCTAAGGTCAAGAGTTCGAGACCAGCCTGGCCAACCATGTTGGTGAAACCCTGTCTCTACTAAAAATACAACAATTAGCCGGGCGTGGTGGCACACACCTGTAGTCCCAGCTACTTGGGAGGCTGAGGCAGGAGAATTGCTCAAACCCGGGAGGCAGAGGTTGCAGTGAGCCAAGATTGCACCATTGCACTCCAGCCTGGGCAACAGAGTGAGATACTGTCTAAAAAAATAAATAAATAAAAAATAAACTCAGATGCTGACTATATCTCTGACATTAGAATTTTAGAAAGCAAATAATGATTCTGTGAACATACTGCAGCTCCAGTAGTGGTGTAAGTGATGGCAGCAGTGGCTCATCTGGAGCAGCCGCTGCAAAGACACTGGCTGCAGTGGGGTAGGTGTGGTCAGGGCTGTATGCTCCGTGAAGCCAGTGAGAGCTGGGAACAGGTGGGAGCCCCACCTTCCTGGGCGCAGCTGCAGCCACTCAGCCACAGCTGCGGACCCAGGCATCCCGTGCTCTCGGGGGCCAGGAAGCCCCCTGCCCCTGCAGGCTCAAAAGTGCCTGCTCCCGCTGCCTGGCCTCTCCCTGTCCCTGGTGGCTGCTCCGAATTCAAAGCAAAGTTGAGGCCAAGCCCAGGAGCTGACGTACCAGTCCCCTGCCACCACAGCCTCCTCCAGACTTTGGGTGCCAACAAGCACGGGAGGGAGGCCAAGGGGGGCTGAGGGTGGCTCAGTGTTGGGTACAAACATCCTGGGTGCCATGGGTGACATTTAGATGGTGGCAGGAGGCAGACAGGTTCCTGGGCAGAAAGGGATGGGTCCCCAGTGAAGCCCCACCCTCAAGCCAGGGACAGCCTGAAGCCTGGGGGCCAGACTGTCAGTTTAAGGTGGAGTCCACAGCAGGGAGAGAGAACTGGTGCTTTTTCCAGGCCTACCCATGGACCAATTAGCATGCACTTCCTCCCTTCTGAACCCATTAAAAACCCTGGACTCAGCCAGACTCAGGGAAATGTCTAGACGACCTGCCTGCGGATATGCCAATAGGATCTACCCATATGCCAATAGGATCTACCCACTCTGGGACTCCTCTCCACTGAGAGCTGCACTCATTGGGATGACCTGCCTGTGGAAAGAGCTACCCACTTTAGGTCTCCTGAGACCTGTACTGTCATTCAATAAAGCACCTCTTTGCCTTGCTCACCCTCCAGTTGTCCCCGTACCTCATTCTTCCTAGACACAGGACAAGAACTCCGGGCCTGCTGAATGGTGGGACTGAAAGGGCTGTAACACAAACAGGGCTGTAACACACCCCTCTCCTCCCACTGGCCACGTTGTGGGCGACAAGAAGGAGAGAAGAGCTGCAGCCCTTCTGCGAGCCCAGACCTAGGGGCTCCCCTAGCCAGGGCTGTGACACCCTCTTTGGAGCTCTGTGGTTTCTGGCATCTCCAAGGTTTTGGGCGCCATCGTGTTCCCTCGTCCAGATGCGGGCGCCCACAGCGGAAGCTGCTTGTGGTGTATCAGATCCAGCTGCAGGTTTACACCGAGCCGGCACCTGCGCTGCTACCTGGAGCTGCCTGCCCCACTGCAGCAGCCAGTGTGCCTGGCTGTGAGCAGTAGCCAGACCCCGTGCTCACTCGCTCGTGCACTCCTCCCCACTCTGTGCCTGGCTCGCTTTTGGCAGGCATGGGATCTGGGCTGGTAGCATGAAACGAGCACAGCCTGCCAGGCCAAATGGGTGGAATGAGCCCAGCAGGCTTGAGCAAAACTCAGGTAAGGGCACCACCCGCCACAGAGGCTTCCTGCTGGACAAGTGACATTCCAATGATCCTGTGACATAAGTGCAAGATGTTCAAATTCCTTCCTTGAAGAGTATCTCCTTTATATTTTTCTTGACTTTCCCCACTGTCTACAATATCATTCACTAATGTCTAAAATTCATTTCCTTTTCTATATACTACTCATAAAACTGACAACAACATAAAAAGCAATGTTAAATAAGTAGATCAAATAAGACTTTAGCTCATTAGTATGGTAGTTCCTCAAAGGATGAAACATAGGGCCAGGTGCAGTGGCTCACGCCTGTAATCCCAGCACCTTGGGAGGCTGAGGCGGGCAGATCACTTCAGGCCAGGAGTTTGAGACCAGCCTGGGCAACATGGTGAAACCCCATCTCTACTAAAAATACAAAAATTAGCCAGGTGTGGTGGTGCCCACCTGGAGTCCCAGATACTCGGGAGGCTGACACAGGAGAATCATTTGAATTGGGAAGGCAGAGGTTGTAGTGAGCCAAGATGGCACACTGCACTCCAGCCTGGATGACAGAGCAAGACTCTGTCTCAAAAAAAAAAAAAAAATTAAACATAGAATTATGGTATGATCTAGCAATTTCACTTTGTGGAATGCAAAGAATTGAAAGCAGGAACTGGAAAGCTATGTATACATAAGTGTTCATAGCAGTTTTGTTCACAATAGCCAAAAGGTGAAAGTAATTCCAAGCGTCCATGGATCCATGGACAGATCAATGGCTAAACAAAATGTAGTGTGTACATATAATGGAATATTATTCAGCCTTAAAAAGGAAGGACATTCTGACACATGCTACAATATATATGAACCTTGAAGACATTATGCTAAGTGAAATAAGCCAGTCACAGATGGACAAATACAGTATGACTCCACTGATATGAGGTACTTGGAGCAGTCTAATTCATAGAGATAGAAAGTGGAATGGTGGTTACCAGGGACTGAGGGAAATTGGGAGTTATTGTTTAAATGGTACAGAGTTTCAGTCTGGGGAGATGAAAAAAGTTCTGGAGATAGATGGTGGTGATGGTTGCACAACAATGTGAATATATTTAATGCCACTGAATTTTACACTTAACAGTTAAAATGGTAAATTGTAATGTGTATTTTACCACAACAAATAAATAGAGAACAACTTAAGCTCATGTAAAGATCTAAATAGTTCCAAAATAAAAAAGAACATCATCATTTTAATAATACTAACATAACTGAATCAATAAATTAAAAATGACTATAGCTTTGTATCACTAAAACTTAGTAGCTAAAAATAATTCACTACAACACAAATCACCTGCAAACAACTCAATTGATACAGAAAGAAATTGATTTCAAATACCTGTATTAGGTTCATTAAGATAAAACAACATCATATTTTACCTAGTAGAAGTGAAGGATTTATTGCAGAAATTTTCAATCAGATAGTTGCACCCAAAAATAATCACAAATGCTAAAATGTCAGTTCTTACCAAGTTGATCTATGGATTCACCCCAATCTCAATCCCAGCCTCAGCAGGATTTCCTGTAGATATCAACAAGGTAATTCTAGAATTTATTTGTAAAGGCGAAGGAAATAGAATAGTCAAAACAATTTTGAAAAAGAAGGAAGTCGAAGGACTCACATTATCTGATGTCAAGATTTACTGTAAATCTACAGTAATCAAGACTGTGGTTTTGGCAAAAGGACAGACACATAGATCAATAGAATATAATAGAGTCTAGCAATAAATCCTCAAAAATACAGTCAATTGATTTTTTGCTAGGAAATTCAATGGAGAAAAGTTAATGTTTCCAACAAATTGTTCTGGAACAATTTGATCCACATGTAAAACATAAGCCCAATCCACACCTTAAATTTTATATAAAAATTGGCTCAAAATGGATCAGAGACCTAAATGTAGAACTTTAAGACTTTAGAAGAAAACACAGAAAATCTTTTTGATATTGGATTAGGCAAGGAGTTCTTAAATATGACATCAAAGTCATAGTCCTTAAAAGGAAAAAATTGATACATTGGACTTTATCAAAATTAATTTTTTTGCCTCTTTGAAAAACTCCAAAGAAAATAATAAGACAAGCAACACTTTGGGAGAAAATATTTACAAATTAAATATCTGGTTCAGGCATGGTGGCTCATGCACGTAATCCCAGCACTTTGGGAGGCTGACTTGGGAAGATAATTTGAGGCCAGGAGTTTCAAGATCAACCTGGGCAACATAGTGAGACCCTGTTTCTACAAAAAATCAAAATTTTGCCAGGCGTTGTGGTGCACACCTATAGTCCTAGCTTTGGGAGGTGGAGGTGGGAGAACTGCTTGAGCCAAGGAGGTCAAGGCTGTAGTGAGCTGTTATGGCACCACTGCATTCCAGCCTAGGTGATAGAGTGAGACCCTATCTCAAAAAAAAAAAAAATATATATATATATATATATATATCTGAAAAAGTACTTGAAAACAGTGCATAAAAGGGGCACTTAAGACTTGGTAATTAGATTCAGCAAAATGTTAATAAGCCATAAAGTGGAATGCAATTTTGATATATGCCACAACATGGGTGGACTTTGAAAACACACTTAGTGAAATGAGCCAGACACAGAAGGACAAATATTGTATGATTCCACTTATATGAGGTACTTAGAAATGGAAAATTAATAGACACAGAAAGTAGAATAGAGGTTACCAGGGACTGGGAGGTGGGGTTGGGGGATACCAGGGCAAAGAGGGAGGTCAATATTTAATGAGTACAGGTTTTTGTTGGGGATGATTGATTATAGATGTTGGTGATAGTTACACAACATTGTGAGTATATTTAAGGCCACTGAATTGTATGCTTATGAATGGTTAAAAAGTTAAATATTATGTTATATATATATTACCTCAATTTTTAAAAATGTCAATAGTAAGAAAACAAGCAACCTGCTGTTTTAAAATGAGCAAAAGTTTTGAATAGATGCTACACTAAAGAACATATATGAATGGCTAATAAGCTGATGGAAAAATGTTCAACATTATTTGTCAAAAAGGAAATACAAATTGAAATCACAATGAGATGCTAGTACACACTAGAATGGCTATAGTAAAATAAAGATTGACAGTATCAAATGTTGATGAGTATTTGGGACAACTGGAACTCTCACATATAGCTAGGGGGAGTGAAAAATGGTACAGCTAACTTGAGAAAAAGTTTGGAAGTTTCTTACTGATTTAAATATAAAATACCATGTGATCCAGCAATCCCACTCCAAAATATTTACCCAGAGAAATGAAAACTTATAGTCACACAGAATACTGCATGCAAATGTTTACTGCAGCTTTATTCATAATCACCAAAAACTGGAAACAACCCAGATGTCCTTATACTGGGCAATGAGTCAACAAACTGTGGTACATACACATAAAGGAATACTATTCTGCAATAAAAAGGAACAAGCTATTGATACAAGCAACCCCATTAAGGAATCTCAAATGCATTATTTTAGGTGAAAGAAGCCAGACAGGAAAGGCTACATGCTGTATGATTTCATTTGTATGACATTCTGGGAAAGGCAACTCTAGGAGTGGAAACCAGATCAGTAGTTGCCACTGGTTAGAGCTGGGTAAAAGGGTTGACTACAAAGGAGTAGCATAAGCGAATATTTTTGGATGTTGAATCATTTTATATCTTGACAAGGCTGGTGGTTACATGACTGAATGCACTAGTCGAAATTCATAGATGAGTGAATTTTACTATATGAATTGAAATATAAATTTTAGAAAATGATTGCATACATATAATGAAAACCTTGGTTAATAATAATCTGGAGACCTCCTGTAGTGACTAGTGAAAGAGTGAATATATGATCAAGAAACATCAAAAGAGATGCTGCAGAATATGTGAAGAGGTGTGCTAATGTTGTAAATATTGTTTCATGATAATATGGTTTTGTACAAAAAATTGTCTTACAAATAAATATACATTGGTAAATAGATCACTGTATTACTACAAAGATGAACCCAAGCCATATTTTAAAGAATACTATAGAATTAACCATTACATGATAAACTAGGAGTCATAATAATAGATTAACAAATTTTGCCAACCGATTATTCATTCTGCAATCATAAAAGTAAAAAGGCCGTGGAAAAAATGCCTTGCTATTAAAAACATCATAGAAATTTCTTGGGGTGGAGGAGAAGTATGTGCCTCTGGCAAAGAAGCTAAAAGCAAATGTGGAAACTCAAAACCCTCAAAGTAAAGCTGCTTCTCTTTCTGGCAACTGGCATGACTTCATATATATGAAATCTTACTTGGACATCTTATCAACTAGAAATGCTTTGATGTCAGTTTAGAAGCAAGAATTTCTCTATGCTTGCTAAATAACTAGAGATTTCCATCTCCACAAATTATTATTATAAAGCTCTTCTATTAAAATAAGACCAGATTGATTTTATACATGATCACATCTTACATTTGTAAAATGTATCAACTCTACAAAGCACTTTTACGTGTGTGTGTGTGTGTGTAATATATGCCTCATTTAAACTTAAAATTTATGCTTGGATTTGAGAAGATTTTAGAAACTTTCAGACCTGTAACATTCTGTTATTTTCAAGTAGTTCAGGAGTTTTATAGCAATTTAGCCATAGAAATACATATCACTATAAAGGTTACAATTTATTTTGGTCCTTTCACTTCATAATAAAAAGAGAGTATAAGGTTTGTTGAGATCTACAGTTTAGGCAGCTGTCACCAACAGTGGCATTTGAGTTTTGGCCTTGATTCAAATAGAAACTAAGATTTCATCTCTCCTAGGCCACACCGCGCCCAAACACTATGTATTATGTGAATAGAATGATAGAATTTTAGAATTTCATACCAAGAACAATCGTGAGAGATTTTTGAGTACAATCCTTTCATTTTGCAAATGAGAAAACTGAGGTCCAGAGGACCTAAGTGATAAATACTTTGAGAAGGGGTGGGGGGAGGGGGGAGGGATAACAGTGGGAGATATACCTAATGCTAGATGACGAGTTAGTGGGTGCAGCGCACCAGCATGGCACATGTATACATATGTAACTAACCTGCACATTGTGCACATGTACCCTAAAACCTAAAGTATAATAAATAAATAAATAAATAAATAAATACTTTGAGAAATATTTAGACACAAAAAATACTTAGATAAAAAACAGTTCCAGAATAGAACTGGAGCCAACTCAAATATGTTACAACCTTCAGCTGATTCTATACCTCTCTCCTTGTTTTAATTTGTATAAATAGGCTGGGTGCAGTGGCTCATGCCTGTAACCCCAGCATTTTGGGAGGTCGAGGCGGGTGGATCACTTGAGCACCCTGGGCAACAAGACCAGCCTGGGCAACATGGCGAAACCCCATCTCTACAAAAAATACAAAAATTAGCTGGGTGTGGTGGCATGAACCTGTAGTCCCAGCTACTCAAGAGGCTGAGGCAGGAGGATTGCCTAAGCCTGGAGGTCAGAGTGCAGTGAGCCATGTTCGTGCCACTGGACTTCAGCCTGAGTGACAAAGTGAGACTTTGTCTCTAAAATAAAATATAAATAATCATAATTGTTCTTTTGCCTGAATTGTTTTTTTTTTCTTTTTTAATTTTTGAGAGAGAGTCTCGTCCTGTTGCTCAGGCTGGAGTGCACTGGCATGATCTCGGCTCACTGCAACCTCCACCTCCTGGGTTCAAGTGATTCTCATGCCTTAGCTTCTCAAGTAGGTGGGATTACAGGTGCCCACCACCACGCCAGGCTAGTTTTTGTACTTTTAGTAGAGATGGGGTTTTGCCATGTTGGCCAGGCTTATTTCAAACTCCTGAACTCGAGTGATCCGCCCGCCTCGGCCTCCAAAGTGCTGGGATTACAGGCATGAAACACCTTGCCTGGCCTGAATTGTTCTTTTGCCTAGGGACAGGGCACCCTAGGCAGAACGAATCCTGGCAGGTGGCCTAGCTGTCCCATGAGAGTATTCAGTGAGTCCAGGGAGGATGGGCTACCTGACAATTCCACTAAGCTGTTTGGGCTTCCATGAGTCAGAGGAAAGAAAAGAGCAATGCTCCTTTTCAAGCCCCAGTGGCACTCAGGTAAGCCAGGTAAAAGCAAACATTTGCATAGAACTTACCGTACCAGCCACAGTACTTTGTGTTATCAACCCACAATAATTCTTTTTTGTTTTTTTTTTGAGATGGAGTCTTGCTCTGTCGCCCAGACTGGAGGGCAATTGTGTGATCTTGGCTCACTGCAACCTCCGCCTCCCGGCAAGTACTATTATCACTCCCATTTGATAGGTGAGGAAACTGAGGCACAGGAGAGTTAAGTAACTTCTCCAATATTCAGGTAGACAGTGGTAGCACTGGGATTAGAAACTGTCAGTTTGGCTGTAGAGTCTAGCCATTGTGTTGAGCTGCCTCAGAAAAACAGCTGGCACTTAGATATTACATATAAGTGCTAGGTGCCCTTCCTTCTTTCCTTCCTTCCTTCCTCTCTCTCTTCTTTCTTTCTTTCTTTCCTTTCTTTCTTTTTTCCTTTCTTTTCTTTCTTTCTTTTTCCAGACAAAGTCTCTCTCTGTCACCCAGGCTGAGTGCAATGGTGCAATCTCAGCTAACTTCAACCTCCACCTCCCAGGTTCAAGAGATTTTTCCTACCTCGGCCTCCCTAGTAGCTTGTACTACAGGTGCACGTCACCACACCCAACTAATAAGGCACTTTTCCCAAGGGCTGTACATATATTAAGTGGTTTAACCCTCATAATAATCCTGTAAGTACATATTATTATTAGTCCCATTTTACAGATGTGAAAACTGAGCCATGGGTTAAGTAATTTGCCCACAGTTACACAGCTAGTATGCTTCAGAAGCAGAATCTGAATCCTGGCAATCTGGTGACAAAAGATCCCTTGCTTGGCCAAACTTTAGTCAGGCTTCTTTTTTTTATTTTTTTTATTTTTGAGAGGAGTCTTGCTCTCTCCCCCAGGCTGGAGTGCAGTGGCGCGATCTCGGCTCATTGCAAGCTCCGCCTCCCGGGTTCACGCCATTCTCCTGCCTCAGCCTCCCGAGTAGCTGGGACTACAGGCGCCCGCCACCATGCCAGGCTAATTTTTTGTATTTTTAGTAGAGACGGGGTTTCACCGTGTTAGCCAGGATGGTCTCGATCTCCTGAACTCGTGATCCGCCCGCCTCGGCCTCCCAAAGTGCTGGGATTACAGGCGTGAGCCACCGCGCCCAGCCTAGTCAGGCTTCTTAACCTTCTGCTAAGCCCATTTGTCCACTTTCTTGTAAAATCCCGTTTTAGCAAAGAACCCTGCTGGGTGAATTTGACAAGAACTGCCCTCATCCATGGTATCTGATCATCTTCAATACCTGATCAGGTTCCTCATTCTCCCTGTTCCCCAGGTGATATCTGGTCACCCTGGCCTGTCTTCAGGAAACATCCTGTTAGTTTGGTTTAGCTTGAATCCTCTTTACCCCTGACATTTCTTCTTTGTAAATTTCTATCCACTGACTCCCACTCTGCTCCTTGGCTATAATTCCCACTGTGATGTTATTGAAGTTGAGCCCAATCTCTCTTTCCCACTGCAAGACCTCATTGTGGTGGTCCCTCTGCCTATCGCAGTGGTACTGAATAAAATCTTCCTAACTGTGCTTCAACAGGTATCACTGAGTAATTTTTTTCTTTTTACACTGGCTATAGATAATGCCCCAACCACTGGTTTTTGCTTCTTTACAAATTTATTAATATTAAAAAATTTTAAATATATTTAATTCTGGCCGGGCACAGTGGCTCACATCTGTAATCCCAGCACTCTGGGAGACTGAGGCCGGTGGATCATTTCAGGTTGAGACCAGCATGACCAACATGATGAAACCCTGTCTGTACTAAAAAAAAACAACAAAAAAAAAACCAAAAAAAAAAAACCAGGTAGGTAGTGCACACCTGTAATCTCAGCTACTCTGGGAGGCTTAGGCAGGAAAATCGCTTGAACCTGGCAGGCAGATGTTGCAGTGAACCGAAATCGTGCCACTGCACTCCAGCCTGGGTGACAAAGAGAGACTCCGTCTCAAAAAAAAAAAAAAATTTTGCATATATATATATATATATATTTTTTAATCCAATTAATGTTAAGTAAGGCCAGGTGTGGTCGCTCATGCCTGTAACCTCAACATTTTGGGAGGCTGAGGCAGGAGGATCACTTGAGCCCAGGAATTCAAGACTCCATCTCTACAAAAAATAAAAAAAAACAATTTTTAGAAGAAACGTTAAGTAACATATAACATGTAAAATATCTTAATTATATTATATGATGTGTTTGCTTCTAGAATATAATATACTAATGAAATATATTATTTGAATAGCAATGTGTTTATTACAAGAAATCTTTCAGGACTCACTGGAGTTTTATTTACATTACTGCAAAAGCCAATGTTAGTTCAATCATTTTCTTGTGAAGATGTATATGACAACAGATTGAACTTTCTCCTTAAATATCACTCTCCAAGATTATGTCTCAGGAAAATATTATTTTCACTACTGAGAAAGTTGATATTACAACTGTGTTTGTGCTATTGGGAGAGAAATTTTAGGTGCTTAAAAATTTTTTAGATATGTTACAGTAGACTTTTCAGGGTCAAACATCTTCATATAAGAATGTTTAAAATATATTTGGCTTTACTAGAGGTTGTTCTAAGTGTAACTACAATATTTATATTTTGAACGGAAGCTTATAAAACCGCTTAATATATGATCAGAGATGAAACCTTTACAACTGTGGAGTTTATTAAAAAGCTTTTTTTTATAATAAATACAACACATTAACATACTTGGCTGTGGGGTATTTACATAGAGTTGCTTTCCCTTTTTAATATCTAAAGATGCAGATTTGCAAGGGCACTCAGAGTTAGTGATGCAGTATGATCGTAGAGAAATAAGAATTTTGCCTTTGGGGACCCTCTCTGATTTTTAGAGATATTGAACTTTGACCTTCTCAACAACTAATTCAACTAATTCACACTATATTAAATGTTCACATGTACTGAATAAGTTTTTCCATTGGCATCTTTTCCATTGGAATCCTATAAGCTCTACAAGGATAAATAAAAAATCTTATCTCAGAGGCATGTGTTAGATTCTTTAAGTGGCACTAATAAGAACTAGTAGAAATAAAATGTAATTGATTAAAAAATGCAGAGAGACAAAAGTGGAGGCAAGAAAGAATAGGAAGACTAAGGAAAAGAAATGAATCGTGTCAAATAGAAAATTAACAGAAATGAGGAAAACTTGGAAAAGGTCGATGGAAAAGGCAATATCCATAGAAATGAAAGGAGGAAAATATAAGAAAAAACATAACAGGAGAAGAAAAGTGAAGGAAAAGTTGACATAAAATAATAAGGTCAATAGAAACCAGAGTAAAATTTTGAGGAAGATCAGAAGATAAAAATAACATTTTTATTTTATTTTATTTTATTTTTTTGAGATGGAGTCTCACTCTGTCGCCCAGGCTGGAGTGCAGTGGTACATCTCAGCTCACCGCAACCTCCACCTCCCGGGTTCAAGTGATTCTCCTGCCTCAGCCTCCTGAGTAGCTGGGACTACAGGCACAGGCCACCGCACCCAGCTAACTTTTGTATTTTTTAGTGGAGATGGGGGTCTCACCATGTTGGCCAGGCTGGTCTCGAACTCCTAATCTCAGGTGATCCACTTGCTTTGGCCTCCCAAAGTGCTGGGATTACAGGTGTGAGCCACCGCGCCTGACTAAAACACATTTTTTTTTTTTTTTGAGACCGAGTTTCGCTCACGTAGCCCAGGCTGGAGTGCAGTGGTGTGGTCTCGGCTCACTGCAACCTCCGCCTCCCAGGTTCAAATAATTCTTCTGCCTCAGCCTCCCAAGTAGCTGGGATTACAGGCGCCTGCCACCACACCCAGCTAATTTTTGCATTTTTAGTAGAAACGGGGTTTTGCCATGTTGGCCAGGCTGGTCTTGAACTCCTGACCTCATGATCCACCCGTCTCGGCCTCCCAAAGTGCTGGGATTACAGGTGTGAGCCACCACTCCTGGCCCAAAACAACATATTTTAAACAAAAGCTTTCTAACAAGAAAATAAAAATTACCCCCTGAGAATGGCAATATTGAATACTGAAACAGCTCTACATATAAAATACTTATTCTATTATGTAGTAAGCAGATACACTTTGTACCAAAGGAAAATCATCATATAGACCTCTAGGGCTTTGGAGCAAATCCATGCCCTTTTCTGCAAATAATTATTTGAGCTTTTCAGAAACAGCTGTCGTCTGGCTATTTAGCCCGGGGTAGAGACTGAATGCCTAACTATGGGACATCAAGTGGCAATGTTAACTGAGCTTCCCTTTATGAAATGGGTGCTATCTGAACCACCAAGCCATAAGGTTGGGTACACATGAAAGCAATCTGTCCTCAAGTGGAAATGGCATATATCAGACTTATGCAGAAATGGGAAATAGGTAATTCCATGAAGAGTCCTTCAACAGTGACTGCTCCTCTCTCAACTCATATCTATTATTTTATAAGGAGTTTCTTACAACTGATTGATTGAGGGGGGAAAATCCCAGGCCTGGTATGCAAATGGTTCTACATGATATGCTGTTACCAACCAGAGGTGGATGGTTACATCATTACAGTCCCAATGAGAGGTGGCCTTGAAGGGCAGTAGTAGAGGGAAATTCTCCTAATGAGCATAAATTAGAGCAACATGTTTGGTTGTCCACCTTATCTGGACTGAAACATGGTCAGAAGTATGGATCAGCACTGATTCATGGGCAGTTGCTAACATTTGGGCTGGATGATCAAGGACTCAGAGAGGACAAGATTGGAAGATTGATGCAAGAAGATCTAAGGAAGAGGTATGTGGGCGGACCTTTCAGGATGGTTGAAACATTCCATGTGAATATATTTGTGTCCCATGTAGATACTCACAAAAGGGCACCATCCGATAAGGAAACTTTTAATGATCAGGTGAACAAAATGACTCATTCTCTTGATGTCAGTCAGCCACTTTAACCAGCCACCCTAGTGATTTCTCAATGGACCCATGTGCAAACTGGTCATGTTGTCCAGAATAGAGGCTCTGCATGGGCTCAGCAATATGATGTTCTCACAAAGGCTGGCCTTGTAGCCCAGCTACATTGCTACTGCTAACAATACTAACTGGCCAACAGCACAAACTAACACTGGGTCTCCAATTTGCCACCCTTCCTTGGAGAGACAAGTCAGCCAGCCACCTGGTGGTCAGTTGATTATATTGGACTGTTTCCCTCATGGAAGCGGACAGAGATCTTTTCACTGGAATGGACACATATTCTGGATATGGACTTGCCTTCCCTGCCTATAATGCTTGCACCACTATGCATGGACTCACAAAATGCCTTATTCATTTCAACTATATTCTGCACAACAGTGCGTGTGATTATTTCACAGCAAAAGAAATACAACGATGGGATTATGCCCATAAAATTTACAGGTCATACCATGTATTCCTTCACCTAGAAACATCTGGCCTAGTAGAAAAGTATAATGGCTTACTGAAGACTCAGTTGGTTTAAAGACAATGTCCTGAAAGAAAGCCATGCTATCTTACAAGATGCAGTGTGTGTTTTGAATCAGAGACCAATATGTGGTGCTGTCTTTCCCACAGCCAGAATAAATACAGGAATCAAGAAATGGAAATGGGGCTGGGCACGGTGGCTCATGCCTGCAATCCCAGCACTTTGGGAGGCCAAGGTGGGTGAATCACTTGAGGTCAGGAGTTTGAGACCAGCCTGGGCAACATGGTGAAACCCCGTCTCTACTAAAAATACAAAAGCTAGCCATGTGTGGTGGTGCATGCTTGTAATCCCAGCTACTCAGGAGGCTGAGGCAGGAGAATCGCTTGAACCCAGGAGCCAGAGGTTTCAGTGAGCTGTGATTGTGCCACTGCACTCCAGTCTGGGTGACAGAGAAAGACTCCATCTCAAAAAAAAAAAAAAAAAAAAAAAAGAGGATAAGTTCCAAGATGGCCGAATGGGAATAGCTCTGGTCTGCAGCTCCCAGTGAGATGGACGCAGACGTGGGTGATTTCTGCATTTCCAACCAAGTGTAAACAAAGAGGCCTGGAAGCTCGAACTAGGTGGAGCCCACTGCAGCTCAGCAAGGCCTACTGCCTTGCTGTAGATTCCACCTCTGTGGGCAGGGCATATCAGAACAAAAGGCAGCAGACAGTTTCAGCAGACCTAAACGTCCCTGTCTGACAGCTCTGAAGAGAGCAGCGGTTCTCCCAGCATGGCGTTCAAGCTCTGAGAACGGACAGACTGCCTCCTCAAGTGGGTCCCTGACCCCCGTGTAGCCTGACTGGGAGACACCTCCCAGTAGGGGCCAACAGACACCTCATACAGGTGGGTGCCCCTCTGGGACAAATCTTCCAGAGGAAGGGTCAGGCAGCAATATTTGCTATTCTGCAGCCTCCACTGGTGATACCCAGGCAAACAGGGTCTGGAGTGGACCTCCAGCAAACTCCAACAGACCTGCAGCTGAGGGGCCTGACTGTTAGAAGGAAAACTAACAAACAGAAAGGAATAGCATCAACATCAAAAAAAAGCACATCCACACCAAAACCCCATCTGTAGGTCACCAACATCAAAGACCAAAGGTAGATAAAACCACAAAGATGGGGATAAACCAGAGCAGAAAAGCTGAAAATTCCCAAAACCAGAGCACGTCTTCTCCACCAAAGGATCGCAGCTCCTCGCCAGTAAGGAACAAAACTGGATGGAGAATAAGTTTGATGAATTGACAGAAGTAGGCATCATAAGGTCGGTAATAACAAACATCTCTGAGCTAAAGGAGCATGTTCTAACCCATCACAAGGAAGCTTAAAAACCTTGAAAAAAGGTTAGACGAATGGCTAACTAGAATAAACTGTGTAGAGAAGATCTTAAATAACCTGATGGAGCTGAAAACCACAGCATGAGAACTTTGTGACACATGCACAAGTTTTAATAGCTGATTTGATGAAGTGGAAGAAACAGTATCAGTGATTGAAGATCAAATTAATGAAAAAAAGCAAGAAGACAAGATTAGAGAAAAAAGAGTGAAAAGAAATGAACAAAGCCTCCAAGAAATATGGGACTATGTGAAAAGACCAAATCTACATTTGATTGGTGTTCCTGAAGGTGACGCAGAGAATGGAACCAAGTTGGAAAACACACTTCAGGATATTATCCAGGAGAACTTCCCCAACCTAGCAAGGCAGGCCAACATTCAAATTCAGGAAACAGAGCGAACACCACAAAGATACTCATCAAGAAGAGGAACCCCAAGACACATAATTGTCAGATTCACCAAGGTTGAAATGAAGGAAAAAATGTTAAGGGCAGCCAGAGAGAAACGTCAGGTTACCCACAAAGGGAAGCCCATCAGACTAACAGCGGATCTCTCAGCAGAAACCCTACAAGCCAGGAGAGAGCAGGGGCCAATATTCAACATTCTTAAAGAAAAGAATTTTTAACCTAGAATTTCATATCCAGCCAAACTAAGCTGAAGGAGAAATAAAATCCTTTACAGACAAGCAAATGCTGAGAGATTTTGTCACCACCTGGCCTGCCTTACAAGAACTCCTGAAGGAAGCACAAAACATGGAAAGGAACAACCAGTACCAGCCACTGCAAAAACATGCCAAATTGTAAAGACCATCAATAATATGAAGAAACTGCATCAATTAATGGGCAAAATAACCAGCTAACATCATAATGACAGGATCAAATTCACACATAACAATATAACCTTAAATGTAAATGGGCTAAATGCCCAAATTAAAAGACACAGACTGGCAAATTGGATAAAGAGTCAAGACCCATTGGTGTGCTGTATTCAGGAGACCCATCTCACGTGCAAAGACACACGTAGGCTCAAAATAAAGGGATGGAGGAAGATCTACCAAGCAAATGGAAAGCAAAAAAAAGCAGGGGTTGCAATCCTAGTTTCTGATAAACTAACAAAGATCAAAAGAGACAAAGAAGGCCATTACATAATGGTAAAGGGATCAATTCAACAAGAAGAGCTAACTATCCTAAATATATATGCACCCAATACAGGAGCACACAGATTCATAAAGCAAGTCTTTAGAGAACTACAAAGAGACTTAGACTCCCAAACAATAATAATGGGAGACTTTAACATCCCACTGTCAATATTAGACAGATCAATGAGACAGAAGGTTAACAAGGATGTCCAGGACTTGAACTCAACTCTGGACCAAGCAGACCTAATAGACATCTACAGAACTCTCCACCCCAAATCAAGAGAATATACATTTTTCTCAGCACCACATCGCACTTATTTTAAAATTGACCATATAATTGGAAGTAAAACACTCCTCGGCAAATGCAAAAGAACAGAAATCACAACAAACTGTCTCTCAGACCACAGTGCAATCAAATTAGAACTCAGGATTAAGAAACTCACTCAAAACCACACAACTACATGGAAACTGAACAATCTGCTCCTGAATGACTACTGGGTGAATAACTAAATGAAGGAAGAAATAAAGAAGTTCTTTGAAACGAATGAGAACAAAGACACAATGTACTAGAATCTCTGGGACACATTTAAAGCAGTGTGTAGAGGGAAATTTATAGCTCTAAATGCCCACAAGAGAAAGCAGGAAAGATCTAAAATCAACACCCTAACATCACAATTAAAAGAACTAGAGAAGCAAGAGCAAATAAATTCAAAAGCTAGCAGAAGGCAAGAAATAACTAAGATCAGAGCAGAACTGAAGGAGATAGAGACACAAAAAAACCTTCAAAAAATCAATGAATCCAGGAGCTGTTTTTTTTTAAATCAACAAAATAGACAGCTAGCAAGACTAATAAAGAAGAAATGAGAGAAGAATCAAATAGATGCAATAAAAATGATAAAGGGGATATCACCACCGATCCCACAGAAATACACTACCATCAGAGAATACTATTAAAAACTCTATGCAAATAAACTAGAAAATCTAGAAGGAATGGATAAATTCCTGGACACATACACCCTCCCAAGACTAAACCAGGAAGAAGTTGAATCTCTGAGTAGACCAATAACAGGTTCTGAAATTGAGGCAATATTTAATAGCCTACCAACCAAAAAAAGTCCAGGACAAGACAGATTCACAGCTGAATTCTACCAGAGGTACAAAGAGGAGCTGGTACCATTCCTTCTGAAACAATTACAATCAACAGAAAAAGAGGGAATCCTCCCTAACTCATTTTATGAGGCCAGCATCATCCTGATACCAAAGCCTGGCAGAGACACAACAAAAAAAGAGAATTTTAGGCCAATATCCCTGATGAACATCAATGTGAAAATCCTCAATAAAATACTGCCAAACCAAATCCAGCAGCACATCAAAAAGCTTATCCACCACGATCAAGTGGGCTTCATCCCTGGGATGCAAGGCTGGTTCAACATATGCAAATCAATTAACAAAATCCATCACTTAAACAGAACCAATGACAAAAACCAAATGATTATCTCAATAGATGCAGAAAAGGCCTTTGACAAAATTCAACAACCCTTCATGCTAAAAACTCTCAATAAACTACGTATTGATGGAACGTATCTCAAAATAATAAGAACTATTTATGACAGACCCACAGCCAATATCATACTGAATGGGCAAAAACTGAAAGCATTCCCTTTGAAACCCAGCACAAGACAAGGATGCCCTCTCTCACCACTCCTATTCAATATAGTGTTGGAAGATCTGGCCAGGGAAATCAGGCAAGAGAAAGAAATAAAGGGTATTCAATTAGGAAAAGAGGAAGTCAAATTGTCTCTGTTTGCAGATGACATGATTGTATATTTAGAAAACCCCAGCGTCTCAGCCCAAAATCTCCTTAAGCTGCTAAGCAACTTCAGCAAAGTCTCAGGATACAAACTCAACGTGCAAAAATCACAAGCATTCCTATACACCAATAACAGACAAACAGAGAGCCAAATCATGAGTGAACTCCCATTTACAATTACTGCAAAGAGAATAAAATACCTAGGAATTCAACTTACAAGGGATGTGAAGGGCCTCTTTAAGGTAAACTACAAACCACTGCTCAATGAAATAAAAGAGGACACAAACAAATGGAAGAACATTCCAT
This sequence comes from Pan paniscus, assembly GCF_029289425.2. Taxonomy (NCBI): domain Eukaryota; kingdom Metazoa; phylum Chordata; class Mammalia; order Primates; family Hominidae; genus Pan; species Pan paniscus. The sequence goes on from NC_073259.2 coordinate 51,909,614, forward strand.
GCTCATGGTTAGAAGAATCAATATCATGAAAATGGCCATACTGCCCAAGGTAATTTATAGATTCAATGTCATCCCCATCAAGCTACCAATGGCTTTCTTCACAGAATTGGAAAAAACTACTTTAAAGTTCATATGGAACCAAAAAAAGAGCCCACATAGCCAAGACAATCCTAAGCAAAAAGAAAAAAGCTAGAGGCATCATGCTACCTGACTTCAAACTATACTACAAGGCTTCAGTAACCAAAACAGCACGCTACTGGTACCAAAACAGATATATAGACCAATGCAACAGAACAGAGTCCTTGGAAATAACACCACACATCTATAATCATCTGATCTTTGACAAAACTGACAAAAACAAACACCGGGGAATGGATTTCCTATTTAATAAATGGTGCTGGGAAAACTGGCTAGCCATACGTAGAAAGCTGAAATTGGATCCCTTCCTTACACCTTATATAAAAATTAACTCAAGATGGATTAAATACTTAAATGTAAGACCTAAAACCATAAAAACCCTAGAAGAAAACCTAGGCAATACCATTCAAGACACAGGCATGGGCAAGGACTTCATGACTAAAACACCAAAAGCAATGGCAAAAAAAAGCCAAAATAGACAAATGGGATCTAATTAAACTAAAGAGCTTCTGTACAGCAAAAGAAACTATCATCAGAGTGAACAGGCAACCTACAGAATGGGAGAAAATTTTTGCAACCTACTCATCTGACAAAGGGCTAATATCCAGAATCTACAAAGAACTTAAACAAATTTACAAGAAAAAAACAAGCAACCCCATCAAAAAGTAGGCAAAGGATATGAAAAGACACTTCTCAAAAGAAAACATTTATGCAGCCAACAGACATATGAAAAAATGCTCATCATCACTGATCATCAAAGAAATGCAAATCAAAATCACAATGAGACACCATCTCATGCCAGTTAGAATGGTGATCATTATCAGGAAACAACAGATGCTGGAGAGGATATGGAGAAATAGGAACACTTTTACACTGCTGGTAGGAGTGTAAATTAGTTCAACCATTGTGGAAGATAGTGTGGTGATTCCTCAAGGATCTAGAACTAGAAATACCATTTGACCCAGCCATCCCATTACTGGGTATATACCCAAAGGACTATAAATCATGCTGCTATAAAGACACATGCACACGTATGTTTATTGTGTCACTATTCAGAATAGCAAAGACTTGGAACCAACCCAAATGTCCATCAATGATAGACTGGATTAAGAAAATGTGGCACATATACACTGTGGAATACTATGCAGCCATAAAAAAGGATGAGTTCATGTTCTTTGCAGGGACATGGACGAAACTGGAAACCATAATTCTCAGCAAACTATCACAAGGACAGAAAACCAAACACCGCATGTTCTCACTCATAAGTGGAAGTTGAACAATGAGAACACATGGACACAGGGAGGGGAACATCACACACCAGGGCCTGTAAGGGGGTGGGGAGCTGGGGGAGGGATAGCATTAGGAGAAATACCTAATGTAAATGAAGAGTTGGTGCAGCAAACCAACATTGCACATGTATACCTATGTAACAAACCTGCAGGTTATGCACATGTATCCGAGAACTTAAAGTATATACATAAAAAAGAGAGAGATGGAAATGGGAGTGGCTTTTCTCACTATTATGCCTATTTGCAGAAATTTTGCTTTCCATCCCCATAACATTGCACTTTACTAACCTGAAGGTCTTGATTCCCAGAGTAGAAATGCTTTCACAAAAGGCCACAACAATTGAACTGGACGATGAAATTGACACTTGGATATTTAGTACTCCTCATGCCATCAAACTAAAGATAAATAAGGACATTGCTATATTGGATGGGGAGACTGAACCAGATTCAAGGCAAAATTGGGTTACTGATATGCTGCAAGGATAAAAATGACTATGTCAGAGAAATGCAAATCAAACCCACAATGAGATACCATCTCATGCCATTCAGAATGGCAATTATTAAAAAGTCCAGAAATAACAGATGCTGGTGAGGTTCCGGAGAAGAAGGAATGCTTTTACACTGTTGGTGGGAGTGTAAATTAGTTTAACCATTGCAGAAGACAGTGTGGCAATTCCTCAAAGATCTAGAGGCAGAAATATTATTTGACCCAGCCATCCCATTACTGGGTATATACCCAAAGGCATATAAATCATTATATTATAAAGATACATGCATGCTTACGTTCATGGCAGCACTACTCACAATAGCAAAGACATGGAATCAACCCAAATGCCCATCAATGATAGACTAGAGAAAGAATATGTGGTACATATACGCCATGGAATACTATGTGCCATAAAAAGGAACGAGATCATATCCTTTGCAGGGACATGGTTGGTTCTAGAAGCTGTTATTGTCAGCAAACTAATGCTGGAACAGAAAACCAAACACATATGTTCTCACTTATAAGTGGGAGCTGAATGATAATAACACATGGACACAGGGAGGGGAACAACACACACTGGGGCCTGTTGGAGTGGGGATTACTGGGCAGGAGAGCATCAGGAACAATAACAAATAGATGCTGGACTTAATACCAAGGTGGTCTGAGCAGGAAACCACCATGGCACACATCTACTTATGTAGCAAACCTGCATACCCTGCACATGTACCCTGGAACTTAAAATAAAAGCTGAAGGGAAAAAAATCACTATGTCTTCAGCCTAGGGTATTCTTCAGAGAACCTCTTAGTACTTCAATGTCCAATAGTAAAAGTTAATGAAGACTTCAGTAACCAAACCAAGTCAGGACTACTGAGCATTTAGACACTTCAGGAATGAAGGTTTAGGTCACCTCATCAGGTAAAGAATTCAGCATTGCTAAGGGCTTGACTAAGTAAGGAGTAACAAGGAATGGTTAGTGGGTCACAGTTATAACTAACAACCATGGTCCCATGACTGGTTACAGAAAGGAGGACGTAGCAGCTACATATATTTTCTTCATTGCTTATGTGTGTGCATGTATGTGTGTGCATTTGTATGAACTATTTTATTCTTCCTCTTTTTCCTTTTATTACTCAATACAAGTTTTGTTGGAGGTTAAACTATAACGTTTAGTATTTCGGTAACAGAAAACCAGCTAAGACTGTGGGTGAATTTAAGGAGTTATTAAAATAGTGTGGAGATGGACGGTGTGATTGCCTGCCACAGTGGATATAATGACTGCTGGGGCATAGTGTCTCCTCATTTTAGGGGAGGATGAGAATGTCTTTGTATATGGGATAGTTGCATCTAGGGGAATGGTAGAAATGTCTCATTGTATAGAAGTTTAAATATGTATAGAAAAGTTTGTGTAATGCTGAGTGGTCAAAGAGGTCATCATCTCTCAGCCCCACCCCACCCTCCATGCTACACTCGGCTTTGTGATGGGAGCTAGTACTCCGCTAATACTCTGGGACCCCATTTCCACTTTGTTCTCTTACTCAGCCAAGGGGTACCAGCAGGAGGCTGCACAGCTAGAGAAAAAAGGGACTTGCTTTTTTTTTTTTTTTCTGAGACGGAGTCTCGCTCAGCTTTCCAGGCTGGAGTGCAGTGCAGTGGTGTGATCTCGGCTCACTGCAACCACCGTCTCCCAGGTTCAAGCGATTCTCCTATCTCAGCCTCCCGAGTAGCTGGGATTACAGGCACCCACCATCATGCCTGGCTAATTTTTGTATTTTAGTAGAGACAGGGTTTCACCATGTTGGCCAGACTGGTCTTGAACTCCTGACCTCAGGTGATCCACCCTCCTTGGCCTCCTAAAGTGCTGGGATTGCAAGCATGAGCCACTGCACCTGGCTGGGACTTGCTTTTCTTCTGTTTGCTTCTTGTTGGCTTTTTGTTGGTGTCCAGTCCTCTCCCTGCTCCTCCAAGCATCGCTACAGCAGCAGCAGTTCCTTTCTTTGGCAGAGGCAGAATCCACTTTACACTTTTCCCGGTATTTGCAGAACCAGCTGAATAAGACCTTGTCAGAGACACCAGCATCAGTGGGCCACAGTGCTGCCCTTTCAGAGGTGTGGGGTAAAGTCTTGAAACAATGTCTCCCAGTTCCCTGTTCAAGGTTGTCCTTCATTAATGAATCTTATGTTCCCATCACACTAATTCCTGGATTTGGGAAAGGGGGATGAGAGTTAATGTGTAGACAGGAGAGGCTACTTTGAATCTAGTGCTGGGCTGGTTTGGAGTAAAGAGGAAATGCAGGAGGAACGGAGCACTGGTTGGTGGCGCCATTAGTTAAGGTGAGACCATGGGATAATATAGAGAGCTATCAGAAAGGGGTGGTAAAAATGGGGGGAAGGGTACAATATAGGGGGACAGAGGAGAAGAGCAAGGAAGGAACAAAAGGCTAGAGGCAAATGGTAAAAAACAGACAATACTGTGCTGAAATGAAGTTGAGAGACTGGGCCAGGCATACTGGCTCATGCATCTAAATCCTAGCACTTTGGGAGGCTGAGGTGAGTGGATCACTTGGGCTTAGGAGTTTGAGACCAGCCTGGGAAACATGGTGAAACCCCATCTTTACCAAAAGTACAAAAATTAGCCGGGAGTGGTGGCGTGCACCTGTGGTCCCAGCTACGTGGGAGGCTGAGGTGGGAGGATTGGTGGAGCCTGGGAAGTTAGGGCTGCAGTGAGGCATGATTGTGCCACTGCACTCCAGCCTGGGTGACAGAGCAAGACCCTGTCTCAATTAAAAAAAAAAAAAGGCTAGGTGCGGTGGCTCAGGCCTGTAATCCCAGCACTTTGGGAGGCCGAGGTGGGTGGATCACCTGAGGTCAGGAGTTCAAGACCAGCCTGACCAACATGATGAAACCCTGTCTCGACTAAAAATACAAAAAATTAGCCGGGCCTGGTGGCGGGTGCCTGTAATCCCAGCTACTTGGGACGCTGAGGCAGGAGAATTGCTTGAACCCAGTAGGCGGAGGTTGCAGTGAACTGAGATCACACCATTGCACTCCAGCCTGGGCGACAAGAGCAAAACTCTGTCTTAAAAAAAAAAAAAAAGAAAAAGAAAAAAGAAATTGAAAGACTGACAAGCCACCATTAATATTTAGGTGTGTCTCCTTATAATGTTTTCTATGCTTTTTATATACTTATTCAATTTTAGATTCTGCCTTTTTCACTTGATGTTACAACATAAGCATTGCCTCTTGTTACAAATTATTCATCAACATTGTTTTTAATGACTTCTTAAAATCCAGTTCTTTGGTTAGATCATATTTTATTTAACTATTTCTCTTCAGATGACCATGCAGGTTGTTTTCAATGTATATTAAAATAATTTCATGGCTATTTCTGTGAAAAACTTTTCATGCATTTCAGGTTGTATCCTTAGGATATGTTCCTCAAAGTAGAATTACTGCGTCAAATAATGTGGATATTTTAAATCTTAATCTTTGTAATCTTAATTCTTACTCAAATTCTTACAGATCCATAATCCTTTGTCCATAATCCCATAATCCAAGAAGAACTGAAAATTGAAAGCTTTTTTTTTTTTTTTTGAAATGGAGTCTCGCTCTGTCGCCCAGGCTGGAGTGCAGTGGTGCAGTCTCGGCTCACTGCAAGCCCTGCCTCCCGGGTTCATGCCATTCTCCTGCCTCAGCCTCCCGAGTAGCTGGGACTATAGGTGCCCGCCACCACGCCCGGCTAATTTTTTTGTATTTTTAGTAGAAACGGGATTTCACTGTGTTAGCCAGGATGGTCTCGATCTCCTGACCTCGTGATCTGCCCGCCTCGGCCTCCCAAAGTGCTGGGAATTACAGGCGTGAGCCACCGCGTCTGGCCTGAAAGCTTTATATTTTACCTGACCTTTTATCATTTACCAGCAAAACCTGAGTAGAACTGATGTGAGATGATTTATAGACATTAATTTTCCCACTTAGTATGAATATTTATGTTTTTCAGAAATATTAGTGTGTTTGATTAAGAGGCACTATCTCAGAACCCACTCAGAGTGTTGGGTAATTATGTAGTATTTGTGTCAACTGCCTTTTGAAAATTCCAAAATGCCTTACTTACAAAACATATCCAGCTTTAAGAGTTTTGGATAAGGATTGTGAACCTGTACCAGGAGTGTTATAACAAGGCACTGGATATGTTAATTCATATATATATATATATATATATATATATATATATATATATATATTTGCTGAACTTGACACCAGTATTATGGGCTGAACTGTGGCTTTCCCTCCCCCAAAATTCGTATGTTAATGTCCTAACCCCCCAGTATCTTAGAATGTGACTGTATTTGGAGTCTTTACAGAGTCTTTAAAGATGTGATTAAATTAAAATGTGGTCATTAGGATAGCCCTAATGCAATAACTAGTATCCTTATAAGAAGGGGAGGTTAGGACACAGACACACACAGAGAGAAGACTACTCGAGACAGAGCAAGTCATCTACAAGCCAAGGAGTGAGGCCTCAGAAGAAATCACTCTACCGACATCTTTTTTTTTTTTTTTTTTTAATGGAGTCTTGCTCTGTCACTCAGGCTGGAGTGCAGTGGTGTGATCTCAGCTCACTGCAAGTTCTGCCTCCTACGTTCACGCCATTCTCCTGCCTCAGCCTCCCAAATAACTGGGACTACAGGTGCCTGCCACCACACCCGGCTAATTTTTTTTGTATTTTTAGTAGAGACGAGGTTTCACCGTGTTAGCCAGGATGGTCTCGATCTCCTGACCTCATGATCCGCCTGCCTTAGCCTCCCAAAGTGCTGGGATTACAGGTGTGAACCACTGTGCCTGGCCCCCTGCTGACATCTTGACCACAGACTTCTAACTTTCAGAACTGTGAGCAAATAAATTTCTGTTGTTTATACCACCCAGTCTGCAGTACTTTGTTATGGCACCCTAAAAAACGAATAATGTACAACTGGTGACATATAACTTTTATAACTAACAAAATTAGATACCAGTCAACCAAACAAAAACCACAAAATCCATCTTTCAAAATGTGATTGGTTTTACCACTGTAGCTTACTATTATACTTTGAGCTCCTGCTCTCAGGGAAGGTTTACAGCTCATTTCTCCCTTAGGTACCCCATTTTCTCTCAAATTCCAGTTAATAAACAAGATGGTACTTCTCATTTCAGGTATTAGCTCCTGTTGCCTAATAACTATATACAACATCAATACGTAGTTTTTATTGTTGTTATTATGTTTGGCTAATAAACTCAAGACTAACCAGAAGATCTAGGGTCTCTGAGATCCTGCTGTCAGTCTCCTTTTTTTATTTTTAATTTTTTGAGACAGAGTCTCACTCTGTTGCCCAGGCTGCAGTGCGGTGGCACTATCATAGCTCACTGCAGCCTCGACCTTCCGGGCTCAAATGATCCTCCCACCTTAGCCTCCCAAGTAGCTGGGACTACAGACATGCACCACCACACCAGGCTATTTTTTTTTAATTTTTAGTAGAAATGAAGTTTTGCTATGTTGTCCAGGCTGGTCTTGAACCCCTGAGCTCAAGAGACCCTCCTGCCTTGGCCTCTGAAAGTGCTGGGATTATAGGTGTGAACCACTGCACCTCGCCCACACTGTCAGTCTCTTGATCTACGACAGACTCTCAATCTTTTTATTCATCTCCAGAAAGAACAGATTACTGTTCACGTGTAAACAGGATCACATGCACAATTTCAGTACCTACTCCAGTCTCTCCTAGGAAGCATATTGGAACGGAAACGGATATTATTATATCAACAGCCTAGGGATTACTTTAATTTTAATTTATTTATTTTATAGAGACATAGTCCCCACCATGTTGCCTAGGCTGGAGTGCAGTGTCTATTCACAGGCATGATCCCACAGCTGATCAGCATGGGAGTTTTTTGTTTCTGTTTTTCAGACAGAGTCATACTCTGTCATTCAGGCTGGAGTGCAATGGCGCAATCTCAGCTCACTGCAACCTCTGCCTCCCAGGTTCAAGCAATTCTCCCTGCCTCAGCCTCCCGAGTAGCTGGGATTACAGGCACGTGCCACCACGCCTGGATAATTTTTGTATTTTTTAGTAGAGATGGGGTTTCGCCATGTTGGCCAGGCTAGTCTTGAACTCCTGACCTCAGGTGATCCGCCTGCCTCAGCCTCCCAAAGTGCTGGGATTACAGGTGTAAGCTACTGCGCCCAGCGCTGCACGGGAGTTTTGACCTGCTCAGTTTCTGACTTGGGCCAGTTCACCCCTCCTTAGGCAACCTGGTGGCCCCTCACTCTTGGGAAGTCACCATATTGATGGCGAACTTAGTGCAGACACCCGAATAGTATAGCACACTGCAGCCCACAGCTCCTGGGTTCAAGTGATCCTTCCTGCCTCAGCTCTCAGCTTCCTCAGTAACTGGGGAAAGTAAAGATTGCTTTACTTTTTTTTTTTTTTTTTTGAGACAGAGCCTCATTCTGTCACCCAGGATAGAGTGCAGTGGTGTGATCTTGGCTCACTGCAACCTCTGCTTCCTGGATTCAAGTGATCCTCCCACCTCAGCCTCCCAAGTAGCTGGGACTACAGATGCATGCCACCACACCCGGCTAATTTTTGTATTTTTTGTAGAGACAGGGTTTCCCCATATGGCCCAGGCTAGTGTTGAACTCCTGAGCTCAAGATATCTGCCCACCTCGGCCTCCCAAAGTATTGGGATTACAGGCATGAGCCACTGGTCTGCCCTCATTTACCTTTTAAACATTAAGGTAAGGCCAGGCACAGTGGCTCATGCCTGGAATCCCAACACTTCAGGAGGCTGAGGCAGGAGAATCGCTGGAGCCCAGGAGTTCAAGGCTTTAGTGACCTATGATCACACCACTGTACTACAGCCCAGGCACTAGAGTGAGACTCTCTCACACACACACACGAAAACAAACAAACAAACAAACAAAAAAACAAACAAACACACAAAAAAACAAACAACAAAAAAAGTAAATCATCAGAAAACTTCAACACTTGTTAAATTGTTAAAACGATCGTTAGTGTTTGTCACTTTACAAGTGACCGTAATGAATTAACATTTCTAAAGTACTGAACTCTGTTACTGTATTGAAAAGACACCTGATTGGGTAAGAACCTGGGCCACTTTAGTAATAAAAAGATCTGTTTTCTCCACAACAGCCACTCTTACAGCTAGTAAACACTTTAGGAAAGGTGTGACTTTTTGTGGTGAAATGGGAGGAGTACCTCCTGTACTACTGTCTCCACGTAAGCCTAGTAGGGGCAGAGATTTTTTTTTAAGAGAAATACCCATAAATGGGAGGCAGTTGGTATAGTGCAAGGGCATATGATTCTGTGCTCCACAAAAACTAGGTTCCTGGTTCATCGACAAGGATGTGCGGAGTTGTAAAGTTCATTTTGAAGGATAAATGTTAATTCTGGCATTTATTGACCATCCACTGCATGCAATATGCCTAACAGTTTGTAAATCCCAATATGAAAGAAAAAAATCTCATTCAACAATTGTAACACAAGTGAATGTATTGATTATTTAGTTTAGAAACAGGGTCTTGGCTTTGTTGCCCAGGCTGGTCTCGAACTCCGGGGCCCAAGTTATCTTCCTGCCTCAGCCTCCCAAGTAGCTGGGAATACAGGCGCGCGCTAACCTGACTATAAGTGGATGTATTTATTCTCAGAATATTTATTGAGTGCCCACTATGTGTCACACTGTTCTAGGGGCTGGAGATGCAGCAATAAAGGCAACTAAAGTTATTGTGCTTTTTGTTCATGATTTAGAGGTGCGGCTTGCTTTTTAGTGAGGGAGGTTACAATCTAGTGAAATGGTGATTTGCAGCATGGGGGATTTTTAGAGTGCTTGATTTAGTTTCCTTTTTATTTAAAAATACATTGTTGCCATCACTTTTGCAAGTAGAGCAGTTCTTGTCAGTCTATTTGAGGATCCATCCAGTTGAGGCATTTAAAAACTTCACAATGCCTTAGACTTGCAAGGGACCTTAGTTGTGATAATAGTTTTAACTCCTTTATTTTACATATGAAAAAAAGGAAGTGACTTAGCTGAGTTTACCCACTGCATTACTGAGAGGTTAAAGACTAGGCCTTAAATCTGGTTCTCTTGTATACGTGCCTCAATCATACTCCTCATGGTTCCTGGTTTCCGAATTTGGGTCTGAATCATGAGAAGCTACATTTGCAAAAAGTACAGATGGTACAACGAGTTTAGAGACTGCTATGTAAATGGAGTGATTTGGTTAATCAGAAAGAAGATGCGGTGAAAGACCAATAGGATACCTGAGCTCTAACCCTGGCCTGCTCATCAAAGAAAAACCATTTAACCTGGGCCCTAATTGCCTCGTCTTTAAAATGAAGGGCTAGACTACGGATTTACAATGGCTCGACTTACGATTTTTCTACTTTACGATGGGTTTATCGGTGTACCAAATGCATTTTCAATTTACAATATTTTCTATTTAAGGTGGATTTATCGGGAAGTATCCCCTTTCTAAATCGAAGAGCATCTGCAGTCGATGAGGCCATGTGCATAGTACTTTGAGTCCTTTAAAATATGCATCTATGCGCAGGGATTTACAAAGTGCCTGGCACATAGTGCTCAAAAAAATGTTATTTATTTATTTACTTAGAGGCGGAGTCTCGCTCTGTCGCCCAAGCTCGAGTGCAGTGGCACGATCTCGGCTCACAGCAACCTCTGACTCTCGGGTTCCAGCGATTCTCCTACCTCAGCCTCCCGAGTAGCTGAGATTACAGGCGCCCGCCACCACAGCTGGCTAATTTTTGTATTTTTTAATAGAGATGGGGTTTCGCCACGTTGGCCAGGCTGGTCTTGTGAACTCCTGACCTCAGGTGATCCGCCCGCCTCGGCCTCCCAAAGTGCTGGGATTACACGCGTGAGCCACCGCGCCCGGCCAAAAAATGTTATTATTAATCGCACAACAATCTCATATAGATGCCATTCAGAATATGAAAACGTTGAGAATTACAGAAATTAAGCAATACTTCCAAGGTCTATCAGCTAAGAAACAGGAGAAGCAGGCTGAGAATCCTGGGCTTCTGACTGTATTATTTCCTATGTAGTTTAGCTATAAAATTATTTTACATGAATTCGGACTTGATGTAAACCTAGAAAGATGGACAGAAACAGCACAGTTAAAGAGGGATATACTTTATGCAGAAGTAACCCATGTGCATGAAGGAAGGGTTCTGGTAAGGGAATGAATTTCATCTGCACTCTTTGTCAGGAGGCAGCTTTCCTTATGGGAGAGGGAGGCAGAGGTAGGGAAAATGTGTGAAGCCTTTGAATGCCAGGCTAAGGAGTGTGGGCAAGTCGTTAGTGGTTCTTGATCAGAGTGGTGGCATAGTATTAACAGCATTTTATTATTAATCTGGTTGTGGATTACTGAATACATTGGGGAGGTGGAAGTGGAGCTTCGGAGACCAGTTAGATGGCTGTTGCTGGAGTCTGGAGTATGAGGACCTTTAGTATGTTGACGTAGAGACCTGGGAAGGTGTTCTTTTGTTAGCAGACAGCGTTGAGGGGACATGCAAACTCCTTATATTTAAAAAGGACTTATGAGTATATAGGGGTTTCTTTCAAAAGCAGCTACTGCAGAGGCCTGAGAGGCCAAAAGGGCGCGTTTGGAATTAAAACAGAGTTAGACTCTTGGCTTTGTCATTTTCTAATTATGTAGCCTAGATGAAGTCACCTAATCTCTCTTGAGTCTTGATTTCAATTCCTCTAAGTTAGGGGTGACAATCCCTACTTGTTAGAGCATCTGTGTGCATAAACCAGACAGTGCTTTAAGGCATGTAGCAATGGCGCTGCGTGTTGGTTCCCGCCTTCCCCCCGGTATCCTGCAGGCGGGGGCTGGGTAGCTAAGGACAGCGGAGGCCAGGAAAGTCGTTCTACCTGGAGACCCCGGGCTGGCACTTCTGTCCAGACCTGGACAGGCCTCCGAACGCCGGCCGGCCCTACCTTGGACCAGGCTTCGCACGGGATGAGGAGCATCCCCTGCCAGTCGGTGGGACAGACGTTTTCCTCCTCAGAGGGGCTCTGGAGCGCGAGGCAGTCCCCGGCAGCCGGGGGTACCAAGGGGGCAACGGGGGAACAGCGCGGAGAGGCGGCGCCGGCGCCCGGGGCAGCCGCGGCCACCGCGGCCACCCCCGCACCGCCCGCCAGCTAACTCGCCGCGGGTGCTGGGCCGCGCTGGCCGCGTTTGAAGTCTCCGGCGCGGCTGCTGGTTGGCCGGCGGGGGTCACGTGCGCCCAGGCAGGAGTTTCCCCGACAGCTGGAAGCTGCGTGGGATCCGGCGGCGGCTCCCGAGCGCGGCGGTGCGGCCTTCCCCGCCCCCTCCCTCCCTCCTCCCCCGCCCGCTTCCGCCCGGCTTATTATCCTCCTTATTGACAAACAGAGCGGTCGCGGCGGCGACTCTCGGCGTGCGTTGATAGCCAAGCCATGGGAGACAAGAAGAGCCCCACCAGGTAACAGCGCCCGGGCCCCGGGGCCCGGACTGTGCGGGCGGCAGGGCCCTCGTGCAGGGCTTCGGGTGGCCGCCTCGCTAGCCGCCCGGGCACCGGGGCGAGCACGGGGGCAGCGCCGCTGGTGTGCGAGTGCTGCCGCTTGAGGGGGCCGGCGCCGGCCGCCCCACAATGGAGCCGCGATGGCGGCGGCGACCGGAGTGGCCGCCCGGGTGTCAGAGCGGCTGTGGCGGCGGCGACTGCGGCCGCGCTCGCGCCCTGCCTCTTCCTGACTCCCTTCCCCCTCAGCCGGAGCGCGGCGCGCCGGGGGCCCGCGGGGCGGGGGTCGCAGAATTGGGGCGGGGGGCGGGGCGGGGGCGGCCGCGGGGCCCGGGCACCGGGCGCGGCCTGCTGGTGACCCCGCGCCGCGTCGTGTCCGGGTTGTGTCCTGCAGGCCGAAGCGGCAGCCGAAGCCGTCCTCGGATGAGGGTTACTGGGACTGTAGCGTCTGCACCTTCCGGAACAGCGCCGAGGCCTTCAAGTGCATGATGTGCGATGTGCGGAAGGGCACCTCCACCCGGTGAGTCCCGGGCCTGCCCCTCGCGCCGCCGGCCGGCGGGGTGGCGACCAGAGGACGCCCCTGCGGCTGCCGCCCCCTCCCATGACACTCGCGGACCCGGCGGGAGGAGGCAGACGGAGGTGGCTGTGGCGATAGGAACTGGGTCACATTGATCGCAACCCAGGCGATGGTTTGCGGTGAGGGGTAATTGAAGAGGCTGTAACGTTTTTTGCTGCCAAGAGAGAATAAATTATTTAAGGGAGGCATTAGCTACTGCGATTTAATTCGTATCGCTGGGTGTAATGCCCCTCTCCCCACTCTGGGTATAAAAATGTTGGCTGCATTGTTGTGTTAGTGTGTGGGGATCAAGGAAAACCCATAAAATCCTCTTTAGGAGCAAAGGATGTAATTTAATTTCGTTCCTAAAGAAAGAAAAGTATCTGATTGCAGAATACACAATATATTAAAACTTCTTTTTCTACATGTACTTCTGGAAGGGTCAGATCAAGGTTTTATTTAGTGTTTTTATTCCAGTACTCTAATATTTTATAAATAAGTAGTTGGAGATGAGCCCAGTCACAGGAACAGATTTTTACTGAAAGTACCTTTATATCTTTAGTTTGATTAAATGGCAGTCTCTTAGACAAATGAGATGAAAAGATCTCTGCCTATTTTCAGGCTTTATTTATTGTAAGCTTGCAGTATAATAACTCTGTCTTTTAAAAAATGACTTTGAATTAAGTGAATAAAGAAAATCATCCAGGAAATTCAGTCAGTGGCATTCTTAATCTGTCAGCACTTAGTTATCGAGCTCCTTGATTCTTATACGAAGGTACCCTTTGAATTAAATATAATCCTGTGATTTATTACTTAATATTTAGAGAAGATATGTATTTTGATATTACAAAGTCCATTAGAAACTAAACTATAACAATAAGCATACTAATCTTACTGTTGCTTTAAAAAAGAAGGCACATGTAATATTGACATATACAAATATTCAGTAGACGTTAGATTTCTAAAAAATGAGATCTTGATTTTTTTGAAAAACACCGTTTACAGAATTTTATTAAGTTTAAAATTTAGAGACAGGAATGGTTGACAGTAACTTATCTGAAAAATTTCTCAGTGAAGCTCGCTGGTTTTGACATGCTTGTTTTTTGTAAATCATCATATGCTTTTTGTATATTCCCACAATGGATAAAATATTTGGTACATTTTTCATATTCAAAAAGCAAACTTTCAAACGTATGCTAAATTTAAGGGATTACAACAGAACATTCCAAAAAGAAAAAAAGTATTTGCTAAAATGATTGTGGTTACTATTTTTGGACCCGTGATTTGTGATTTAAGTATTTTGAAAAGCAGAGTATCTTCTTGGCTGTGTAAGGTTGGAGTTGGTTTAGAGTATATTTGTGTATCTGTGTTAGTACTTTGTGCTTTTTAAAATGCTCAATAAGCAATTTTTAGAAAATTCGTTTTTTGGAGGCAGGAACATTAAAGTGGAAACAATTATAATCTTGATCTCTGGTACTATATATTATTGCTTTTTGTTGTTCCCTCTCTATTTTCTTGTAGCCATTAGAAAAATACTGAAACTAGAAGAGCCTATATGTTTATTTGCAGGGACAGCAAGGAAGGGGGGAAGCTGGTGTCCTACTCCACAGCCAGTCTTGGGGTTAGAGGAACCCTGAGAAATAGAGTAGGTGGTGGCAGCTCAGAAGAGAAGAAACAGGCTGAATACCTGGCACCTGGAAGAAGAAGGAATATAGTACACAGGGGAGTTGGCCCAGGACAGAGAAGTGGGCCTAGTTTAAAAGAGGCTTGAGGCCCACATGGGGGCCCCTGACATTTTTTTTTTTTACCAGTACATCTGAGCTCTTGTAGATCCAATTTTTAGTGGTGGAAACATTACTTGAGGAGGACTCAGAGAAGCATTGTCATTTGGATTGAAACTGAAGAGGCTCTGGGCAACTCACCAGAAATCTAAGGGACACTGTGTTCCTGAAAGTAAGTGTTCTACACCACGACCCTCTCAGCTTCTTCCTTCCTCTCTCTGAATTGTCTCTTCTCTTTTGATTTTGGCTGTAAGTTAAACCTAAGAGCTCTAATTTCTCTGTTATCTGTTATTTTCCTAGTGGTTTCTGAAATTCAGGGTAGAATCTGTGTTTGTATAGAACAGTGTGGAACAGGGTATTGTTACTAGAGAAGATATTGATTGCATCACAGAATATTAATATTTTTCCTCTCTGGTAATGTTAAAAAAACAAGATTAAAGGACTGCAGACCGGTGTTGAGAAGCAAAAGTTTCAGTAGTTGGAAGAAATAATTCTCCATAATTGACTTATTAATTAACAGGGTAATTTCCAGAGTAAGGTTGGCAAGTACTAAAGCCAAGACTGGATAGCTGCAGAGCAGAAGGATGCAGTTTGCTAATGATTTGTTTGTGTGACCCACAGATGGGATTTGAATCCTTTGGGTCAGACTGACCTTTGAACTGATTCTGCCTCATTGCCAAATGTTAGGCCAAGTCTAAGCCATTCTAGACATTTGAAAAACTTTTTTCTTTTTAGACCTGCAGAGAAGATTGAGTCCTTGTTCTACCTTTGAAGTCTTTTTTTTTTCTTTTTTCTTTTTTGAGATAAGATCTCATTCTGTTGCCCAGGCTGGGTTGCAGTGGCATCATCCAGGCTCACTGCAGCCTCGAACTCCCAGGTTCAAGGAATCCTCCCACCTCAGCCTCCCAAGTAGCTGAAACTACAGATGCACACCACCATGTGTGGCTAATTTTCTTATTTTTTGTAGAGATGGGGGATCTCTATGTTGCCTAGGCTAGTCTCAAACTCTTGAGCTCAAGTGATCCTCCCACCTTGGCCTCCCAAAGAACTGGGATTATAGGAATGAGCCACCATTCTGGCCCCTTTAAAGTCTTTATTGGCAATATAATTTTTTTTCTTTAAATAATATGAAGTTCAAATTCTTTATGCAACAGAAGCCCATTTCCTTTGGCTATATCCATGGTAGATCATGTCTTTCTAGAGAACGAAGTTACATTCATGGCATGTATTTCAAAATAAAATGATTTGTTGTAGCTTCAGTCCCTCAAGTTTTAATTTTATTTTAGATTTTGGGGTACATGTGCATGTTTGTTACTTGGGTATATTGCAGAGTGGTGGGATTGGGATTCCGGTGTACCCATTACCCAAATAGTGAACGTTATACCCAACAGGTAATTTTTCAGCCCCTCACTCCAAAATTTTTTACATTGGGCTTTTGTGAGAGAAACAGTAGTAAATGTCAAACTGACAGGAAATTTTTTAAAAGGAAACAAAATGCCATGGTGACATATTATTTTAAAGATGCTGCACAGTCTTTATATCTGAAGTTTCTTTTCTTTCTTTTCTTTTCTTTCTTTTTTTTTTTTTTGAGGCAGAATTTGAGACAGTCTTGCTCTGTTGCCCAGGCTGGAGTACAGTGGCGTGACCTCGTCTCACTGCAACCTCCACCTCCCAGGTTCAAGCAATTCTCATGCCTCAGCCTCTGTGGTAGCTGGGATTACAGGTGCCCGCCACCACACCAGGCTAATTTTTGTATTTTTAGTAGAGGTGGGGTTTCACTATGCTGGCCAGGCTGGTCTCAAACTCCTGACCTCAGGTGATCCGTCTGCGTCGGCTTCCCAAAGTGCTGGGATTACAGGAGTGAGACACTGTGCCCAGCCTATCTGAAGATTCTTATAAGGCAAGAAATATCCCAAATATAAATGCAAGAAACTTTAGGAAATTAAGGATCATTCTTGGCTGGCCCAGTGGCCCACACCTGTAAGCCCAGCACCTTGGGAGGCTGAGACAGGAGGATTTCTTGAGGCCAGGAGTTTGAGACCAACCTGGGCAACACAGTGAGATCTCGTCTCTACTAAAAATTAAAAAAATTAGCTGGGTGTGGTGGTGCATGCCTGTGGTCCCAGCTACTCAGGAGGCTGAAGTGGGAGGATCCCTTGAGCCCCAGAGTTCGAGGTTGCAGTGAGCTGTGATCATACCACTGCACTCCAGCCTGGGCAACAGAGTGAGACCTTGTCTCAAAAAAACAAAATTCTGAATCATCAGAGAAAATGAAATATTAAATATTAAGGATAGTCTGTATGAGGGTGATAATCAATGTGTGATGATTAAATTAAGACTGGTGTCTTATTGGTACTTCATCTAGTAGTGGACAGTTACTTAATATTGCTTAATTCAGATAGCAAATATTTAGAAATGAAAATGATAGAATTATTGGTTTGGGTTTCAAACTGTGGTCTAAATGGTTCATACCAGGCTTTCAAATGTAACAGGTAATGTTACATTTTGTTAGAGGATATTATAACAGTCCTTTAGGTTTCTCATAGGTGTTATTTTAGAGAGCTATGAAAAAGATTTCACATAGTAGAAAGAGTGCTAGATGTTACACTAGTATGATTTTGGTAACCTGGGTTCATATCTCATTTCATATCAACCATTTCAATATTCAGCATTCAGCAAATGTTTATTGAGCATCTCATTTAAGGGCTGAGTTGGATACTAGACATACAGTGGTGAGCAAAATGGATTTTTTTGTTTCTTTAAAATTTTACAGTTTTGCAAATTAGAACCGCTTTAACTGTACCAAGCTCTATATGTGAGGTTTAGTGTTAGTAGATCTTTCCTTTATGTGTAGGCTGAAGAGGTGGAACTTCTTCATTAAAAATATATGTTGTTTATAACTGAACACAGTATTATTATTATGGTTAGGTAAAAAGAGTGAGTTATTTCAGCTTCTATTAAAAGTAAGCTATAAAATCCACATTCTGAAAGAAGCTTAAACCAACTATCATCTGGTAGAAATCTTTTCAGCATCGTTGTTTTCTTGTCATACTTGCTTTATGTCTTCAAATTTGAGGTTTGGCACTGATTCTTCTAGACTTTTGGTGTAGGAATGGGAGAAAAAAATTGAGGACCATCTACGTAAGTCCTTTTTAAAGAAATGCATGGTTCCTGAGCCGCCTCCTGTCTATCTGAGGAGCCTTTGTAGCAACCATTTAGTTGTTCAGAGACTCCTTATTCTAGGAGATTTCTTACTTGTTTGTTTTTTGTCCTGTAAGAGGACTCAACACTGGTTAATTGTATATGGGTAAATTTTACAAGTGATTATTAGTGTTTGTGTAGTCTGGATATCAGAGTGGTTTTCAAAGTGTAGTCTGAGGGACACTGAGAGTCCCTGAGATCTTTTTAGTTGAAGCTTTCTATGAGGTTCACACTGTTTTTATAATAATTTGAAGATGTTATTTGCCTTTTTCACTGTGATGGTGCAGAGGCAGTGATGGGTAAAACTGCCAGTACCTTAGCATGAATCAAAGCAGTGGCACCAAATTGCTATCTTCATTGTAATATTCACCACCATGTACATGCATGCAGTAAGAATAATGTCAGTTTGAATTAAGAATATCCTTGAAGCAGAAAAATTTACTAATTTTATTACATCTCATATTTTTAAAAATATTCTGTCTGACAAAATGGGAACTACACATAAAGCACTTCTACTGTATACCAAAGTACAGTGGTTAAGGGAAAGCACGTGTGTAGTTTGTCTTGCAAGCAGAGCTAGTCTTTTTGTCATAGAGCATCATTTTTACTTGAAAGACTACCTGAAATACCATAGTTATTCAGACTTGGATATTTAGCATATATTTTCTTGAAAATGAATATATTCAAAAAATATATCACTTCAAGGAAAACACTTGATACTATATGTTGCCAGTGATAATCATTCAAGTGAAAATTAGAATTTTTGAAAATTTGTAGTAACAATGAGCTTTAGAGTTTCTGTGTATAAAGACTTTTCTGAGAAGATTAGTGGTGGTATCAATGAATATAATTTCTGATATTTCACCATGAAATGTGTCAGCATTTGGAAGCTACGCATAACTCAGCAAACAAATGGTTCCTAGTTACCGATGTATGATTTTACAAAACTGTAATGGGTAATCCATCGAAGTACAAAATACCAACAAATTTTAAGGGAACACTGAAAACTTCATTGATGTGGTTTCAGATTTCATATTGCAACTAACCTTTGAGAAACAACTGTGTTTTTATGTAGTATCAAAGAATAACACCTATAGTTATCTGAAAATGCTATTCAACTACTTACCTCTTTTCAACTGTATATCTGTGAGAGTCCAGATTTTCTTAATATTTTTGGACTAAAACAACATATTGCAACAAATTGAATGCTGAGATAGATGTGACAATCCAGGTGTCTTCTACTAACCAGATGTTAGAGGTTTGCAGAAATATACGATGCCACTCTTCATACAAAATATCTTTGTTTTGGAAAATAATGTTTTTAAAATAAAAATATGTCATTTAATATGTGATGTATTTATTTTTTAAATGAACTAATATATTTAGATTTTTATCAGTTTTTATTTCTAATATAGTAAACATCGATAGATGACCCACATTAAGAAAAACAAAAAACAAAAACTCTTAAATTTTAAGAGTGTAAATGATCCTAAGACCAAAAAGTTTGTGAACTGCTGGTCTAGAGTTTATTGGCTTGGGTTTCTACATGCAATGGCTTTACTTCAGCAGGTATTCTTTTTATTTCCTTTATAGTGTGAGGCCTGATAACTAATATCCTAGTTGTTTAACTCAGTGGCCCAATCTCACTCATCTGTTGATGTCGCCTCCAAAGTATTTGATGTTGTTGGCCCTTTTTAAATTGAAACTCTACTTCCTTCATGTCTCTAAGACTCCTTTTTCATAGATTTCTGTGTATATCTCTGAAACCCATTTCTGCCTCCCCAAACCTGGCATGTGTATATTCTTTACTTTGTATGTGGCATAAACTCCTTTCTGGAACCTCAGCTAGAAACCGTCATTGTCTCAGCTTTGATTCTAATTTGTAGTCCTCCTTCATGTCCTTTCTCTGGATTGTCTCTTAAATCTATCCTTTTTCCTTTTACGTAATTACAGTTCAGAAGCCCATATCACTTCTGTCATGAACTATTGGACAAATTGGTCTCTCCTTTGGAATGCTACTAACATTATCTTCATTATCTTTTTTGAAACCTATGTGATTATGTTGGTCCCTGTATATTTTAAAAAAAATTGAGTCCTATTAGTGGCTGCTGAATAAAGGCTGAGATCCTTAGGATAGTGTTCAAGGCCATAATAATAATCTATCCCTAAACTACCTTCCTAGCTTCATTTCCTGCTGCTTATCCCAATCCTGTGCTGTGTCAGCACTGAATTATTTTTATCATATGGTACTTTTTCTTTTTCTTTCTCTTTCTTTCTTTCTTTCTTTCTTTCTTCTCTTTCTTTTCTTTCTTTTCTTTCTTGAAGGACTCTTGCTCTGTCGCCAGGCTGGAGTGCAGTAGCGCGATCTTGGCTCACTGCAATCTCCGCCTCCCAGATTTGAGCGATTCTGCTGCCTCAGCCTCCTGAGTAGCTGGGATTACAGACGTGTGCCACCATACCCAGCCAATTTTTTTATTTTTAGTAGAGACAGGGTTTCACCATGTTGGCCAGGATGGTCTCCATCTCCTGACCTCGTGATCCGCCTGCCTCAGCCTCCCAAAATGCTGTGATTGCAGGCGTAAGCCACCATATGGTACTTTTCAAAGAAGCCCTCTAGGATTACCATCCCTCCACCCCTTGGTATCATATTGATTCTATGTATGTAGAGTCAGTCATGCACTCCATAATGACATTTTGGTCAGTGGGGGACCACATATACAGTCCCATAAAATGATACTATATTTTTACTCTACTTTTTCTATGTTTAGATACAAATACTTACCATGGTGTTACGATTACCTACAACATTCAGTTTAGTAACATCCTGTACACCTGTAGCTTCAGAGCAATAGGCTCTACCATATAGCCTAGGTATGTAGTAGGCTGTACCATCTAGGTTTGTATAAATACATTCTGTGATGTTCCGACAATGAAATCACCTAACGATGCATTTTTCAGAACATATCCGTCATTAAATGATGCATGGCTGTATGTATATGTAATTATTCCTGGAGAATAAATATATTGTAGTATAATTGTCTAGACACTTATCTGCTCTACAGGGCAGAGACCGTCTTATTCACTTTGGTATTCCCAGAAGCTAATAAAATACCTGAAGTATTGTAGATATTTAAATGTTTTCAATTAATGTTTCTTCAAATTTGACTATTGCTATTTGACACCTGACGTTGCTTTTCCAATAATTTTGAACACTATGTTTGTAAAAATATTATCAGACTATTTTGTCTCTAAGTTGTAGGTATAAATCGTTTTAGTATTATTTATTTATTTATTTTCTGAGACAGGGTTTCAGTCTGTTGCCCAGGGTGGAGTGCAGTGGTGTGGATATAGCTTACTGCAGCCTCAACCTCCCAGGTTGAAGTGGTCCCCCCACCTTAGCCTCCCAAGTAGCTGGGACTACAGGGGTGTGCCACTATGTCTGGCTAATTTTTAAATTTTTGGTAGAGAGGGGGTGTCTCCCTATGTTGCCCAGTCTGGTCTCGAACTCCTGGGCCAAAGCAATCCTCTCACCTTGGCCTCCAAAATGTTGGGATTACAGGCATGAACCACTGCACCCAAATGTTTTAGCATTATTTCAAGGATGGTCTTGTACATGAACACCTTAGCATTTTTAAGGAACAGCTTTGGCAAGTTGTATAATATTGTTATGATCTCATTTGTGGCCACTTATTAGGTCTCATTTTTCAGATAGTTGAAATTTATATGATATAATATAGCCAAAAACGAAGTGTTTCTTGACTAAAATAAACCAATGAAGCTGTGAAAGTGTACAGCGTATTAAGAAATATATTGTATATTCCATTGCTACAAGGAGAATAAAATACCTAGGAATACAACTTACAAGGGATGTGAAGGACCTCTTCAAGGAGAACTACAAACCACTGCTCAAGGAAATAAGAGAGGACACAAACAAATGGAAAAACATTCCATGCTCATGGATAGGAAGAATCAATATTGTGAAAATGGCCATACTTCCCAAAGTAATTTATAGATTCAGTGCTATCCCCATCAAGCTACCATTGACTTTCTTCACAGAATTAGAAAAACTAATTTAAATTTCATGTGGAACCAAAAAAGAGCCTGTATACCCAAAACAGTCCTAAGGAAAAAGAACAAAGCTGGAGGCATCATGCTACCTGACTTCAAACTATACCACAAGTCTACAGTAACCAAAACAGTATGGTACTGGTACCAAAACAGACATATAGACCGATAGAACAGAGCAGAGTCCTCAGAAATAACACCACGCATCTACAACCATCTAATCTTCGACAAACCTGACAAAAACAAACACTGGGGAAAGGATTCCCTATTTAATAAATGGTGTTGGGAAAACTGGCTAGCCATATGCAGAAAACTGAAACTGGATCCCTTCCTTACACTTTACACAAAATTGACTCAAGATGGATTAAAGACTTTAACATAAGACCTAAAACCATAAAATCCCTGGAAGGAAACCTAGGCAAGGTTTTATGTCCTGAAAAACTATTCAGGACATAGGCATGGGCAAGGACTTTATGACTAAAACACCAAAAGCAGTGGCAACAAAAGCCAAAATTGACAAATGAGATCTAATTGAACTAAAGAGCTTCTGCACAGCAAAAGAAACTATCATCAGAGTGAACAGGCAACCTACAGAATTGGAGAACATTTTTGCCATCTGTCCATCTGACAAAGGGCTAATATCCAGAATATACAAAGAACTTAAATTTACAAGAAAAAAAACAACCCCATCAAAAAGTGGGCAAAGGATATGAACAGACACTTCTCAAAAGAAGACATTTATGCAGCCAACAAATGTGAAAAACTCATCACTGGTCATTAGAGAAATGCACATCAAACCACAATGAGATAGTATCTCATGCCATTTAGAATGGCGATCATTAAAAAGTCTGGAAACAACAGATGCTGGAGAGGATGTGGAGAAATAGGAACGCTTTTACACTGTTGGTGGGAGTGTAAATTAGTTCAACCATTGTGGAAGACAGTGTGGTGATTCCTCAGGGATCTAGAACCAGAAATACCATTTGATCCAGCAGTCTCATTACTGGGTATATACCCAAAGGATTATAAATCATTCTACTGTAAAGACACATGCACACGTATGTTTATTGCAGCACTATTCACAAAAGCAAAGACTTGGAACCAACCCAAATGCCCATCAATGATAGACTGGATAAAGAAAATGTGGCACATATACACCATGGAATACTATGCAGCTATAAAAAGGATGAGTTCATGTCCTTTGCAGGGACATGGATGAAGCTGGAAACCATCATTTACAGCAAACTAACACGGGATCAGAAAACCAAACACCACATATTCTCACTCATAACTGGGAGTTGAACAATAAGAACACATGGACACAGGGAGGGGAACATCACACATGGGGGCCTCTCGCGGGGTGGGGGGCTGGAGGAGGGATAGCATTAGAAGAATTGCCTAATGTAGATGACGGGTTGATGGATGCAGCAAACCACTATGGCACGTGTATACCTATGTAACAAACCTGGAGGTTCTGCACATGTATCCCAGAATTTAAAGTATAATAAAAAAAGAAATATATTGTATTCTTCACCTAAATTGTTTTCTGTTGAATGATTTTTAAAGTTAAGGTAGTTGACATCAAGGGCCTATCAGAAACTAAAATATGTTATAAATACATGCTTACTGGGAAACATATGCAATGAATTATGCTAGGACTACAGAATTGTGGATGAAACCCAATTCTAGCCTTTAAGGGTTTGAATTCTAGCGCAGAAGATAGGTAATATTTGCTAGTGAGTAAATACAAGGAGTTGAGAATGGATTTTCCAACGTAGTTCTAGTTTTTGGAGAAGTCTGTGCTTATATGAAATCAGTTATTGTTGTGGCCATTATTATTTATTTATTTATTTATTTATTTTACTTTAACTTCTGGGATACATGTGCAGAACTTGAAGATTTGTTACATAGATATACATGTGCCACGGTGGTTTGCTCCATCCATCAACCCATCATCTAGGTTTTAAGCCCTGCATGCATTAGGTGTTTGTCCTAATGCTCTCCTTCCCCTTGCCCCCCACCCCCCGACAGGCCCCAGTGTGTGATGTTCCCCTCCCTGTGTCCATGTGTTCTCATTGTTCAACTCCCACTTATGAGTGAGAACATGCGGTGTTAGGTTTTCTGTTCCCGTGTTAGTTTGCTGAGAATGATGGTTTCCAGCTTCATCCATGTCCCTGCGAAGGACATGAACTCATCCTTTTTTATGGCTGCATGTGGCCATTATTAATAAAGCACTTCTGGTGGGGCGAGGTGGCTCACACCTGTAATCCCAGCACTTTTACAGGCTGAGGCAGGAGGATTGCTTGAGCCTAGGGTTCAAGACTAGCCTGGGCAACATAGCGAGACCCTGTCTGTACAAATAAATAAATAAATATAAATAAAGCACTTTTGGTAAAATGTGCTTTAACATCATGGCCAATTTCCAGTTTGATTGATTACTTTCTCCCCTAAGAAATTTCACCCAAATTATGTTCTTTGAAACAGCTGGCACTTCATTGCTGGGTAAAGCCTTTTCTTTATCTTTTTGTTTGTGTATATATATGTGTGTGTGTGTGTGTGTGTATGTATTTTAAAGAAACTGCTGTTTTTAAGATGATAGTTATATAATTGACGTAAAATTTCAGTAGACTGAAACTTCCTACATAGTATGCTGGCCCTATATGTAACTTTGAAGGAAAGAGGAATAAGCAAAGAAACCTTTCACCCAACTATGATAGTTTTATAAACCTCTTTCAAACAACTCGGGTGTCAATGTGGGCTCTAATATTAATTCTGTGACTGGATTTCTACCTTCTTCACCAGTCTCATAGGGTTGTTTGATGAGCAAATGGAAGTGTATATAGGAAAACATTCTGAGCACAGTAAAGCACTGCACGAGTGACAGATAATGAAAGACACAGCTTTTTACTGAGTTTCCAACACCAGAAACTACCAATGGTAACAACAACAACAAAAAAGAATTTGGCAGCAATAAATTATAAGCCACCATTTATTCCTTAACAGTAATGGCCACTACTTACAGAGCACTTACTGTGTGTCAGCCACTGTGATAATGGCTTTATCATTTAATCTTCTCAACAATGAGAATTAAAACCATTTAATCTTCTCAACAATGCTTTTGAAAGAAAAGGAAAAAAAATCCCTGAATATCATGCTGGCGATCATTGCCAATATAACCAATAAAATAGGTAACTTATGAAACAGACACTAAATAATGTAACCCTAGTACAAAATTATTTTATTTACAAAGTAGATGATTCCTGGGATGATTTTTCAAGTATTGAATATATATAAATTTAACAATCCTGCCATTTTATGTAAGCACACTTGTATAGTGCTTTACTGTGTTCAGAGTGCTTTCCTATATATCCTTCTATTTGCTCATCAAACCGCCCCTATATGGCTGGTGAGGAAGATGGTCCGCTAGTCAAATAATTAATGTTAGAGCCTAGATTGAAACCTGGGTTGTTGGATTACTGGTTGATCTTTTCACTCATTTGTCTTTAATAAAGAGGTTTATAAAACCATCCTGGTTGAATGAAAGGTTTTTTTGCTTATTTCTCTTTCCTTCAAGGTTAGATATAGGGCCAACATTGGTAGAAAGTTTAACATTCTGTGGAATATCAAGTTTTCATTCAAGGATTTGGTGAAACCTTAGTGTTTTTTTCTTTAAGGTATGTTTTCCTTAAATCTTTATAGCTTGGAATAATTATTTAACAAATGTTTGTTGATCATTTGTTGAACACCTACAGTGTTTTGTTTATTGGCTTTCATGGTTGTTAAGACGGTACCTTTTGTTATATGAGCTGTGATTTATAATCATGTTTTAAAAGATTCTGTATGTACTTCATTCTACAATATTGTTTATTGTGGGAAATTATAGAATTACTGAGAATTTTAGAGCTAAAAGGAACCTTTGAAGTGTTTCTAGAGTGTTTAGTCACATCCTGAGCCAGACAAGTTTTTATTACTTGAAACCTTAATGATAGACAGATAAGAGCGTCTTCAGAGGGAAGATCTTGAGAGATTGTAAGTAGAGAGGCTTGTATTAAACTTTTGAAATGGGCTGAGACTACTATTGTTTTCAAAACCTTCTTGTTGGGATTTTCAGCTAAGTTTGGAGGATTCTTAATTGTGGAACTTGGGGAACTAACATAATATTTAGCAATCTGCTGGGTGAGGTCTTTTCTATTTGTTGAAACTCATGGCTCTAGCCTCGTATCCTCTTGATAGGTAAGAAAACAGGCTGGAAGTATTGTGACTTGGGTCAGTAGTTGATCAATGTGAGATTTAGAAATCTGAATTTCCAGTCACTTAAAAAAATTTTTTTTTAAAGAGATAGAGTCTTGCTCTGTCACCCAGGCCGGAGTGCAGTGGTGCGATCATAGCTTACTATAACTTCAAACTCCTGGGCTCAAGCCTCAACCTCCCAAGTAGCTAGGACTACAGGCGTGCTCCATCACACCCAGGTAATTTTAAAATTTTTTGTAGAGATGAGGTCTTGCTATGTTGTCCAGCCTGGTCTCAAACTTTGCCTCAAGCACCCCTCCTGCCTCAGCCTCCCAAAGTATTGAGATTACAGGTGTGAGCCACCATGCCTAGCCCCCAGTCCCATTTTATAACCTTGCTGTGGTAGCATTGAATTAAATTTGCTAGCAAGTAACTTCTTAAAGATTTCTTCTTATAATTTTGCCTATACCTAGATCTAGTGGTATACCTCTTGACAGTTTCTAACATTAGACCTACTACTTATAAATAATATGAGAACTTAAGAACTAAATGTTAAAAATCTAGGCTAATAGTATGGTGAATAAAGAATAAAATGGCTGTCTTTTTTTCCTATATTTACTAATATTTTTGAAGTACAAATGTTAACAAACTTCATTTTTATGTCTTTTATAACAACTTTTATTTTGCTGTATATCCTCACTTCTTTGATATCATAGTGTTTCTCAGGAGAAATACCAGTAAGTATTATTTCTCTCTTTTATTTGTGATACAAATATTAAGAATCACTGATAGTAATATAATCACTTTGATAATATGTGAATGTGTGAATGACTGGATGTGTGTGTATGGTGTAAAGTTTGTATAGCCCCCTGACAATTTTTAGACATATGAATTAAACAATTTCATCTTTACATGTTTTATAGTCTGATCAGGGTTCCTTTGCACAACATACTTTACTTTTATAGAACATACTAGGGACAGTCAACCCAGAATGGCAGCAAGTAAATGATTTTTATGCCAGGGAGGTAGCTGCTCAACAGGTAAAGCTCTTGGTGCATTTGTGGAGTAGGCAAAGTGATTTTGGTCTTCTTTCCTCTTTGTTCCATCCATTTTTGCTATTTGTCTTTTGTTCCCCCACAGCCCAAAGTCTCTTCACTAATATTTATTTCTAGGCTACCTTCTAAAATGTTATGATTGCTTCATTCTTTACTTCACCAACAGTTCTTCCTTTACTAGAAAATCTTTTATGTTTTATGTAAGTCTGAATAAAGTAATTGTTCTAAATGCTAATGTAAAGAATCTGGGTGTGGGGGATGGAGTTTTATTTTTTCCTTAAGATAATTCTTTTTCTCATGATTATAAAAGTATTATGTATACATTAAAGATTTAAGGAAGTATAAGGAGGAAGATAGTAATGATTACTTTCATATTATCATTCCAGTCAGAAGTTAGCTACTTCTAAAATGTTGTGTTTCCACTCTGTATTTTTGCATAGATATTAGCATTTAAAATTGAAACTTGAAGTATCTCTCATTGGAAGAATGGGAAAAAAGTAGACTTTTTCCCATTTTAGGGCCTTCTCATAACCATTCTCACCTCATCTTGGTCCTCTAAGTTAGTCTCTGAGAAGTCCTCCAGTCTCTGAGAAGGCTCCAGTTTGTTTTGTCTTATTTAATTGAGCAGTTCTCAGTCTTATTTTACCAGGGAACTTTGTTTTTCAATTATAATATAGATCATGTGGAGATGTGTTGTTATGTAGGATGTTGCTATCAAAGTGTGGTCCACAGACCAGTGGCGTTAGCATCACCTGGGAGCTTGTTAGAAATGTACAATCTCAGGCCTCATTGAGGACTTACTGAATCAGAACCTGCACTTTAACAGGATCTTTAGGTTATTTATATGCACATTAAAGTTTGAGAAACACTGCTGTATTTTTTCTGGATAAGATAATGAGGTGGACGGGGTCTGAGGTATTCATCCCACTTCGAGCTGCTTTTTCCAAAGAGCTTTTCCCTCACGTTTTTGTGTGTGCATGTGTGTGTGCAGGCAGGGTTGTATGTATGGGTGTGTGCCTGGGCATGCATATGTGTACAGGAATGTGGGTATGTGGACATCTCTCTGTGTCTATATCTCTGGTCCCCCTTTCTGTTTAGCAGACACTTCTCTGAATGAGCTTAATGAACTCTCATGTCCAAAAATGCTTTCTCTGTTATACCTCCTATCTCTTATCCCTGCTCCCAGTATCTGTACACAGCTGTACATTCCTTCAACCATACAGCTCATCCAAGGCCATCTTTGGGAAGCCTTCTGTGAAAGAGCAGGCTCCAGGAAATAAGAGGGTAAAGAGGAGAGAGGTTTGCCTGTTAGAATCAAGTAACAAACTTTTTGGGGTAGACGAGACCTGGCTTTCCCTCAGGAGGCCCAGTGGTTTCAAATTGTGTTGAGTGGATTCCTAAGGTTTCATGGAATTGGCTCAGTGGGAGCAAGCAAGTGGGGCTCTGTGGTTGCCCACTTCACTTCATCCAGGTCATTTATGCCATTATATATTTTATTAGGATTTCTCTTAATTTGTATTTTATAAGGGTGTTTTGCAAAACATTTTTGGAAAATCACTGCCCTGTTTTACCACTCAAATTCTGTTCAGCACAGGCTAGGTTAATTGTGACTGGATACCTACCCTCACATTTCAAAAAGAAGAGCTATTAGTGAGTTTTGTAGGGTGGCAGGAGAGATTTGAAGCTTTCTTTCTTGAAAGCCCTTTCTCTCTCCCTCCTTCCCTATATCTTTCCTTTTTTCCCCCCACTCATCTTCTTAGACACATTTGTTTTTTTTAAGGACCAAGATTAGTAAGGCTCAGAGCTGCATAATCGACTGATTAAATTAGTAATGAGCATTATAATTTACAGATGAAACATATGTTAAATTCATAATGCTATCAAAGTATACATTATGATAACATTTAATAAGATTATTTTGGGAGCCAGTCATAATCCCAAAAGATAGGGTCCCGAATGCCATAATCTCAAATGTTGAAATCCTGAAAAATCAACATCCTTAAAGTCTAAAATCCCCCAGATCACAATCCTGAAAGGTCAAAATCCCAAAAATGTATTCTGGAAAAAATAATACATTTTTTAAAAGACACATACATTTTAAAAAGGGGATTTATTTGAGAAACAGATAAAAACAACAATTCATAGGCCACTTTACACAATAAAATAGGCAATAACATTTTTGCAAGCATAGACACTAAGGTATACTAACAACAGTCATGAAGATATAACATTTACGAGCAGACAAACCATATTCATCAGTCAAAAAGGGAAATGTATACTTGCATATCATTGTGGTTGGTAATTGTGTGCACCTAGCTTTATAACTGCAGTAATCTGAAATACCATGAAATACCTAAGCCTTGATGAGATCGATAATCATCTGTGTGTGTGTGTGTGTGTGTGTGTGTGTGTGTGTGTGTGTTTCCTAGTAGCCTGATGTAGACTGTCACATAAAAATTTGGACCTTACCAGCAAGTTCTAACGTCTAGAAAGTACTCTGGTAGTGTAATAGGAGTAAGCAGTATATATAGACTTAAGAATTAAGCCAGTAAAAGCAGAATTTTTTACTGTTTGCCATAGTTAAAGAGTACATCTGTTTTCAAGGTTGGGATTGTCTGAGCATGGTCATGGTCTTTTTTAGGCCACTGTGCCATTTTATATATTATGCTGTTTCTTCTGCCCTCTACTTCCCCATCCTCCACAATTTCATGGTCTTTATGATTGCTCAGGCTTCATCTCTGAAGGCTAAGCATTCCTTTGTCTCTAGGTCAGAGTGAATGCCCTCTCAATTACTCTTAAAGAATTCTTTGCTAAAAGTGATGATATATTTACACAGTGTATTGAAAATATTTTATATTTGTTTCTTTCCTTCCTGAGGGCTGTACCATTGGTCCCATTATCACATTTCCGTTTAAATCCCCTCCTTGACATTTATATTCATGTGATTTTTTGGTGGTAATTAAATATAAGTGATAAAATGAATTTAGCACATTTCTTAGTTAATGATAATGATAATTGTAATAATATTTTAAAAATTCTCAATGCCCATCACAGTGTCTTGTGTAGGTACTGATAAAAATGAACTGCAAAAGCCCCTTTATTATATATCTGATTCTGTTGCTGCTTTAAACTGCTTTCCACTTCTTGTTTTTTAAGGAATATTTATATAATTTCATAATTTTGTGAGTTAGATGGAATATGTTAGTGGATGTTAATTGTCTCCCCACCTATATTTATGGGTGTTAGTGCAACTGCTTTGCTAGTTGCAAAGCTGTATTATCAGAGTAAAAGTGTATTTGTAAACTGTATGGGAACTAAAAATTAGGAATAAAACCATTTTCTTATAAAAAAAATTATACCCATTTTACTGGATAGAAGAACTTACATCAATCTAAGCTACCTGCATGTTCAATTATCAGCAGTTTTAAAAATGTTTTCTTTTACCATCAGTGTAATGCATGATTGAAACCACAGCCGATAGATTTTATTCTCTCTTGTGTCATGCTTACTTTCTTGCTGAATCTTAGCTAGAGGCAGGGAAACCATTTTGATAGTCTAGGCAAGAGGCAGTAATGTCCTGAACAAGGGGAATGCCAGATGGGAGACAGAAATGAATGTATTATAGATGTGTTTAGGAGAGATCTGTGGAACTTGATGGTTGATTGGATATGGTTGTGGGAGGCAGGAAGTTGGGTCATAGTGAAGGGGATGAATCTCAGGATTCTGGCTTAAGCAGTTGAGTGAGTGGTGTTAGTTCTCACTGAGATAGCAAATAGGAAGACAGGTTTGGGGGAAGGTAATAGTTTGCCTATAGATTTGTTGAATTTGGGGTGCCTGGGGAAAATTTGAGAGGGAAGATCTCTGAAGCAGTTTGGATATGTTGGGTAAGGCTTAGGAAGGAGAAAAGGGCTGTAAATACATATTTGATAGTCATTTGTACACATGATTTGAGTTGAAGCTGTAGGAGTGGGTAAGACAGATCAGGGAGGGAATAGATTGCCTACCATGAGAAAAGAGACCTAGGAGAGACTTTTGAGGAACATCTTTATTTTTTTACAGTGGTAGAAGAAGAGCATCCCACAAAGAAGAAGAAAGAAATGGAGAAGGAAAAAAAAAATTAATAGGGAGTAAGAAACCCAGGAGAGTGTAACAATACAGAAACAGAGGGAAGAGGATATTTTCAAAAAGAGGGGGGTGTGTTTAGCCATCTCCAATGGCTTTTACTTTCATCAGACAGAATCTTAATTTTTCTCTCAAGTTCCATGTAGTATTTGTTTTAATAAGTATGGCATTTAGATTTGTATTTTTAAGTTGTAACAAGATAATACTTCTGTGTAGTGATTGTCCTCAGCTTTTCATGTTACAATAATTCTGGTTTATATTTATAGACTAAATAAAGGAGGTTAATATTGGTAGGTAGGAAGATAAGTAAAATTATGTTAGTAACTAACTTTGTTTCCCAAGGGTATAATTATCTAGTAATATCTATCTTTAAGTCTATGCCTCTAACAATGACTTTAGATTATAGCTACAAAATGTGATAGAATTAACAACAAAAAATCCCAAAACATTGGGTACTTGTTGGTGTCAAGAATTTAAGTGGTAAGTAAATGTACAGTAGCTTTATTTATTTATTTATTTATTTTTTTTTTTTTTGAGATGGAATCTCGCTCTGTCGCCTAGGCTGCTGGAGTGCAGTGGCGCAATCTGGGCTCACTGCAACCTCTGCCTCCTGGTTTCAAGTGATTCTCCTGCCTCAGCCTCCCAAGTAGCTAGGACTACAGGTGCAATCATGCCTGGCTAATTTTTTTTGGTGTTTTTTGTAGAGACAGGGTTTCGCCATGTTGGCCAGGCTGTCTTGAACTCCTGACCTCAAGTGATCTGCCTGCCTCAGCCTCCCAAAGTGCTGGGATTACAGGTGTGAGCCACCATGCCCTGCCACTGTATGGTAGCTTTGAAAACTCCTGGGAGATTGCATGGTTAATTGTGAGGGAATATGTATGGTTTGAAGAAACCCTTATTTTCTGTTTTTAGGAGTAATGAATCATAGCACTCTTTAATGATTGGTTAGCCAAGCAAATCACAGCACATATTTTAAAACTTCATTTGTTCTATAAAGTAACAGCTATCTCTGAAGTACACTGGAGTTTTTTTTCTTTTTTTAATTTCAATTTTATATAGATATGAGGTCTCACTATGTTGCCTAGGCTGGTCTCGAACTCCTGGGCTCTTGCGATCCACCTCAGCCTCACAAAGTGCTGGAATTACAGGTGTTAGCCATTGCACCCAGCCTACACTGGATTTCATATGACTTACAATGCCTAAAGATTCAGGTTTTAGGAGTGCTGAATAACAAAGTTATTTAGAACATAGGCAGAATAAGAAAGGAGTAGCCAAGACTCTAGAACTAAAAATCAGTGAGTGGCTTATGAATTTCAAAAATATTTTCATTACTCATTAAACATTAAAATGGTATTTTGAGGCAGGTGCTGGGCTAGGTAATGGAGTTACAGAGAACAAGACACATTTTTACTCTCATGGAATTTATTTATTTATTTATTTATTTATTTATTTATTTAATTTAAGATGGAGGAGTCTCACTCTGTTGCCCAGGCTGGAGTGCAGTGGTGCCATCTCAGCTCCCTGCAACCTCTGCCTCCCAGGTTCAAACGATTCTCCTGCCTTAGCCTCCTGAGTAGCTGGGACCGCAGGCGCCTGCCACCACGCCTGGTTAATTTCCATATTTTTAGTAGAGAAGGGGTTTCACCGTGTTGGCCAGGCTGGTCTCGAACTCTTGACCTCAAGTGATCCACCCACCTCAGCCTCCCAAAGTGCTGGAATTACAGGAGTGAGCCACTGTGCCTGGCCAGCTCTCATGGAATTTAAGTTGCAAACCAAAAAATACCAAAAAAAAATCATTGCAGAGTGTGGCAACAACAGGAATTATTTGAAATGGGTGAAGAGGAGAGGCTTCTCTGAGTGGGTGGCATTTAATCAGAAAGCAGAAGGATAAGAGGAGGCCGGGTATGGCGGCTCACACCTGTAATCCCAGCACTTTGGGAGGCTGAGGCCATTGGATCACTTTAGCTCAGGAGTTCGAGACCAGCCTGGTCAACGTGGCAAAACCCCATCTCTACAAAAAGTACAAAAATTAGCCGGGCATGGTAGCATGAGCCTGGTTTCCCAGCTACTTGGAAGGCTGAGGTAAGAGAATGGCTTGAGCCCAAGAAGGGGAGGTTGCAGTGAGCTGAGATTGTGCCACTGCACTCCAGCCTGGACAAAAGCCAGACCTTGTCTCAAAGAAAAGGATAAGAGGAGGTATTTGTGAAAGAGTTGTAGTTAACGGCAAGTTGAAAGCCCTTAGGTTAGGAGTTTGTTTTACATTGAGCAAAGACTAGTGCATAGTGAGGCAGAGGGTGAGTGGCATCAGATGAAGGTGAGCAAGTGGGTAAAATGCCAGATCACAATTTAGTCGTAAATGATACGACACTGAGATTTTATTGGAAGTGTAACAAGAAGCCATTTAATGAGTTTAAGTGTGGAAGTGCTCTGTGGCTTCTGTAAGGAGAATGGACTGGCAGGCTGCAGGAATGTGTAAATAGAAAGACTAGTTGGGCTATTCTAGTTAGGTGAAAGATAATGGGGCATATTAATGCCCTTTATCTAGATGACCCTTTTCTGATATTTATTCCAATTAGAAATGGAGGTCTGTGTAGTACCCCTGTTTGAATTTTGAGATTAGATAAAAGAGAATGAGTTTGTACCTTACTGTTACTAATACCTTGATGTATGTTTCCATAAAAAGGTCATTAATATACACGCATTGAAGACTTTTTAAGGTATGGCATTTCAGTACTTACGGTTTTATATGTAGTTTTAAAATGATAATGAAATTATGTTAAAGCAGAATGATTTGCATGAACATGTTGAAATGTAATAGAGGAATTTCTATTTTAAAAAGTTATTTATTCAATGGAAATAAAAAAGGATGACTTTCCCTAAGGAAGGAAAATGAGACATTTAGAGCCACTCAAGTTGGCTTGAGACAATTGAAATTTGCGATGTTGGAAAAATTTGTCATTGTTTTATAAAATAGTTTTACACAGAAATTATTTACTTTAGAGATGGCTATTAAGAATTGACTTGAAAAGTAAGGTAAGGCTTCAAAATCTGGTCAGATTAATTTAAATAATATAATAGAATTTTGTTCTTTTTCCCACCTTTTCTCTCACAAGCCTGCAGTCAGCTTAGGGCTCAACTGAGGAAGGATCCATTTGCAAGCTCACCCATGTGGTTGTCAGCAGACCTTAGAACACCTGCTTCCAAGTTAACTCACATGTCTATTGTCAGGCCTCAGGCATCTGGCTGTTGGCCAGAGACATCAGTTTATTGCTATGTGGGCTTCTCTTTTCTATAGGCTCAGAACATAACAGCTTGTTTGCCCCAGAGCAAGATATCTGGACAGTGAGAGAAAGGCCCGCCTTGGACTCCCAAAGTGCTGGGATTACAGGCTTGAGCCACCGTGCCTGGCCTCTTAATGACATCTTTTATATTAGCTTATACCATTAGGATAAAATATTTGCATTATTGCTCCTTGATCTGTTTTATCACTATAAACATATAAGACCTTTGTGCTATGTACTTACTCCAGTGACTAGGAGTCTAGTAAATTAGCAGAGTTACCTAGATGACCCTTTTCTGATATTTATTCCAATTAGAAATGGAGGTCTGTGTAGTACCCCTGTTTGAATGGGTCATTTAAAAGTGAATGGATTTATTACTGTTATACTTAACTCAAATTTATAGAAAAATGCATGCATTTACCCAAGGCAATTTGTATCTTAAATTTAAGTAAGAATCTATCACAGATCTTGACAATCTTGACAGATGTGTTGTCAACCTAACAAATACAAATATGACCTCATAACAGGATTGAAATAAAAGATTTTCATTAGAATTACATTTTGAATTTGATTGTGTAGAATGATTTTACAGACCATTTTATCCCATTTATTTTTTGTTTGTTTTGTTTTCTTTCATTTATTCAGTGGTGAGTTAGTTACTAGACTATTCTTAAAGGAAAAACTATACACTTTCTTTGTTTCCATAGAATGAAGAATCATGAAATCATAAGTTTCTTGAAGGAAGGAGGTGATTATTTAGAAGCATGATGGTAAAGGGTATTAAAATATATCTGTATCTAGTACCTGCTAGTGTAGTTACTAGTGTTAGAAGTCATCACTGCTGTGGCACATTAAAACGAATATGATGAATATATATTGATTAATGTGTATTCAGTTAAAGGTAATGTAATATCTTCATATGAGCTTGAAGATAAATTTCTTTTGGAGAGATTTTTTTCTTTTGATTAGAAATAGTTTTTATTTCAGTGACGGCCATTTTTAGGCAATTATTTTAAAAGTTTAAAATTTGCTGTATTTCTTTTGTACAAGTATTTAAATTATAATTAGCATTATTAATATTTTTCAATGACTGGCATACTTTTGTTTGTGTTTGGTGTGTCAATAGGTGACAAATGGTTAAAGACTTTTTTTTTTTTGAGATGAAATCTTGCTGTGTCTCCCAGGCACGATCTTGGCTCACTGCAACCTCCGCCTTCTGGGTTCAAGCTATTCTCCTGCCTCAGCCTCCTGAGTAGCTGGGATTATAGGCACCTGCCACTACACCCGGCTAATTTTTGTATTTTTAGTAGAGACGGGGTTTCACTATGTTAGTGAGGCTGGTCTAGAATTCCTAACCTCAGCTAATCCGCCCACCTCAGCCTCCCAAAGTGCTGGAATCACAGGTGCAAGCCACCGTGCCTGGCTGACTTTTTTTTTTTTTTTTTTTTTTTGACAGAGTCTCCCTCTGTTGCCCAGGCTGGAGTGCAATGGCACGACTTGGCTCATTGCAACCTCCACCTCCTGAGTTCAAGCAATTCTTCTGCCTCAGCCTCCCTAATAGCTGGGATTACAGGCGCATGCCACCACACCTAGCTACTTCTTGTATTTTTAGTAGAGATGGGGTTTTACCATGTTGGTCAGGCTGGTCTTGAACTCCCAACCTCAGGTGATCCACCTGCCTTGGCCTCCAAAAGTGTTGGGATTACAGGCGTGAGCCACTGTGCCTGGATGACTTTTTTTTTTTTTTTTTTTTTTTTTTTTTTGGAGACAGAGTCTCGCTCTGTCATCCAGGCTGGAGTTTAGTGGCACGATCTCCGCTCACTGCAACCTCTGCTTCCCAGGTTCAAGCAGTTCTCGTGCCTCAGCCACCCGAGTAGCTGGGATTACAGTCATGCACCACCATGTCCATCTAATTTTTGTATTTTCAGTAGAGACGAGGTTTTGCCATATTGGCCAGGTTGGTCTCGAACTCCTGATCTCAGGTGATCTGCTTGCCTCAGCCTCCCAAAGTGCTGGGATTACAGGCGTGAGCCACCACGCCTGGCCTGGTTAAAGACTTGAGTGATAAAATGAGAATTGTATTGATGCATTTTATCTGAATTCTAACATATTATTAGTCCACTATGGTGGCTTCTATACCAAAATCTAGTGAATGTTAATGACAATGGCTAGTTAAGAAATGATGGATTTTGATCAACTAATTATTCTTGTACTAATATAAAATATAATGATATTGTTTCAGCAAAATGAAATAGCCTGGTGGCTGATATTTTTGTATATTAAAATATAGCAGCCATTATAGTAGATATTTTAAAATGAAACCATTCTAATGATTTCCTTATGTTTCTGATAATGTGAGAAGTTTCCACTGACATTATATTTAGCAAATTGTTTCCATATTTACTTTGATACATGTATATATAGTTATCTAGTGAATTTATGCTTTCTTCTGTAGTTCTACGTGTGATAATAATCTCAAATAAAATGAAATAATCTTCTTATTCTGATAGAGAAGAAAAAGCTGGATCACTTACCAGTAACTGGAGTTCTCCTATTGGGTAATCTCCACAGATCCACATTGTTTGAAGTTATTGTGAGTGCCTCGAGGACCAAGGAACCGTTGAAATTTCCAATTTCAGGAAGGTAAGCAAGTGCACTGAAGCATGTCTCTAGCATCTCCCAAATCCCCTCCCCCAAACTTTCTTACATATACGTCTGTACTGCATGCCCCCTCAGTTCCAGTGGATGCCCATCAGGAAGATTCTCATGCTGAACAGAAGGGCAAGAGAGGTGGATCTGTGAGGGAAAAGACCCAATAGGATAACTCAAGTTACTGGTAAGTAATCTAGTTTTCACAAACTTGAGATTTTTTTTCCCCCCAAATTTTGTCCCTTGAGAAGGAGTTTGTTTAATTGAAAAGAAAGGAAGTTACTTGGGATAGCTTCTTTTTGTACGTTTGATATGGATTATGGAAATTATTGTGTGGACAGTAAATACTGAGCTATTAATGGGTGTATGAGTAAAAAGTATGACATTAATTTTAAAGTATCTTATTTACGTAATAGCTGCTTCTAAAAAATTATACATTTAGTTGGCCGGGCTTGCTGACTCACACTTGTAATCCCAGTACTTTCGGAGGCCAAGGCGGGTGGATCACCTGAGGTCGGGAGTTCGAGAACAGCCTGACCAACATGGAGAAACCCTGTCTCTACGAAAAATAGAAAATTAGCCGGGCATGGTGGTGCATGCTTGTAATCCCAGCTATTCGGGAGGCTGAGGCAGGAGAATCGCTTGAACCCAGGAGGCAGAGGTTGCGGTGAGCTGAGATTGTGCCATTGCACTCCAACCTGGGCAACAAGAGCGAAACTCTGTCTCAAAAAACAAAAAATTATGCATTTACTGGCTTTGGTAAATGGTTTAGTTGTTCTAAAGCAATATA
Organism: Pan paniscus; assembly: GCF_029289425.2. Classification (NCBI taxonomy): domain Eukaryota; kingdom Metazoa; phylum Chordata; class Mammalia; order Primates; family Hominidae; genus Pan; species Pan paniscus. The sequence continues at coordinate 51,947,808 of NC_073259.2, forward strand.
GGGAAGCCAAATGTTGAATTCTTGTATACATTTCTTTATGATGTTGCTTTTTTGAAGTAAATACTTATATTGTAAAATTTATGCAGATGTCATATTTGGTGAATTTCTTTTGGCACAGTAGTACTGACCAGCAAGGATAGTTTTATATTAATTGTCCAGCACTTTTTTTTTTTTTTTTTTTTTGAGACAAAGTCTGGCTCTATCGCCCAGGCTAGAGTGCAGTGGTGTGATCTTGGCCTACTGCAACTTCTGCCTCCTGGGCACAAGCCATCCTCCCACTTCAGCCTCCTGAGTAGCTGGGACTACAGTTGCACACCACCATGCTCGACTAATTTTTTTATTTTTTATAGAGATGGGGTTTTGCCATGTTGCCCAGGCTGATCTCGAACTCATGAACTCAAATGATCTGCCCACCTTGGCCTCCCTAAGTGTTGGGATTACAGGTGTGAGCCACTGCTCCTGGCCTGACTAGCACTTTTGTTTTTTTTCCTAGCACTTCTTAATGACAGTTTTCAATGTATCTTGAACTTCATTGAAAGTATATTTGAAAAATAATATAGGATATGTTGCAAGTCTATTTACCGCTTCCTTGTTTGTAATGAAAATACTTGATGTGAATTGTGACAGAATTGGTTCAGTTTGAGCTGCCTGATTTCCTCAGGTACCAAATAACTTATTGAATTGATATTTGTAAATGTTACTATATAGTTTCTTATTTCTCATTTCTCTCCCACTCATTTTGCATTATTACTAGGTTCTATTTCTAAAAAGGCATTTTAAATATAAAGAGCTCATAGTGCTGTCCTGCTTATAGCTGTTTTACAAAACTTTCATCCGTTTGCTGGATACTTGAGGCCTCCTGCTATCCAATTCCATTCTGTTTATCTAGCCTTAATTTCTTCAGTTTGAAACTTTTGTTTGTTCTTACCTGCATAGTTATATTTACACTTGGTTTGTGGTTTCTCACTTTCTTCAGGTAGCCTTTTCTGCATTCTGATTTCTGTACTTTAAAGTTGAGGCAAGTCTTACCCCTTTTATCAGTCCTTTTATGCTAGTATATTTGTTATCTTCAATTCTTCAGTAGAAAAGTGGGATGTCTGTAAGACTGTATTAATTCATGGAATTTATTTAATACAGTACCTTAGCAGCACCCAGTTAATACCCTTATTGGCTAGTATTTGGCTATAGATTGATCTTAACCATTTTTGTGGTTATAGTTAGCTGAATGATACAGTTTAGCCCTTAAATATTAGCTTTAGGTTGTATTGCTATTTTTAAATTTTAATTTAATTTAATTTAATTTTTATTTTTTAAAATAAAGTGAGACAGAGTCTCACTCGATTGCCCAGGCTAGAGTGCAGTGGCATGATCTCCGTTCACTGCAACCTCCGCCTCCCAGGTTCAAGCAATTCCCTTGCCTCAGCCTCCCAAGTAGCTGGGATTACAAGCATCTGCCACCAGGCCTGGCTAGCTTTTTTGTATACTTAGTAGAGACAGGATTTCACCATGTTAGCCAGGTTTTGAACTTCTGACCTCAAGTGATCTGCCCGCCTCGGCCTCCCAAAGTGTTAGGATTACAGGCATGAGCCACGGCGCCTGGCCATATTGCTATTTTTTTAAAAATATACAGCTCTTTTTAAAAATTTTATTATTTTATTTTTTACACAGGTATGTTGTGTAATAAAAATATGCAACTCTTAAACTGGGTTTTTAGGTTCTTTGAGAGCAAGCATAGGATTTTATGGTTTATCTTACCTAGTTCCTAACATCAGTGACTGAGATTAAATCATCCCCACTGAAATATTAGCTTTTCATATAGATTTATGAATAAACTTACCAGTTTTTTGTTTGTTTGTTTTGTTTTTTGTTTGTTTGTCTTTTTGAGACAGAGTCTCGCTCTGTCGCCCAGGCTGGAGTGCAGTGGCACAATCTTGGCTCACCGCAAGCTCTGCCTCCTGGGTTCACGCCATTCTCCTGCCTCAGCCTCCCAAGTAGCTGGGACTACAGGCGCCCGCCACGACGCCCGGCTAATTTTTGTATTTTTAGTAGAGATGGGGTTTCACCGTGTTAGCCAGGATGGTCTTGATCGCCTGACCTTGTGATCCGCCCGCCTTGGCCTCCCAAAGTGCTGGGATTACAGGCATGAGCCACCGTGCCCGGCCTACACTTACCAGTTTTTTAATGTATAAAGCAGTTTCATTTGGCTCATCAATCTTATTTGTACCATATTTTTTTCTTAAAAACAATTTTTCCCTTTAAAAGCTGGTATAGTGAAATTCTAATTATTTAGTGTAATATTATCAATAATTTATCTTGTGGCATATAAAAAGAGTATATAGTTTTGAGAGTATAGAGTAGCTTCACTTAAAGATTTAGTGTTAGAAAACAAAGTGGAAATACAGTATCCTTGATTTTTGCAGTTTGAATATTTTAGAAGATTATTGCTTTCTTTTCAGAAATGAAGGAAGGAAATGCTCTTTGACAGATTGTCTCGTCTAAATAATCATCAGAAAGCAGCTTGTCCAATCATCAGACAAGCCAAGATAAAGAACATTTAGTCAGATGACTTAAATACTAGTTTTGAATCTACTGCTGCATGTCTTTGTACGATTCTGTTCAATCTCATAGTTTCTTTGGTGTGAATGATATGGTCGTTGTATTGAGAGTGCTTTTATTCTTTGGAGAAATATATTGAAATATTCCAAGTGAAGTATCATGTTGGGCTCAGGAGTGGGTTCAGAAAAAAAAGTGTGTGGATATTTGGGTGTGGTGTGTGCAAGTATATGGAGAGAGAGAGAAAAAAGGTAAAGCAAACGTTGTAAATGTTAACAATTTTGAATCTGGGTAGAAGGTATATGGGTCATTGTACTTTCAACTTTTCTATGGCTTTGAAATTTAAAAAAAAAGATGAGGATAAAGTGTTTTAAAGAGAACTTTATTGTGCTTCAATTTCTCCAATTCTAAAATGGGAATAATAGAACTTTTCATGCCTTGAAGCAGGTAGGCACAGTGGGATAACATTTGGCAGAATAGCAGCCAAGAGAATTCCTAAAAAGTGATTTTTTTTGTGTCATTAAAGAAGTGATTTATAATGGAGAACTTTTCAAAGAACAGTTTGTCTAAGGTGATTTAGCTTAAAATTTCAGTTACTTTTTTTTTTTTTTTAATATGGAGTCTTACTCTGCCGCCCAGGCTGGAGTGCAGTGGCGCTATCTCGGCTCACTTCAACCTCCACCCCCTGGGTTCAAGCGATTCTCCAGCCTCAGCCTCACGAGTAGCTAGGTCTACAGGTGTGCGCCACTGCGTCCACTTAATTTTTGTATTTTTAGTAGAAATGGGGTTTTGCCATGTTTGGCCAAGCTGGTCTCGAACTCCTGGCCTCAGGTGATCTGCCCGCCTCAGCCTCCCAAGGTGCTGGGATTACAGGCGTGAGCCACTGCGCCCAGCCAGACGTCAGTTACTTTTTTTTTTTTTTTAACTAAGAGCATATTGCATTATAATTGAACAAGAACAGTTACTTCAGAAACAATAAATATTTATGTAAAATAACCAATTAAAATCTTGAAAAATATAGCTTGTAATAAAATAACTCAATAAATGGGTAAAATAGAAGATTTGACACAGCTAAAGAGAGAAGTTACTAATTTGAAGAAAGAAATGAGTACTCCTCTGGACAAGCACAGAGAAATGCAGAAAAATGAAGAGGTGAAAAATATGGAAGAAAAGATGACAGAGGATAGATTGAGCAGTTCCAATATAGGTCTAATTGGAGTTTTAGAAGAGAGCATACACAGAAGAGTGGAGAAGCAATATTAAAGGAAAAATGATTAAGAATTTTCAAGAATTAAAAAACAAAATGGAAATTACAAAATAATTAGAACTAAATCACAACAAAAGTGTTATATCAAAATTTGAGGGATGCACAAAAAATGGTACTTGGGGATAAATTTATAATCTTTAATGAATGTATTAGATTGAAAGATTGAAAATAAATGAGCCAGCTCTTCAATTTAAAAAACTAAAAAAAGAGTAGAGCCAAAGGAAGAAGAGGAAATAATAAAAATGAAAACAGAATTTGGTGAACTAGAAAATAATCAGCAATGACCGGGCGCGGTGGCTCACGTCTGTAATCCCAGCACTTTGGGAGGCCGAGGCGGGTGTATCATGAGGTCAGGAGTTCAAGACCACCCTGGCCAAGATGGTGAAAGCCTGTCTCTACTAAAAATACAAAAATTAGCCAGGCATGGTGGCAGGCACTTGTAATCTCAGCTACTCAGGAGGCTGAGGCAGAGAATTGCTTGAACACAGGAGGTGGAGGTTGCAGTGAGCTGAGATTGTGCCACTGCACTCCAGCCTGGGTGACAGAGCGAGACTCCGTCTCAAAAAAAAAAAAAAAGAAAATAAGCAGCAGCAAGAAAAACAATGTCGTGATCTGTCAAAGCTGGTTGTTTGCAGTTGATTCTGGAAATACCCAAGAAAAATAGATGAGACTGATAGTCAAATTTAAAAAAGAGGTATAAGTACAACTATAATGGTGATTTTTAAAATTATAAGAAATCGCTAATAATTTATATGTATATAAATTTTAAAAATGAGTTTTATTTTCTAGTGAATTTTTTTTTCAAATTTGTCTATACAAGAAAAAGAAACCAAAAACCATTAAAGAAATTGAAGCTGTAATAAATTTCCCCAAGAGGAATAGGTGGTTTTTTTTTTTTTAATAACAACTTTATTGAGATATTCACATACCATATTATTTACCTGGTTAAAATGTACAATTCAGTAGGTTTTAGTATTTTTAGAGAGTTTTGCCAAGAATTACTATAGTCATTTTTAGAACATTTTCATCTCTCCTAACCCTCTATCCTTAGGCATCTACTAATCTTCCTTTTATTTCTGTAGATTGGCCTGTTCTGGACAGTTCATAAAATGGAATTATACAACATGTGTTTTGGGAGGGATTGATTTCTTTCACTTAGCATGTGTTTAAGGTTTATCCACATTGTAGCGTATGTCAGTACACTTCATTCTTTTTTATAGCCAAATAATAATACATCATCGTATGTGGATATACCACATTTTGTTTATTCATTTATCAGTTGATGGATGTTTGTATTGTTTTGCACTTTTTGATTATTATGAATAGTCTTCTGTGAACTATTATAGTCCTGTGTTGTTTCCAGGACTTCCCTCAGATGCTTAAGCCTCTGACATAAAAATGCCACAGTATTTGCATATAACCTATGCACATTCTCCCATATGCATTACATGATCTCGATTACTTTTAATATCTAATATAACCCAAGTGCTATGTAAATAGTTGTTATATTGTATTGCTTAGAGAATAATGACAAGGGAAAAAAGTCTGTACATAGTAGAGGCACAACTTTTCCCCCCAAATATTTTCAATCTGCAATTGGTTGAATCTATGGATACAGAACCCATGGATATGGAGCACTGACTATATATACCTAGGAGTGAAATTGCTGGGTCATGTGATACTTCGTGTTTAAACTTTTGGGGAACTGCAAGACTTTTTTCCAAAGTGGCTGCATCATTTTATTTTCCCACCAGCAGTGTACAAAGGTTCACACTTTTCTGTAATGTCACCAATGCTTTTCATTATCTTTTTAATTATTGCCTTTCTAGTTTGTGTGAAGTGGTGTCAGAAGGGATAGGTTTTTTTTGTTTGGTTGGTTTTTTTAGAGATGGGGTCTTGCTGTGCTGTTGAGGCTGTAGTGCAGTGCAGTGGCTATTCACAGGCATGATCATAGTGTACTGCAGCTTCAAACTGGCCTCAAGCAATTTCCCTCCTCAGCATCTCAAGTATGAAGGAATAGTTTTAATGGTGATATTTGTAATCATAATTTTAGATATGCTTTTGCGGAACAGCTAATCCCAATCTTATGCAAATTGACTCAGAGAACAGAAAAAGAGGGAAAGTTACCCTACCTGTTTATCAGGCAAGTTTAGCATTTAAATCTAGAATGGAAAGACTATACAAGGGAAAATATATTACATTCAGTCTTACTTATGAACACAGATATAAAAATTTTAATTGGGATAGGAGTTTAGGACAGTTCAATATTTGAAAATTGTATCAATTTATAAGAAAATTTAGGAAAAAATCTAGATAAATTTAGTAAAACTATATGTTAAAACTCAATACCCATTAAAGTTTTAAAAAACCACTCTTACACTATGAACAGAAATGAGCTTTTTTTTTCTTACAGTAAAGGCTACCTTTCAAATAGAAAGCATCATGCTTAATAGTGAAACTTTGGAAACATTCTCATTAAAGCCAAGGGTAAGACAGATATATCTCTATCAATACGCAAAAAAGAAAGAAAATCCAAAAGGATTGGAAAGGAACAGAAATGAGATGAGATGCTCCCTAGAAATATTAAAAGAAATGAAAGTACTGTTTGTATTAATAAAATAATTCAGCGTTGCTGGATACAGGGTCAGCATTCAAACTAGCAATAGCCAATTAGAAAATAAAAAGTATCTCCTTTATATGAAATTCAATATAGTACCTAACATTTTATTGAAGGACATAAAATTAGACATGAATAAAAGGCAGGATATACTACATTTTTGGGTGGGAAGTTAAAATTTATTTAGTAATAAATATTACTGAAAAGTTACTTTGTGAATTTTATGTAGTTTCAGACAAAAATCCCAGTAGGATTTTTTTTGTGTGTGTGTGGAAAATGACCTTCCTGTGCAAAATTAAAGGTTCAAGAATAACCAAGATAGTTTTGGAAGAAGAAAAAGAATGAGGAGGAACTTGCTCTGTTGGATGTCAAGATGAATTTAAAAATTATGGTATTTAGCCCCGGGCATGGTGGCTCATGCCTGTAATCTCAGCACTTTGAGAGGCGGAGGCGGGTGAATCACCTTAGGTCAGGAGTTCAAGACCAGCTTGGCCAACATGGTGAAACCCCATCTCTACTAAAAACAAAAATTAGCTGGGCATGGTGGCATGTGCCTGTAATCCCAGCTACTTGGGAGGCTGAGGTGGGAGAATCGCTTGAACCTGGGAGGCGGAGGTTGCAGTGAGCCGAGATCATGCCATTGCCCTCCAACCTGGGAGACAAGAACGACACTCCGTCTCAAAAAATAGAAATAAAAGTTATGCTATTTAGATTGAAATACTATATACAATGACAAAGAACAAACTGTTACGCATAACATGGGATGACTCTCTCCCAGACTTAATGTTGAATGAAATTAGTGAGACACAAGGATTATGTATTGTATGATTTCATTTATAGGAAGCTCAAAAACAAGTAGAAATAATCTATAGTGATAGAGATGAGAATTGTGGTCATCTTGGAAGCATGGTACTGATTGGTAAGGATCGTGAGGGAGCCTCCTGGAGCATGAGGAATGTTAATAGTTTGGCTTGAGCTGGATCACACACAGGAGTATATGTATTTAAAGGTCAAGCTGTACATTCAGTATTTGTATGCTTTATGTAAGTACCTCTGTTAAAAAAATTATGGCACTTGAAGTACAGTATTAGTACAGGAAAAGACAAACTAATAGAGAGTTCAGAAATGGATTCATACGTATTTGGAACATTGGTGAAGGCTAGAAATGGCATTCCTTGGCGGGAGGGAGAGAAAAAGTAGACTGTCGAATTGGTTTTCTAGATGAGGGGGAAAACTAGATCTCTGCTTCAAGCAATACGTGAAAATAAATTCCAGTTGAATTAAATAATACATGTGAAAAACTTTTTTAAAAAGAGGATAATATAGATGAGTATGCAACTTTAGGATATGGAAGATCTTTAACAAGTCAGGAAAAGAAGAATGAACCATCAAGGTTAAAGACATCAAGGGTAAATGATTTTGTTGCCTGAAAAAGAAAAACTTGAGTTTAATAAAAGACATCAGGCTGGGTGTGGTAACTCATACCTGTAATGCCAGCAATCTGGGGAGACCAAGGCAGATGGTTCACTTGAGGTCAGGAGTGCAAGACCAGCCTGATCAACATGGTGAAACCCTGTCTCTACGAAAAATACAAAAATTAGCCAGGCGTGGTGGCACATGCCTGTAGTCCCAGCTACTCAGAAACCTGAGGTACTAGAATTGCTTGAATCCAGGAGGTGGAGGTTGCAGTGAGCCAAGATTGTGCCACTGCCCTCCAGCCTGGGCTCAACAACAACAACAACAACAACAAAAAAGACATTATAAACCAAACTAAAAGATATGCGACATACCTAGGAGGAGACACATACAATGTCTTTAATATTCGGTGGATTTGTGTCCAGACTATATAAAGATCAAAAGAATAAGATGATACACATAAAATGAACAATGGATATAAAGGCAATTAGCAGCAGAGGAAATGGAATTGGAATGGCTAATGAACTGAAAAGATGCTTAGTCTCATTTGTAGGGAAGTGCAGTTGAAAACGTACGAGCTATCAATTTTCACCCATTAGATTGCAAAGCTTAGGATGGGATGTTACTCATACAGTTGAAAATGTGCATACTCTGTTATCTGGCAGTTGATTACTATTCAAGGTATTAGTCTAGAGAAACTTGAACAGTTGCCCAAGGAGGAATGTACATGGATATTCATTTGGAAAAAATAATCTAAATGCCTGTCAGTAGGAAGGCATGGATAAATAAGATATAGAATAGTTATACAATGGAGAATTACCTAGATCTATATTTAGGCTATTATCATTAATTAGTATTTATTTCAACTTAAGAAACTCCTTGTACTTTCTATGTCCAGGTTCTGTATTGTTTTAAGCCCTTTATGAATCTTAACTGTTGTAATCCTCATGAAAAGTCAGAAAGAGGTACTATCATTATCTTCATTTTGCGTATGGGAATACTGAAATATAGAGGGGTAAATAACCTACTCACTCTCATAGCTAGTAAATAGCAGAGCCAAGATTTGAAGTTAGGATTTGAACCTAAGTTGTCTGGCTTCAGAGTCCACTATACCATGCTACCTTTTGATGTGTATGAATATTGAGATACCTCATAAATATAAGGAAAAGTTCATTTCAGAATGATGTGTACAATGTGATCTAATTTACCCACACTTATGATAGTGGTTGCCTCTGGATGTCATTGCAAGGTGAGGGAGATACACTGATGATGGTGAAAGGAAACTAGCTTTATGGAACTGTATGCTTTTCCTTAAAGGAGATGTATATTACTGTATAGCTTTTAAAATACTTATATGGAATATAGGTATGTGCTTATTTTTGCAAAAAGAAGCACTGGAAAGATTGACCTTTGTTGTTTTAATCTTCATTTATTCTTGATACTGGTGTATAGTAGAAAAAGAGATTGGCTTGGTTCTGATGTAGTGGAGCAGCAGATAAGCACTAGGTGCTAGGGATAAGAAGGTGAATAGTTTTCAGCCTCTCTCTTTAAGGAGTTCAGCTTTACAGATAAAGAGAAAAGGAAAATAATTTTGATTCAGTTGATACATGCAAATCTGTTTTCTTCCTTGTTTCTCTATCCTTGTCACTTTCCCTCCAAATACAAATAGGAGAAGGAGGAAATGTCTTGATTTGGAGCACGGGAAGCAGGCAGTGAAATACTGATGAAGATCCCACTTCTATTATTTTACGAAACTACCAGAGTGTAAACTCTGTAATGGTCAGATGTTGTAGCTTCTTCACTATTTTGTCTCCAAAATTTAGTGTAATGCCTTTTGCTTAGTAAACTCCTAGAGATGTTTGAATGCATAACTGATGCACTTTCAGATGTCACTCTCAAATTAAAGCATCTTAACCCAAAAGTTCTCCTTAAACTATTTGAGATGTCTTCCATTGATTCCATTGGTTGTCAGGCACTAAGGTAATTTGACTGAGAACACTATATAACCTTGAATTGTTATGTGCCAAAGAACTCTGACTTGAGTAATGTTTTAATCTGTAGGAAATGTTGGGTCCCAAAAATCTATTTTATTTTTAACTGTGCTGAGTCTAATACTTTTTTTTTTAAGCTAATAGTCTTTTAATATTAGAATAGTACAGTTGGTTTTCTCAGTCAGTATTACCATATTCTGTGTCTTTGGTTAGTGCTAGCTTGTGAAACTGTTATGTTCTGTATTTTGAAATTCTTAATTCCCTAAAACCTCATTTTCTTCAAGTTTCCTGATAGGACCATAGACTGTTTCTGGATGGTATTAGTGTTTATAATATGAGAATTCCAGTGCCTTTTGAAATCTGTTATGGTACTGCATAAAAAGTAATGGTACTATTTCATTTCATCCTAGTGAGAAAGGTGTGTGGATTTTTTGGTGGTAAATTGGAGTCCCATGTATGTGTGATCCTCCCAACAGAGTGAATTTAAATATCTAAAGATTACTGAGAAAGGATAAAGTTGAATAAATCATAGTGAACAATGTTTATGTCACTTTTTAAAGTTTTAACACTTGTAATTGAGTAAATCCTGAAACAAAGTATATTATTATGTTTGATGGATTTAAACTATTGGTCAAATCCTGTTCCATGTGTACATAGTGTTTCTTTCTTACTCTGTAACCCTTTTGCCAGAGATAACAGGAAGAGAGCCTGGTTACCATTTGGTGGAACAATCCTGCTGGCTCAAGCCTCTGCCTAGAAATTTGGGTCATTCTCTTTTTTGGACAGTCTGGTAAGCTGTCACTGTTTTTCACCTTAAAATCATCTTGTTGAAGATGTACCCAAGAGGAAATTAATACTAAAGGAACAAACAATATTAAATTCAACAAAAATGTTAAAATAGTCACATGAAATTAAACACAGCTAGTTTAGAATTGCACTGTAAAGTCTTTTTTTCATATGAAGTATTCAAAATCAGGGTATATTTTACATTTACAGCACATCTTAACTTGAACTAGCCACATTTAAGTGCTCAGTACCCACATGTAGTTGCTGTATTGAACAGCACAGACTTAGAGCATTTGAGAAAACTTTGGTGTTATGTAATTCTGCTGTTACTCTTCAATAAAGGTGCCTCAGCTGTCTTTTCTTCTTTTATTGCTTCACTTGTTCGTGGGCTCTTATCTTAACTATTAATCAATTGTAGTCTGAAACCCGGCTATCCATTTCGGAATTTTACAGAGCATTTAGGGCTTTCCATAAGTGTTCCCTGATACCTAGATCTACTTAATTTCTTTAGATAAAATGTGATGTTTCATTCTGATAAACTTTTGTTTTGTTTTGAAACAGGGTCTCGCTCTATTGCCCAGGCTGGAGTGCAGTGGTGCGATCTCAGCTCACTGCAACCTGCGCTTCTTGGACTCAAGCAATTCTTGCACCTCAGCCTCCCAGGTAGCTGGGATTACAGGTGTCAGCCATCAACACTTGGCCAATTTTTGTATTTTTTTTGTAGAGACAGAGTTTCACCATGTTGCTCAGGCTGGTCTCAAACTCCTGAGCTCAAAGTGATCCACCTGCCTTAGCCTTCCAAAGTGCTGGGATTATAGGCATGAGCCACTGTGCCTGGCTTCATTCTGATAAGTTTTTAATCAGAATATCAGCTCTGATAAAAAGCAGAACCCTCTATGAGGGCTAGAGTAGGTAGGATTATAATTATCATCATCTCCCTAAGGAAAGGCCACTAACTTCTCCTTTTTTGCTTTAAAGTCATTACTCTGAACCAGAAAGATTCCTTACATGATGACTTATTTTTTTTATAAGGTGAGGCCCAACATTTCACTCTATGGGGATTGGATATGCTTTCCCTAGATACTAATTGCTTAGAGGTTTTCAAATTAACTGAATTTTTTTTAACTTTTTTTCCTAGTAGATACTATTTGAGAGTGAACATATTGCAAAGTAGAACCATATCTAGTTTGGTATACCAAGGTATAACATATGTGACTTAATATTTTGGTAGTCTGTTGCTTTCATCTGTCCTAGATGAGGGACAGTTTAGAAGATTATTTTCAGTAATTGAGTTTATAACTTCTAATACTAGTTATCCATGTATCCCAATAGCAGCCAAATTTTCTATAATTTATTTCAAATCCTCTCAGACTTTACTCTTGTAAGGTAAGATTAATTGGAGTCTGATTATATAAATGTCAAGATTGTGAGGTTTTTCGGGTTACATGTTTTCTTATGTTGATTATTGTTTAATTTCTACACCCATTCTGAGTGTCTAGTTTTTCTCAGCCTACCTCTTTGTTACACCACCTCTATTCCAGCGGAATCTCACATGCAATTTTAGTTCTTCCCAACCCTGTTATCCGGGCATACATATTATTATTGGGCATTTCCCTACATAGTTAGTGCAGCGTTTAGCTGTTACTTACCCCTGAGAATATAGTGTGGAATTAGCAGTGGCAGGATATGGAATTAGCAATAAAGTTCCTGGCTTGGAGTTGAAGTGAAGCAAAGAATATTCTTCTTATTCTCCCATCCACTGTGATCACACATTCTATTTAACTTCATTGCCCCTAGCTAGGTGAAAGCTGATAGCTGCTAATTGTGGTCACTGGGGTGTTGGACAAATTTTTGAGTTAGAGGAGGGTTCATAGCCAAAGGAAGAACACCAGTCTAGAAAGAACACTGGGCAGCACGCAGTGACTGCTAACAAGCTAACAACTTGCTAAACAGCAGGCTGGGGTTAGAGCAAAGGAGCACTGTAATAATTTTCTTACTTGTATTTTCTGCGCTCTGGTTTGTTCTATCTGTTGTCATGACACTAATTTTCGAAAAAATTCCCCTTTTAAGCTCATCACTAAAAATTTACTGAGGACAATGAAATGTGAAGTACTTTCTGAGAAGTGAACAAAACAGACACTGCCTTCTCAGGTGGTGGTTACTTGATAACCCTCCTTAAATCTTTAGTAACTCTCCATTCCTGTTTAAATCTTCACTGCCTTGAGGTCCCAGTCAGACTCATCAGCTTTGTCTTTGAGCTTCAGCAGGATCAAATGACTGGTGGTATCGGTTTGCTCATAGTCTTGTTTTGTTTAGACCCCTCAATGTTAGCCTGCACCATGTTTCAAAGAAATTTAATGGCTATCATTAAAAAATCAAGAGCTTTCACTTGGAATTTTGTATTTCCAACTTCTTTTTTAAAAAGAAAGATGTAGCAACACTTTGTTCATTGCAACAGTTTGCACCATTTAGTTGGGGCTTTTGCTTTCCACAGTCCTTGTTGCCTCTTGGGTTTTTCTTACCCCTGGTCCTCTTTATTCCTTTTTATTACTTATTTAGTCTCTGTAGATAATTCAACTTGCAACTCTTGTTCTAGATTATCTGGTCCCTCACTACTATAAACTTTATTTATTTTCTTTATTATGAAACTTCTGGTATAGCCAAAGGGACATCTTCTTTAACATGGTCCACACTTCTTAACATGGCTTGCAAATCATTTCATGTACTGGTTCCTGTTTATTTCTTCAGCCTTACCTCTTTCCATTCACCTGTATAAAGTCATGTCCCAGCCATATTTGCCACCCACTTATAGGTGATGTGCTCTGTTCTTTCTGGCCTTTACACACACTCTAATCTCTGGATGCTGTTTTGCCTGTCCTCCCGCTCTTTTTTTTTTTTTTTTTTCCAGATGGATTCTTGCTCTGTCGCCCAGGCTGGAGTGCAGTGGCGCGATCTCGGCTCACCTTACTGCAACCTCCACCTCTTGGGCTCAAGCAATTCTTCTGCTTCAGCCTCCTGAGTTGCTGGGATTACAGGCATGTGCCACCACACCCTGCTAATTTTTGTGTCTTTAGTAGAGATGGGGTTTCACCATGTTGGCCAGGCTGGTCTCCAACTCCTGACCTCAGGTGATCCACCCACCTCGGCCTCCCAAAGTGCTGGGATTACAGGTATGAGCCACTGTGCCTGGCCTGTCCTCCCATTCTCTGTCTCTGCCCCCGCAACTCCTGCCTTCCACTCTTCCCCACCACCAGTTTAGTTAATTTCTATTCATTTCAATTCTTAATTTAGGTGTTAATATCCTTCAGAAAGCCTTCTGTGCTCCCGTAGGATCTGCTTAGGTACCCATCCTCTGTATTTCCATAGCTGCCTGAATTTAACCCAGTCTCAACACACCATGACTGGTTCGATGGTCTATTCTCTACAGTGTTCTGTAGCCTTTTTGAGGGCAGAACTGTGTCTTCACCTTTGATTTCTAATGCCCATCATAAAATAGGTACATTGTAAATATTTATTGAGTGGATGACTCATTTCTCTAAGCTCTTTTAATAATCATTAATTCTGAGCCTATGTGGTTTCTATTTTACGGAATATTGTTTTCATCCTTTCAACTCTTGTTCATCCTCTAAGCTTGTACTAGGGGACTGTCCCTTACAAGATACTTTTTTCCCTGGCCTGTTTCAGTATCTACTTACCTTTTCCTTCTTTAAATTCTGGTAATACTTTTTAGAAATCTTGTTTTAGTATTTGGCATTTGTTTCCTGTATGTTACTTTAAATTGAAGTTATATTTAATGCCACAATTTCATTCTTAAGATATTAAAATTTGTCCGTAACCTGTGCTTTACGTGATAGTATATTGCCAGCCAAAATAATATATCCATTGATTAGATCGATTCATGAGTCAAACCTTTATTACTTTCTTGGATATTGTTCCTCATTTACAGAGAACTTGGACATCTAGCCAGGAGTTTTTCTCTCTCTCTCTAGATTTCTTTATCCATTTTGTACTTCTCCCATAATAGTACTTAGTGGATGTACTTTAATTGCTTGTGTATATTTCTTGTTTCTCATGCTGAACTGTAAGGGCTGAAACCGTATCTATCATATTAAAACTACCTGTTGGTATAATATTTTAACTAATATTGGAGTTTAGAAGATCTTGATGTTCCATGTATACATGTTTGATGTATGTCTATAAAGTGTTGTCAGTAAGCTAGGCGTGATCATCTCATTTATTTACATGTGAACTATTAGTTACACAGCTTCATTTGTGTGTCTTCTAGACATCTCAAACTTATGCAAAATTGAACTTATGTATGTTTGCATGTTTTTACCAGAATGTATATTTCATGAGGGGATATTTCCATATACCTGTAATGTAGGGCCTGGACCATAGGTAGTATTTAGTAAATGTTTATTAAGTGAGTGAGTAACTGTACAACACCAAAAAATTTTTATGTTACTGATTTAGAATATTATAGGACATAATTAGATATATAAGAATGGCTTAGATTTATTTATTTATTTATTGTGCAGTGGCACAATCTCAGCTCACTGAAACCTCTGCTTCCTGGTTTCAGGTGATTCTTCTGCCTCCACCTCCTGAGTAGCTGGGATTACAGGCGCTTGCCACCACACCTGGCTGATTTTTGTTTTTTTAGTAGAGACGGGTTTTCACCATGTTGGCCAGACTGGTCTCGAACTCCTGACCTCAGGTGATCTGCCTGTCTCAGCCTCCCGAACTGTTAGGATTACAGGCGTGAGCCATCCTGCCTGGCCGGCTTAGATTTATTTTACTTCACAACTTGTATCATAGAGCTTGCAAGGCTGGAGGTTGCTCTGGGTGAGTGAGTGAGTAGTGAATGAATGTGAAGGAAGGCCTAGGAAATTACCGTATGCCACTGTAGATTTTATAAACACTGTACACTTAGGCTACACTAAATTTATTTTAAAAATTTTATTTCTTCAGCAATAAATTAACCTTAGCTTAATGTAATGTTTTTACTTTATAAGCTTAGTATTAATTTTTTTAACGTTTTCACTCTTTTGTAGTGACACTTAGCTTAAAATGCAAACTCATTATACAACAGTACAAAAATACAGGTATTTTCTTTCTTTATATCCTTATTCTGTGTGCTTTCTCCATTCAAAAATTTTTTTACTTTATTACTTTTTAAACTGTTTGTTAAAAATGAAGACACAGACACATACATTAGCCTAGGCATACAGAGTCAGGTCCATAAATATCACTGTCTTCTTCCTCTGCCTTGTCCCACTGGAAGTTCTTCAGGAGTAATAACATGCATGGAGCCGTCATCTGCTGTGATAACAATGGCTGGTCAGACATGGTGGCTCATGCATGTAATCATAGCATTTTGGGAGGCCGATGCAGGCAGATCACTTGAGCCCAGGAGTTGGAAACCAGCCTGGGCAACAGGGCAAAACCCTGTCTCTACAAAAATACAAAAAAATTAGCTGGGTGTTCATGCATCTGTAGTCCTAGCTACTCAGGAGGCTGAGGTGGGAGGATCACTTGAGCCCAGGAGGTCAAGGCAGCTGCAGTGAACAATGATCACACCATTGGATTCTAGCCTGAGTGACAGAGTGAGATCCTGTCTCAACAAAAACCAAAAACAACAATGCCTTCAGGAATACCTCCTGAGGGCCTGCCTGAGGTTGTTTAAAGTTATAAATACAAGGAATACACTCTGAAATAGCAATAAAAAATATAGTAAATACATAAACTAGTAACAGTCATTTATTATCATTGTCAAGTTTTATGGACTATACATAATTGCATGTGCTATTTTTTTTTTTTTTTGAGAGGGAGTCTCATTCACTCTGTCGCCTAGGCTGGGGTGCAGCAGCGCAATCTTGGTTCACTGCAGCCTCTGCCTCCCCAGTTCAAGTGATCCGCCTGCCTCAGCCTCCCGAGTAGGTGGGATTACAGGCATGCACCACCACACCCGGCTAATTTTTGTATTTTTAGGAGAGACAGGGTTTCACCATGTTGGCCAGGCTGGTCTCAAACTCCTGGCCTCTAGTGATCTGCCCCCCCTCAGCCACCCAAAGTGCTGGGATTACAGGTGTGAGCCACCGTGCCCGGCCGGTAGGTGCTATACTTTTATATGACAGGCAGCACAATAGGTTTGTTTATATCAGCATCACTGCAAACACATGAGTACTATGTGATGTTATGACAGCTACTTCACTAGGTGATAAGTATTTGTCAGCTTCATTATCTTAGGGAACCAGTGTCACATATGTGGTTTGTTGTTGACCAAAATGTTGTTATGCGACGTGTGACTATATGCTTAAAAGTAACTTTGCAAAGAACTAGAAGTAAACTATGTAACTCCAAAATTGGGTAGGGGAAGAGGAAAACTGATAGTACTACCTTGACCAAAATCTTTAAATCCATTCACTTCTATCTCTACCATTTGTCAGCTACCCTAAGCCACCATGTCTTTTCTGGGCTACTCTAATAGTGTACTACTTAGTCTCTCCAATTCCATATGTGTTTTAAAAATTAAAATATAATGGAAGTCACTTACATCCTTAAAAGTATTTCAAGATACTTATTGTACCTAGAATAAAATCCAGGTTGTGTTGTTTTGTTTTGTTTTGTTTGAGACAGAGTCTCACTGTGTTGCCCAGGCTAGAGTGCAGTGGCACGATCACAGCTCACTGCAGCCTTGACCTCCCAGGCTTAAGTGATCCTATCACCTCAGCCTCCTGAGTAGGTGGGTTCACAGGTGTGTGCCACCATGCCCAACTAATTTTTGTGTGTGTGTGTGGACATGAGGTCTTGCTGTGTTGCCCAGGCTGGTCTTGATCTCCTGGGCTCAGGAGATCCTCCTGCCTCAGCTTCCCAAACTGTTGGGATTACAGGCATGTGCCACGATGCTCAGCCAAAATCTAGGTTCTTTAACATGGCTCATAAAGCCCTTCTTGGCCTGGTCTGCCTATCTCTCAAGTTTTATCTCATGTAATTTTTCTCCTTATTCAATATTCTCCAGCCTTACTAAATTTCTTTCAGTTTCTATAACACTCTTTGTATTATTTAAATCTAATTGTATGTTTTTTTTTTTGAGATGGAGTCTTGCTCTGTTGCCCAGGCTGGAGTGCAGAGGCACGATCTTGGGTCACTGCGGCCTCCTCCTCCTGGGTTCAAGTGAGCACGTCTGGCTAATTTTTGTATTTTTAGTAGAGATGGGGTTTCACCATGTTGACCAGGCTGGTCTTTTGAACACTCCTGACCTCAAATGATCCTCCTACCTCAGCCTCCCAAACTGCTGGGATTACAGGCATGAGCCACTGTGCGTGGCCAAATCTTTCTTGATTCTTATTCACCCCCACTCCTGTTAAAACCTCTCATGGTATTGGGCAGGGTGGGGAAAAATGAACACCACAGTTTGTAATTATATATATGTAGCTAATTTTTTTTGTTACCATTGTATTCCTAACACTAAGCGTGATGCTTGGCACATAGTAGGTGCTCAGTGTAAAATAAGTGTATAGCAAAAGAAGGAAAACAAGGAAAAATTCAGAGAAAACATGAAAACCAGACCAAACATGCTTGTTAAAAGTATAAAGGCCCCATGATATAGCTTAGCTATTAAGCAAGATTTACATTAGATTAAATACAAAGCCCACCTATACACTTAGTGTTTAGAAACACACTAGAACAAAATTACTAGGGGGATTGGAAATAAATGGATGGTCAAAACAAGATACTAGGCAAATATAAGCAAAAAAAAAAGTCAGTGGATTCATATTATTAGAAAAAGTTGAATTAAAAGCAGTAGACATCAGGTGAGAAAAAGAGACACTGATAATCTAGGGTATAGTTTCTAATATAAAGAGGGCCACAGATCTTTACCTTTTAAAGATGAAGCACAAAAGTGTTTAGAGTGAAAACGATATAAATTCAGGGAAGAAGAGAGAGACAGTAATGGGAGTACTTTAAACATTAACAGCAATGGTAGACTTTAAAAACATTTTTCAGTCCTTGCTGCATCAAAGTGATAAAGAAATATGATATAAAGAATCTGAGTCATATAATTTGCCTGTCTGATATATAAGGCTGATGTAATAAATATATCATTCTGTTGTTGTAAAGAGAAAAAAATACTTTTAAAATTCCCCTCAGAACATTTTTTAAAATAGGTTATATTTTTAAACATTGTTAAGTAGGTTACATTGTATTATAAAGAAAGCTGAAAAAAAACTAAAAAGTAGAAATATTATTAACCACATACTCTACAATGAAATTTTAGGTTAATGACAAAAGGGAGAGCCAGAAACCAAACCTTTCCAAATCCCAAAACAAAAACCTCAATTACTTGAATTTAAAAATGTAAAATTATTGTCCCTGAAAAAAGAAAAAACTTAAGTCAAAGGTCTAAAGATACTGCAAACTGGCAACTGTAGTAGAAAATAATTACAATAAAAATGAAAGACATGAATAACATACAGGATACAAATAAAATTATTTCTAAGAATTTCGTTACTAGAAAATGAAAACAAACACTCAACAAAAGAATTTAATACAAGAATAACAAAGTAAACCTAAGGAAAGCTGGAAAAAGTAATTGGTGAAGATAAGGAATAGTAAATAATGGATTAGAAAACAGAAAAAATAGTTAAGTAAAACAGAACTTGTCCTTTAAAAGTAAGACTAGCTAGCAATCTTTTTTTAACAAAGGGAGAAAGTACAAAAAGCAAAACTAGGATTATGAAAAAGAAGTAACTATAGATATAAACAGTATTAACAATTCTTTTTCATTTTATTGTTTATTTTTTTGAGACGGTTGCACTCACTCTGTTGCCCAGGGTGGAGTGCCATGGTGCTGTCACAGCTCACTGCACTGTCACAGCTCACTGCACCTTCTGCTTCCCAGGCTCAAGAGATCATCCTTCCTCAACTTCCAAAGTAGCTAGGACTGCAGGCTCATGCCACCATGCCCAGCTCATTTCTAAAATTTTTTGTAGAGATGTGGTCTTGCTGTGTTGCCCAGGCTGGAATCAAACTCCTGGCTTCAAGTAATCCTTTGGCCTTAGCCTCTCAAAGTGCTGGGATTACAGACGTAAGCCACCACATCCAGCAAAAACAATCTTAATAAAACGACAAAAGTAAATTGTTATGGCATTGTATAATATATTAAAACAGCATATTTTGATTACAATTTGTCTTCAACCCTTTCAGAATTAAACGTAGCTGGTTTTGCTATTTAGAAAGTATATGCTGTAGTGAATACATACGCTATTGACCTGTTTTCTTGTGCTGATCATTTTTATGTGAATTATTAACAAAATGTGCTTGTCTTAGAGTAATTTTCTTCTGATACATGTTATCTGTAGCATACACCATCAATTGGTACTTATGAAACCCCATCTAATGTTAGTATTAATACTAATTTAATTAATTAATACTAATTAATACTAATCAGAAATGTAAGATTTCCTAAGATTTTGTATTTGCTGCAAAAAAGGCATATACTATATGTTTTATCTATAATGTATGTATCATAAACATCAGATACATATAGACAATATATGTGTGTGTACCTATGCACAGTCACATACACATATACACAAGTCTAACTGGCAAACTTTCACATTTCTGCTACTGTGCATCATCATGCTCTCAGGCCCCTAATGGTTCTCCTTGCTTCCAGTCTGTCCCTGATGCCCTTGCATTGTCATCGTTGTGGATTTGAAAATGGATTCAGTGTTTTAAACCTTTAATTATAGTACATTTCAAATATCTGCAAAAACAGAGTAGCATTAAAAAATCCTAATAAAGATTGAACTTGTAATAGATAACTGCCTGTTCTTTCTGATTCAAATCCCAGGCTCCAGACCAGTTAATATATCAATCAGAATTCTCCATATCCTGCCTCTAACTTGCCTTTCCAGCTTTATCTCTTGTTATAATCTCAGTATGCAGTTGTAGTTGATTATTTACTAGTAGGTTTTCTGAAAAAGATTTGGAAATTTTATACATCTTCTTGAGATGGTGACTTTGCTCATAGTGCTCTCTCTACCTTAATTGCCCTGCTTTTCAGCTCCATCTGTTGAAATTCTACACACACTCTAGGCTCAGTTTAAAAATCATCTCTACAGGAAGGCTTTCCTGACACATTTCCACTCTGATTCTCCCAGTTGTAGGTATAGTCTCAGCATTACCTACTTCTCATATTTATTGAACAAATACTTGAAAGTATACTACGTTCTGAGTCGTTACTGGATTCATCATGTCTGTTTCCCCTACCAAATTGAGACTCCATGATGAGATAAGAACCATCTATCTTCATCTTTTAGTCTCCTCTTGCATTTAGCACAGTGCCTTGCATGTAATAGAAGCTTTGAAGTGAATAGCGTCTCAACAGTGAACTTTTGCTTTTTTTTTGTAAATAGGTTATTACATAATAAAATTGTACATGTGAATACTTAGAACATTTTTTAAATTCAAAAAAAAAATTCTGACTGGGCACTGTGGCTCACGCCTATAATCCCAGCACTTTGGGAGGCATAGGTAGGTGGATCTACATGTGGCCAGGAGTTTGAGACTAGCCTGGCAAACATGGCGAAACCCTGTCTCTACTAAAAATACAAAAATTAGTGGGCATGGTAGTGCATGCCTGTAATCCCAGCTACTCAGGAGGCTGAGGCATGAGAATTGCTTGAGCCCGAGAGGTGGAGTTTGCAGTGAGCCCAGATTGTACCACTGCACTCCAGCCTGGGTGACAGAGTAAGACTCTGTCTCTAAAAAAAAAAAAAAAAAAAAAAAAAGCAAAATATATATATTTCAAAGTTCAGAGCATATAGCTAAGGACAAAGAAGATAATTAAATGATCTTAGAAACCAAGAAATAATGACAGACTAAAATATTTTTGAATACATTGATTTATTCTATTCATTTGATTAGCTCTATTCCCATTCCTCTCCCTTTTTCTCTCTTCTGTATTCCCCTTTCCCACGCCAGAAACCACTGTCTTTTCACATGTTTTTGGTAAACAGATTTATTACCTATTTTTGTGTGACAAACTACTCCAAAACATTTATTTTCTCATAGTTCCTGTGAGTCAGGAATTTGGGAGCAGCTTAGCTGGGTGGTTCTGGCTCTGGGTTTCTCCTGAGGGTGCAACTAAGATAACAGCTGAGGCTGCAGTTACCTGAAGGCTTGACTCAGCTGGAACATTTTCTTCCAAGACGGCTCATAGGGCTGCTTGAGTGTCCCCATGACATAAGAGCTGGCGTCCCCCAGAGTGAATGATCCAGGAGTAAACAGGATGAAAGTCACAGTGTCTTTTATGACTTAGCCCCAGAAATCCCACTTTGTAATTTCTGCAGTGTCCTGGTTATACAAGTCAGCCGTATTCAGGGTGGGAAGGCCAAAGGCATGAATGCAAGAGTTGTGAGCCTCAAAGAATAAGAACAAATAGTTATTATTTATTAATACTTATTTGTAAGACAATATATTAAGGTATTTTCATGCTATATATATTTTACTCCTCAGAATTACTGTTTTATAAAAGAGAAATGAGGATTTTTACGTAAGTATCAGAGTAGGATTTGAATTCAGGCAATCTGACTTCAGAGCCAAGCTCTTAAACGTTATGCCATTGTATCTCAATCTTTAGTATTCTTGGAACACAAAGAATATAGAAGCACACCACTAATTTTTGTAAGTTAAAAAAAAAAAAGATTACATCTTCAATAATAAAAACAAGGTGGGCTGTAATCCCAGCATTTTGGGAGGCCAAGGCAGGAGGATGGCTTGAGGCCAGGAGTTTGAAACCAGCCTGGGCAACATAACAGAACCCCATCTCTACAAAAATTTTATTAAAAATTGGCTGGGCATGGTGGTGAGCACCTGTAGTACCAGTTATTTGGAAGGCTGAGGTGGGAGAATTGCTTGAGCCCAGGAGTTTGAGGTCACAGTGAACTATGATTGTGCCGCTGCACTCCAGCCTGGGTGACACAGCAAAACACTATTGGTCAGTCAATCAGTAAATAAATAGAATAATAAATAAATAAAAATATAAAATAGTAATAATAATTAGTACTTAAAATAATCATTATTCATAATAAACCAAATCTGTGAAACCAATATTGTATTATTAGGTTCTATGTAGGGCTCATGAGCTTGAACTATATATATCAAGTTCCCCATTTAGTATGTTTCATTTCCTCTCAATTTCTACTACCTCCTATGCTAATTTAAAATTATAGTTCGCTGAATTGGTGGCAAGCAATGGCTTGCTCAGATAATTCTGAATATTCATATTGAACTCGATCCAGAAATTAAGGATAATTTCCTACTGATGGGTGTTTCTTTTACCCTCAGACCCTTGATGAGCTTTGTCCCTCTAAAATGCTAACAGTTTGAATATTCCAAATTGAGGCATTGGCAAATTTAATACTAATCTGCTTCCTGGTTACTCCTAGTGGGAAAGTTAATTTCTTTTCTTTTTTTCTTTCTTTTTTTTCTTTTTGAGATGGAGTCTTGCTTTTGTCACCCATGCTAGAGTGCAATGGCATGATCTCAGCTCACCGCAACCTCCACCTCCTGGGTTCGAGCGATTCTCCTTTCACAGCCTTCCAAGTAGCTTGGGATTACAGGCACCTGCCACTATGCCCAGCTAATTTTTGTATTTTTAGTAGAGACGGGGTTTCACCACGTTGGTCACGCTGATCTCAAACTCCTGACCTCAGGTGATCCACCCCTCCGCCCCCCTCAGGAAAGTTATTTTCTTGATCAACACTTATATACCATATTTGATTTTTATTTATTTTTGTTTATTTATTTATTTATTTTAAGTTGGAGTTTTGCTCGGTCACCTAGGCTGGAGTGCCGTGACACCATCTTGACTCACTGTAACCTCCGCCTCCCAGGTTCAAGCTCCTGCCTCTGCCTCCCAAAGTTCTGGGATTACAGGCCTGAGCCACCAAGCCCAGCCTTTTTTTTTTTTTTTTTTTTTTTTTTTTGAGACAGAGTTTGGCTCTGTTGCCCAGGCTGGAGTAGTACAGTGGCACAATCTCAGCCACTGCAACCTCCGCCTCCTGGGTTCAAGCAATTCTCTTGCCTCAGCCTCCTGAGTAGCTGGGATTATAGGCATGTACCACCATGCCTAGCTAATTTTGTATTTTAGGGGTTTCACCACGTTGGTCAGGCTGGTCTTGAACTCCTGACCTCAGATTACCCACCTGCTTCGGACTCCCCAAAGTGTTGGGATTACAGGCGTGAGCCACTGTGCCCGGCCCAGCCTGACTTTTTAAAATTAAAAAATAAATTTATTGTATTGTGCCCTATATCTAGAACATTGCAGTAAAGCAAATATCACAACAAAGCAAGTCATACGAAGTTTTTGGTTTCCTAGTTCATATAAAAGTTATGTTTACACCATTCTGTAGTTTGTTAAATGTGTAATAATAGCATTATGTCCAAAAACAACAATGTATATACCTTAATTTAAAAATATAGCTAAAAAATTCAAATGACCATCTGAGCTTTCAGCTAGTTGTAATCTTTTTGCTGGTGGAGGGTCTTGTCTTGATGTTAATGGCTGCTGAGTGATCATGTTGGTGATTGTTGAAGGTTGGGGTGGCTGTAGCAATTTTTAAAATTAAGACAATAAAGTTTTCCACATTGATTAACTCTTCCTTTCATGAAAGATTCATCTGTAGCATGCAGTGCTGTTGCATAGCATTTTACTCACAGCAAAACTTCTTTCAAAATTTAAGCCAGTCCTCTCAAGCCCTGTTGCTTCTTTATCAATTAAGTTTATGTAATATTCTAAATCCTTTGTTGTCATTTAAACTGTGTTCACAGCATCTTCACCAGGAGTAGATTCCATATCAAGAAACCACTTTGTGTGTTTATCTGTAATAAGCAACTCCTCATCTGTGAAAGCTTGGTCATGAGATTGCAGCAATTCAGTCACATCTTCTTGTTCCACTAATTCTAATTCTGTTTTTTTGTTTGTTTGTTTGTTTGTTTGCGACAAAGTCTGGCTCTGTTGCCCAGGCTGGAGTGCAGTGGCGCGATCTTGGCCCACTGCAGCCTTTGCCTCCCAGGCTCAAGCCATCCTCCTACCTCAGCTTCCCAAGTAGCTAGGTCTACAGCCGTGCGCCACCAAGCCCAGCTAATTTTTTGCATTTTTGGTAGAGACAGGGTTTCGCCATATTGGCCAGATCTGGCCTTGAACTTGTGAGCTTAAGTGATCTGCCCTCCTCGGCCTCCCAAAGTGTTGGGATTATAGGCGTAAGCCACCACACCGGCCTAATTCTAGTTCTCTTGCTATTTCTACCACATCTGCTGTTACTTCCTCCACTGAAATCTTGAACCATTCAGTCATCCATGATAATTGGCATCAACTTCCACCAAACTCCTGTTCATGTTGATATTTAGACCTCCTTCCCTGAGTCACAAATGTTCTTAATGACATCTAGAATGGCGAAGCCTTTCCAGAAGGTTTCAATCTACTTTGCCGAGATCCATCCAAGGAATCACACTATCTGGCAGCTATAGCCTTATGAAATGTATTTCTAATACAATGAGACTTGAGGGTCGGGCGTGGTGGTTCATGCCTGTAATCCTGGCACTTTGAGAGGCTGCGGTGAGTCAATCACCTGAGGTCAGGAGTTTGAGACCAGTGCGGTCAACATGGTGAAACCCTGTCTCTACTAAAAATATAAAAATTAGCCAGGCGTGGTGGCACATGCCTGTAGTCCCAGCTACTCAGGAGACTGAGGCAGGAGAATCGCTTGAACCTGGGAGATGGAGGTTGCAGTGAGCCGAGATGGCGCCACTGCACTCCAGCCTGGGTGACAGAGCAAGACTCTGTCTCAAAAACAGTAATAATAATAATAAGACTTTAAAGTTGAAATTACTCCTGGATCCATGGGGCTGCAGAATGGATGCTGTGTTAGCAGGCATGAAAACATTAATCTCCTTGTACATGTCCCTTAGAGCTCTTGGGTGACCAGGTGCATTATTAAAGAGCAGTAATATTTTGAAAGGAATCTTTTTATCTGAGCATAGGTCTCAATAGTGAGCTTAAACAGTGAGCTAAATATTTTAAATTCAGGTCTTAACGGTGAGCTGAATATTTTAAATTCAGTACACTATGCTGTAAACAGATGTGCTATCATCCAGGCTTTGTTGTTTCATTTATAGAGCACAGGCAGAGTATATTTAGCATAATTTCAAAGGGTCTAGGAATTTTGGAATGGTCAGTGAGCATTGGCTTCACCTTAAAAGTTACCAACTGCATTAGCGCCTAACAAGAGAGTCAGCCTGTCCTTTGAAGCTTTGAATCAAGGCATTGACTTTTCGTCTCTAGCTCTGAAAGTCCTAGATGGCATCTTCTTTCAATAGAATGCTTTTTTGTCTACATTGAAAATCTGCTGTTTAGTGTAGCCACCTCTATCAACTCTCTTAGCTAGATCTTCTGTATAACTTGATGCAGTTTTTATATAAGCACTTGCTGCTTCACTTTGTAATTTTTTCATGTGAAGGTGGCTTGACTTTTCTGCGTCTTCCTCACCTCTTTCAGCCTTCATAGAATGGAATGGAGTTAGGGTCTTGCTGTGGATTAGGCTTTGGTTTAATGAAATGTTGTGACTGGTTTGATCTTCTATCCAGGCTAAAACTTTTCTCCATATCCCAGTAGTAAGGCTGTTTTGCTTCCTTATCATTTGTGTGTTCCCTGGAGTACCATTCTAAATTTCCTTCAACAGCTTTTCTTTATAGTCACATCTTAGCTAACTGGCACAAAAGGCCTAGCTTTTGGTCTGTCTCGGCTTTTGACATGCCTTCCTCACTAAGCTTAATCATTTCTAGCTTTTGATTTAAAGTGAGAGATGTATGCCTCTTCCTCGCACCTGAACAATTATTAGACACCATTGTTGAGTTATTGATTGGCCAAATTTTAATATTATTGTATCTCAGGGAAGAGGGAGGCTCAAGGAGAGGGAGAGACAGGGAACAGCTGGTCAGTGGAGCAGCCAGAACACAAACACTTACCAATTTAGTTGACTGTCATATACAGGTGTGGGCCTTGGCTCCTCAAAACAATGACAGCAGTAACATCAAAGATCACCAATCATAGATCACCATAACAGATATAATAATAACGAAAACATTTTATGAATTACCAAAATGCGACACAGAGACAACTTTTACATGCTGTTGGAAAAATGGCGCCAATAGCCTTGCTGAGCACAGGATTGCCACAAACCTTCAATTTGTAAAAAGTAATAAAGTAATGCACAATAAAATGAGATGTGCTCTTGTGTTCATGCTATTCAAGATTTTCATTGTATGTCCTGATATGGATATCACTTGAGCAGTGGTCTAGAAATTATATATGATCATTTAGGATGCTTTCTGTTTCTTGAAATGTAAATTCTTTTTCCTGCAATAGCCAGTTTATATTAAGATGGAAAATTCAATATATTCAATAATGTTTTCTTTCTGTGGAAAAAACATTACGACCGTTCTGACCACATTGAGTGTGGGAAGTGTATTTTTGATTGCCAATTACATACTGAGGTTTAAAGCAACATGAAGATTAGGCAATCTTTTGCAACCTCTTCTATAACTTTGTATCTACACAGGTAAAGTTGTGATTCCAGCTCATCTTTTCCAATGATATTGTAGTTCAGTTTATGTTATAGTTTCACTCTACTAGAAATAACTTTTCTTTCAGTTTTGATGTAAGTAATAAAACAGAAGTCATTGTTCACGTCTTTCTCAAATAGATTGTCTGTAATTACATAACAAGCTGATTGATTTTTTTTTTCACATTTGTGTTTTGTTCCAACTGTAAAGCAAAAATACCTGTTACCATGTAATAGTGTTAACTCTTCTACATTGCATGCTATCAGCATTATAAAATACCTGGCCACATCATATGTTAACAGAATTTTGTGCCTTCTGCTTCCTCGTCAAACATATCATGAACTTTGTGAATTTTTTAAAAACCTTCTTTATAATGTTTTTATATTGTAAATACAACTATAAATGATGCTTTTGTAGTTTTAACCTTCTTTTTTTGTGAAATAATTCATCAGTTTACACAGAAGAGCATATTTTGCCCTTGTTTTATAAAACCTTACTTTGTTTGGCAGAGAGGTACTTTTATGTTGAAAATTATTCAAAAACTTTGATGTTTCATGCCACTATTTGAAAAAAGATTACACTAGGTAACACTGGCCACTAGAAGCAAAAGGATGTTAAAGAACATCCTTTTGTTTGTGAAACAAGCAAAATGTAAAATGTAAAAAACTGTTAAAAAACAGTTTTCAGATACTTATTACTACGCTTCTCATTCATACTTTTCTAGGTACTTGGCATAGACATCACAGTTATAAATTCATTTACCCAGTTCATACTGATTGACATTCCACATTCCATTGAAGCCTTGTTTATTGTTTGCTTTCACAGCATTATTTTGAATTCTGGCATCTGTGAATTATTTTCATCTCTGCTTTTATGAGTTAAAACAATTTTTATGAGTTTGAATTATTTATTACATAAGAACAGCAGGGTTTCTGTGAAAAATCATAATTACCTTTTAAGTTTATGATTATACCAGGCTACCTGTAGAGCATACAATAGACTGACAGAGCCCACTATTGGTATAGAGACTGTGCTTTGAGAGTACTGCAGTAAGCTGTTCCAGGAGCAGTTATTCAAAGAGCCACAGATCTGATCATTACGCAAGAAGTAACAGCTCTGGCTGGTAAAAGGCAGTGGAGACACAGGATGAAAGGGGCAATAATACTACTGCCTGACTATGACTCTTAAAACCAGTGTCTTACCAGCACCAGGGCAGGAAGTAGAGGGAAAGCAGTAGGAGAAGTAGTAAGGAAAGAGCACAGAGTAAACTGTGTAACAGGAATAAGCACACATTAAAATGAACATCACAAAGAAGTGAAACACCAACTAGCACAGTTGTATTAGAATGATAAGTGAAGGGCAAATCAAGTATTATTTACTTCAGTAACCTCAAACAAAGGACAGCTTGTCCCACTCTGAATGTGCTGTAACCTAATGGATGATTTGTTGCAGTCCAGTGTGAATTAACTGAGTGCCATAACTTCTATGTAATATATAAAGATTCAGTTGCCCAGAGCTAGGTGTATCAAGGAAGCCATCCTCCCATTACGGGCACCAGATTTTCTGTAGTTAAGAATGGCATCTTAGTATTTTTTTATTTTTATTTTTTTGAGACAGTCTCGCTGTGTCGCCCAGGCTGGAGTGCAGTGGCACAATCTCAGCTTACTGCAACCTCCGTCTCTTGGATTCAAGCGATTCTCATGCCTCAGCCTCTTGAGTAGCTGGGATTATAGGCACGCACCACCACATCCAGCTAATTTTTCTATTTTAGTAGAGATGGGGTTTTGCCATGTTGACCAGGCTGGTCTCAAACTCCTGGCCTCAAGCGATCCACCTGCCTCGGCCTCCCAAAGTGCTGAGATTACAGGCGTGAGCCACCTGTGCCTGGCCTCAATACTTGAAATATTATAGTATAAATACGTATATTAGTTATCTACTGCTGCATAACAAATTACCCTGAACTTAGCTACTTACCGACATTTATATCTCACAGATTTCTATGGATAAGGAATCTAGGTACAGCTCAGCTGGGTCCTCTGATTCAGGATCTCCTGATACAAGGCTGCAGTCAGCGTTGTGGCTGGGGCTGCAGCTCTCTCAAGGGTCCCGACAGGAGGAATCACTCACTTCCAGGCTTATTCAGGTGGCTGTTGACCTCAGTTCTTTGCTGGCAGTTGGACCTAGGACATTAGTTCCTGATGACCTGTTGACCAGAGGCTTCCCTCAGTTCTTTGCCACATGGGCCACTCTGTTAGGGGAGATCACAACAAGGGGAGAGAGTGAGGGTAGAAGCTAGAGTGTTTTAGTAAGCTAATTTTGGAAATGACATCCAGTCGGTTTTTGCTGTATCCTATTTATTAGAAGCACCTCACTAGGTCCAGCCCACACGTAGGGAAGGGGTTTGGATAAGGGCATGAATACCAGGAGGCAGGGATTACTAGTGGCCATTTTAGAAGGCTGCCTGCCACAATAAACATTTTCATGAGTGAGTAAGTTAATGAAACAAATGAAAGAAACTTAGGAAAAATACTTTGTACTAGTAAGTCCTCCAGAATTATAGGTTGCAGAAATGGAAGCTGAATTGTAAAAGAAAAAATTAATACCTAGAAAAGACTTATTTTCGCTAAAACTAGGCATGGTTTATTAGTGAGTATACTATCAGTCCATCCATATCGTAAAGAACTATTTGGAAAATTGTTTTCTGTGAACTCTAAATCAAATAACATCTTTTAATACTACTGATTTCTTTTTTTTTTTTTTTTTTTTTTTTTTTTGCCTTTTAGACAGGTTCTCACTTCATTGCCAAGGCTGGAGTGTAGTGGTGCAGTCATGGCTCACTGCAGCCTCAACCTCCTGGGCTCAAGCAATTCTCCCACCTCAGCCTCCCAAGTAGCTGGGTGGCACGTGCCACCACGCCTGGCTCATTTTTATATTTTTTGTAGAGATGGGGTTTCACCATGTTACTAGGCTGGTCTCAAACTCCTGAGCTCAAATGATTTGCCCACCTCAATTTCTATATTTAGAAAACTTAGACCTTCAGATTTGATGTGTTTCAGTCACTGGTTCCCAACTCTCATTGCACATTGTTATTATTGAGGTGGAATCTCGCTTTGTTGCTGAGGCTGCACTGCAGTGGTGCAATCTTGGCTCACTAAAACCTCTTTCTCCTGGGTTCAAGCGATTCTCCTGCCTCAGCCTCCTGAGTAGCTGAGATTACTGGCTCACGCCACCAAGCTCTGCTAATTTTTGTATTTTTAGTAGAGACGGGGTTTCACCACGTTGGCCAGGCTGATCTTGAACTCCTGACCTCAGGTGATACAGCCACTGTGGCCTCCCAGAGTGCTGGGATTACAGGTGTGAGCCAATGCACCCGGCCTCACTGCACATTAGAATCATCTTAGAAACTTCACAACTAAACAAATAAGAGGTATACTGGGCTCTATCCCAGTCTAAGTAAATCAAGTTCTTAAAGGTGGAGCCCAGACAAGTGTATTTTTTTCTTTCTTTTTGAAAGAGAGAGGGTCTTGCTTTGTTTCACAGGCTGGAGTGCAGAGGCATAGTCATAGCTCATTATAACCTCAAACTCCTGGCCTCAAGCTGTCCTCCCGCCTCAGCCTTCTGAGTACGTAAGACTATAGGCACGCACCACCACACCTGGCTAAAGGGGTATTTTTTTTTTTTAAAGCTCCTCAGATGATTCCAATATGTCGCCAGGGTGTTAGACACCACTGATTTAAGTGGTTCTTAATAAAAGATTAGAATTATGCACCCTGTCTCTGGTTTAGTACAAATTGAAAGGGCACATAATTTTATAAGCAAATTTTCTTCATTTAGCATGTATTCAGTATCCAGTATGTGCATAACACTTTGAGGGTTAAAAAGAAATGTAAGTAGTTTGAAAGTGGTGCTGACACATTGGACAGAAGATTTTTTTTTATTTTAAAAAATAAAAATGGAAATGGGAGCAAACTGTACTTGATGAGATAGTTATATATGTATTTATAATGATTATTTGTCATAGTCTACATAGGCTGTAGTGTTTTAGAGAGGGGAGAGATGACGATAATACTAGAGTAGATAAGGTTATTTGGAAAAGATGGAATCTTCAGTGGATTAGGAAAGCAAAGGTGAAATGTAATAATTTGCTTCACCTGGCAGATCCTGATTTGATCTTGTTTTATAGGCCATTGACTGCACAATAGGAGCAGCCGAGGAGATTTGAAAAATAACCTGTACCAGGCTTCATTCCTGGAGGTCTTTTATTCAATTGGTCTGGGTGGGGGCCCAAGTATAGTAATTTTAAAAGGACTCCTCGTGATGCTAATGTGTAGCCAGGGTTGAAAACAAGTGCGATAGGATCACAGATCCCTGGAAATTTTTTGTAGGATGGTTTAACGTTCATTCATTAAAAACATTAAATATTTATTTTTCTTTATTGATACAAAATAGATGTACGTATTTTTGCACATTAAGTATTTTTATGCTGTAGGCACAGGAGAAACAGCAGTGAACAAAATAGAAGAGGAAAAAGTCCCTGTTTACAATTAGGGGGGTGGTAGGGAGCCTATATTCTATTCTGGTAGAGGAAAACAGATGATAAACTATTAATAATAATATGTAATGTAGTAGGTAGAGAAGTGCTTTGAAGAAAATAAAGCATAGTAAGGAGGACAGAGTAGGGAGTGAAGTTGGAGAGTAGAATGCTGTTTTGTGTCAGATTAAGAAAGACTTCTCCTACAATTATGGTCTGGCATTCATATGCAGTAAAAAAAGAATAAAGTAAAAAGGAAGGCTTCTCTGACATTTGGCGTTTGAACAGAGACCTGGAAGAAGTGAGGGAGTGAGTGGACAGAGGAACAGCAGGGGAAACCCTCGGGCAGAAGTAGAAAGCCATTGATGCAGGATGCTGTGGACTCAGCTGCATCTCTCCAAAATTCACATACTGAATGAAGCCCTCACTCCCTATGTGACTGTATTTGGAGATAAGGCTGGTAGGAGGCAATTAAGATTAAATGAACTCGTAAAAGTGGAGTCCTAATCCAGTAGGATTGGTGGCCTTGTAAGAAGAGGGAGAGGTTTGTCGGTCTCTCCCTGTGCATGCACTGAGGAAAGGCCTTGTGAGGACACAGTGAGAAGGTGGCCGTCTGTAAGCCAGAAGGAAATGTAAGTAGAAGAGAGCCCTGAGTAGAAGCTGAACCCTACTGGACCTTGGTCTTGGACTTTCCACCCTCCAGAACTGTGAGAAAATAAATATCTGCTGTTTAAGCTACCCAGTCTATGGTATTTTGTTATGACAGCCCAAGCAGACTAAGACACTGGAATAATGGGTGCCATATAGAAGAGTATAGAAGATCAGATAGGAAGAGCCTATATCACATAGAGACTTGTGGACTAGAGCAATAATTTTGGATTTTGTTGATTGCCATATACTCTGGTTGCCAGTGAAGAGGATTGATTGGGTGGAAAGGAGGAGCCCATTGGGTGGTTTTAAGCAGAGGAATAATATAATTTGATTTACATTTGGAAGGATCACAGTGGCTGCTCTGTGGAAGAATGGCCTGTAGCAGAACAATTGAGGGATGTTATTTATTTATTTTTTGAGACAGAGTTTTGCTTTCGTTGCCCAGGCTGGAGTGCGATGGCGTGATCTCGGTTCACTGCAACCTCCCCCTCCTGGGTTCAAGCGATTCTCCTGCCTTAGCCTCCCGAGTAGCTGGGATTACAGACGCCCAGCACCACGCCTAGCTACATTTTTTTTTGTATTTTTAGTGGCGATGGGGTTTTGCCATATTGGCCAGGCTGGTCTCGAACTTCTGACCTCAGGTGATCCGCCCACCTCAGCCTCCCAAAGTGCTGAGATTACAGGTGTGAGCCACCATACCTGGCCGGGATGTTATGAAGATATTACAAGGGTGGTATCAATGGAGGTGGTAAGAAAGCATTCAATTTTAGACTTATTTTGAAGGTGGGGATGGAAAGCATTTGATGGTGAATTAGATGTGAGTATGAGAGGAAAAACGGAATAAATACTGCTTCTAAGTGTTCGGTCTAAGCAACTGGAAGAATGAAGTGCTAGTTACTGAGAGATAAAAAGATTGTTGAAGATTGGAAGAGTGGGAGAAGGGAGAAATCAAGAGTATATTGTTGGTTAGGCATGGTTGCTTACCCCTGTAATCCCAGCACTTTGGGTGGCCGAGGCGAGAGTATCACTTGAGGCCAGAAGTTTGAGACCAGTCTGGCCAGCATGGTGAAACCCCATCTCTATTTAAAATACAAAAATTAGCCAGCGTGATGGTGCACTCCTGTAGTCCCAGCTACTCATAGACATCCAGGTGGATTTTTTTTTTTTTTTTTGAGACAGAGTCACACTCTGTCACTTGCAACCTCTGCCTTCTGGATTCAAGTGATTCTCCTGCCTCAGCCTCCTGAGTAAGTGGGATAACAGATGCACACCACCACGTTTGGCAAATTTTGTATTTTTAGTAGAGACGGAGTTTCGCCATGTTGGCCAGGCTGGTGTTGAACTGCTGACCTCAAGTGATCCACCCGCCTTGGCCTCCCAGACTGCTGGGATTATGGGTGTGAGCCACCAAGCCTAGCCCCAAGTGGATATGTTAAGTAGGTAGTTGGTTATAGAAGTCTGGAGTTTATGGGAGACATTGGGGCTGATAAAATTTTAATATCAGTGTATAGATCAATTGTTTTCAACCTTGAATACACATCAGCTTGAGAACTTTCAAAAAATTTGAGCCTACAGAACCTCATTTAAGTGTGACCTAGGTATTCCTGTTTTAATTTTTTTTTTTTTTTTTTTTTTTTTTTTTGAGACAGAGTCTTGCTCTGTCGCCAGGCTGGAGTGTAGTGGTGCGATCTCGTTGGCCAGGATGGTCTCAATCTTTTGACCTCATGATCTGCCCACCTCGGCCTCCCATAGTGCTGGGATTACAGGCATGAGCCACCGTGCCTGGCCTCCCATTTTAATTTGATTAGTAGTTAGGTAAAAAAAATTTTAGACAGCTTTTTTTTTTTTTGAGGTATAATTGACATACAATAAACCACACATAAAACATGCAATATGTTAAGTTTTGACATATGAATATACCTGTGAAACTATCACCACAATCAAGAGAGCAGACACACATCCATTATTTTCTGGAGTTTCTTTGTGCCCATTTTTAATTCCTCCCTCCTGTACCTACCCCCATCCCATCTCTGGTTGCTAGGCAACTACTGATCTGCTTTCTGTCACTATAAATTAGTTTGCATTTTCTAGAAATTTATGTGAATGGAATCATACAGTGTGTATTTTTTTGGTCCAATCTCTTTCACTCGGCATAACTCCTCTTGAGTGTCAGTGGTTCATTTCTTTGTGTTGCTGAGTAGTATTCCATTGTATGGATGTACCACAGTTTCTTTATCCATTCACCTGTTGATTAACATTTGGGTTATTTTCAGTTTTGGGCCATTACAAATGAAGTTGCTATGAACATTTGTGTACAAGTTTTTGTATGGACATATATTTCCTTCTTTGAGTACATATATTGAAATGGAAATGCCTGGATGTTATCGATCACATTGTTTTCATATGTTTCAATGTGAGGGGTTTATGTATGCCTTTGAGGAAAACTTTGATGCATAGAAAAGATTATTCAGGGACTACTTTCATTATTAAAATTAATGTTCATTACTTTCAATGTCATAATCTAGTTTTTCCTTAAGTGTTATTTTTACAAATATTCTATTTATAAAATTTAGCAAAATTTAACTTTTGCTTTCTAGTCATATTTTTAAAATGCTATTGCAAGTGAAATCCAATGTGGAGCCAGGGTCGAAAACCATTGTACAGATGATACTTAAAACCGAGGACTGAATGAGGTCACCAAGAGGAGTGCTTTTAGCATGCATAAAAAAATCACCCTAGTTCTAGGGCAAGGCCTGAGAATTTGCATTTTTAAGAGGTACCTGGTGTTGCTACTCTTCATTCGTTGACTACACTTTTTGAGTAGCACTGGTCTGGAGGGTTAGCGTAGATAAGAGGTATCCAAAGACTCAGTCCTGAGGTACTCTGAAGTTTAGAAATTTGGGAGACTGGAAGGGAATCAGTAAATGAAACTGTGAAAGAGTAGCCAGTGAGGCAGGAGAGAAATGTGAAGAGTGTGGTGTCCTAGAGGCTGAGTGAAAAAAGTTTTTCAGGAAGGGAAGGAGTGATAAACTCAGTGAAGTGTTGCTGGTTGACTGTTGGTAAAGTGGTTATCAGTGACCTTGAAATAAATAATTTTGCTGGAGTGGAAGGACAAGAGCCTGACTAATGTGAGCCTGAGAGAGAGTGGGAAAAGTATAGAGTGAGTATAGAAAAATTTTTTGAGGTGTCATGGAAAAGAAAACAAATGGGGCAGTGGCTAGACAGGGATGTAGACTCAGGAAAGAGTTTTTTTTTTTCTTTTTGACGTATGAATTATTGAAATATTTTGTATGCTGACAGGAATAACCCAGTAGAGAAGGAAATATTGTTTAAGCAGGAAACAAAGGAGGTCAGTGGCAGGAGTGTGTCCTGGAGAAAGGGATCCAGTGGGCAGAGAGATGGATGGTTTAATTAAGAGTAAGGGTAGGGAAGTCAGACTATGTTGGTATAGATGGAAGGCTGTGGACATTCTAATCGAATAGCTTCTCTTTTCTCTGTGAGATAAGAACTAAGGTCACCCCCTTGATAAAATAGCACATGATAAAAGCAAGTTTTGTTCAGTGCTCTGTTCCCAGTACTTAGAACAGTAATTGGAATATTTAATGGAACATAGTAAATGCTTAATAAATATTTGTTAAATAAATTAATGGAAGCAAGAGTAATCTTGGATTGGAAAGGAGAAGGTGCTGTAGAAGTCTGTTGGGTTAAGCTAGAGTAGTATTAGTGGGTATGATAAAGAGGAACAGTTGGAATAATATGAAAGAAAAATGGAAAGGGCTTAAATGTTTAGTTGGCTAAGAGGAAGGGAAAGTTGAGAGTGACCTATTTGTAGTCTTGAAGATTGTCCTTAGTCTTTCAAATTAAGTGAAAAGCAAATGCCAAACTGTCATGTCATTTAATGATTTGAGAGGCTTTGCTGAAAACTTTAACCTAGTTTTTATAGAAATGATGTAAGTAATCTGTTTTGTCTGTGCTTACCAAGGACTATCTTAGTATTTGTCAAGGAATCAAGTCTTCCTGGCACCACCTGCCAGGAGTTGGGGGAAAATTGTGTTCTGGTCTGCTGCAGAAGTGTTTGCTATTGAAAATTAAATACATATAGACCGTGGAGCCCCGTTTGTGACTATAGTCTTAGCTGCTCAAGAGCCTGAGAAAGAAAGATCTCTTGAGCCCAGGAGTTTGAGGCTGCAGTGTCTATGACTGTGCCATTGCACTGCAGTCTGGGCAATAGAGCGAGACCCCATCTCTAGTATTTAGAAGAATTTTTACTCCAGAGTCTCTCTCTCTCTCTCTCTCTCTCTCTCTCTCTCTCTCTCTCTCTCTCTCTCTCCCTCTCTCCCTCTCTCCCTCTCTCTCCCTCTCTCCCTCTCTCCCTCCCTCTCTCATGTCCATTTGCAGTTACTCTCCATTTTGTTCCTTAATGTCCTAACCCTGAGCAACCACAGGTCTACCTCCTGTTTCTATGAATTTGCCTATTTTGGACATTTTATATAAACAGAACCATGCAAGAATATGTGGTCTTTAGTGACTGGTGTTTTTCACTTAGCATAATGCCGTAGGCTCATCCATGTTGTAGTATCTGTCAGTATTTCATTCCTTCTTTATGGTGAAATAATATTTCATTTTATGAATATACACCATATTTGATTTATCCATTCATCAGTTAGTAAGCATTTGGGTTGCTTCTGCTTTGGGGCTGTTAAGGATAATGCTTCTGTGAACATTCATGTACACATTTTTGTGTGAACATATGTTTTCATTTCTCTTGGGTATGTACTTGATTTATTCACTCCTGTGCAGACTTCAGAATAGCACTTCTGCTATCTCTGGGCTTCTGTATTTTTCAAACCTTTTAAATATGTTACCAATTAGGAATGTTGTAGCCCCTGCCCTAGTCGCTTAAAAAAAATTCAGGTCTCATGTTGGCTTATATAAAATTGTATGACATCTAAATTCATCCACCACTGTATCACACATGCCTCAGTTGAAGCATATTTAAGAAGGCTCTAGCCCATCTGCTGATGGTACATGCTGTCATTGTGGCTTAGTAGCCAGGTAGATGGATGCATATAAGAGATTTCAAATTATAATAATTTATAATTTTGTACGCCTTCTGTCCTTTATTATGATAAAAATGTAAGTGGTTACTAACTACTGTTAATGATGCAACTTTAACTCAAAATTCCTTGTATCTTTCTTTCAAGCTTCTAAATTACTTTAATTGAAGAGCTTCCCAAGATTCAAGGTGAATTTAAAGTTAAAAGATTGTCATTTGTAAGTACTTAACTGTGTGAATAAGGATTTTCCCAGCATTGCACAACTAAATCAAATATAGAAAGAGCATAGAGCATTGGAAGAATAAAAAACAGATAGCATTGATGTTTGAAATGTAGTTAGAGGCTGGTTTGTTGAGGAGCCTAAATACTTGTTTTTAAACTCTTTTTTTGTTTGAGACAGGGTCTCCCTCTGTCTCCCATTCTGGAGTGCAGTGGAACGGTCATGGCTTACTGCAGCCTCAACCTCCCAGGTTCAGGTGATCCTCTCATCTCAGCCTCCTGGGTAGCTGGGACTACAGGCACACACCAGTACACCTGGCCAATTTTTTTTTTTTTTTTTTGTATTTTCTGTAGAGATGGGGTTTCACCATGTTGCCCAGCCTGGTCTTGAACTCCTGAGCTCAAATAATCCACCCACCTCAGTTTTCCAAAGTGTTAGGATTATAGGCGTGAGCTACCACGCCCAGCCAGATATGAGATTTTTGTAATGAGAAAATGATCAGGAGTTATATACCCAGTTCTGGCCCTTTTGCTTGTAGTCTGTAAGAATCATAGGCAAGTGCTTAGTTGATTTTATTTTTAAAAGTAATTCTACAAGTAACATATTTCTTTCTTTCTTTTTTTTTAATTTAAAGAGATGGGGTCATACCACGTTGCCCAGTCTGAAATGCCAGTGGCTATTCAGAGGTATGATCATAGTGCACTGCAGCCCCTCTAACTCCTGGCCTCAAGTGATCCTCCTGCCTCAGCCTCCTGAGTGACTGGGACTACAGGCATGCACCGCTATGCCTGGATAGTACATTACCTACTTTACAATATTAGAATATTACAGATTAAACAGTTCTGGCTGGGTGTGGTGGCTCACACCTGTAATCCCAGCATTCTGGGAGGCCAAGGTGGGCGGATCACTTGAGGTCAGGAGTTGAGACCAGCCTGGGCAATATGGTGAAATCCCGTCTCTACTAAAAATGCAAAATTAGCCAGGTATGGTGGCGCATACGTGCAATCCCAGCTACTTGGGAGACTGAGGCAGGAGGATTGCTTGAACCCAGGAGACGGAGGTTGCAGTTAGCCGAGATCGCGCCACTGCACTCCAGCCTGGGAGACAGAGTTTCACTCTGTCTAAAAACAAAAACAAAAAAAACCTAAACAATTCCTGACCACTTACGTTGCTCTAGTGCTCTCTCCCACTTCCCACCATTCAACATTTAGAGCGGATATTAGGGGAAAGAAATATGTTTGTATTTTTGTTGAATACAAACATTATTCTTGAAGAATATGGGTAATAATGATACTATTGGAGAGGTGGATCTACAGGCTAGAGTGCAGTG
The DNA here is from genome assembly GCF_029289425.2 of Pan paniscus. Lineage (NCBI taxonomy): Eukaryota > Metazoa > Chordata > Mammalia > Primates > Hominidae > Pan > Pan paniscus. The sequence continues at coordinate 51,986,862 of NC_073259.2, forward strand.
GCACAATCACGGCTCACTGCAGTCTCAACCTCCCAAGGCTCAGGTGATCCTCCTGTCCCTTACTCCCAGTAGCTGGGACTAAAGGTGCTTGCCACCATGCCCAGCTAATTTGTGTGTGTGTGTGTGTATAGTTTTTTGTTTGTTTGTTTGTTTTTAGTAGAGACAGGGTTTCACCATATTGCCCAGGCAGGTCTCGAACTCCTAGGATCAAGTGATCTGCCTGCCTGAGCCTCCCAAAGTGCTGAGATTATAGGCGTGAGCCACCGCATCTGGCCACAAGTTTTCTATATAGAGGAAACAAATGGAACTCTTAAGAGTGGATGAGCTCCCTGAAGCAGAATATAAACCAGGAACCAACACAGATATCAAGTATTCTTCGTTATCATTAAGATACGCAAGATAAATGAGCATGTTTTGAGATAAATTATTATTTTAAAAAGGGAAAGATGGAAGATTCAGGAGAGAACAAGGGCTATTTAATTCATTCAGCAATCATTTGTTGAATGCCTATCAGGCTCTGAGCTTGTTACCAGTGTTTCAAAAATGAAAAGACACAATCCTTCAGGAGCTTGCAAGCATACCTACAATTATAGTGTAATGTGACTGACTGACTTATCAAAAACACATAACATAGCCGGGTCTGGTGGCTCATGCCTGTAACCCCAGCACTTTGGGAGGCTGAGGCAGGAGGATTGCTTGACCTCAGGAGTTTGAGACTGGCCTGGGCCACGTTGTGAGACCCTCATCTCTACAAAAAATAAAAAAATTACCCAGGTGTGGTGATGCATGCCTGTGGTACCAGTTACTTTGGAGGCTGAGGTAGGAGGATAGCTTGAACCCAGAAGGTTGAGGCTGTAGTGAGTTGTGATTGTACCACTGCACTCCAGCCTGGGTGACAGAGCAAGACTCCGTCTTAAAAAAAAAGAAAGGAGAGAGAGAGAAAAGGAAGGAAGGAAACTCTTCTACTATATATCTCTAACCCTGCTACTTCCTAAAATTTAGTCTTGTAGCTCCACCACTCCAATAGTGTCATTATTACCCATATCCTTCAAGAATAATGCTTGTATTCAACATGAAAAGAGAAGAAGTTGGCTGGGCACGGTGGTTCACACCTCTAATCCCAGCACTTTGGGAGGCTGAGGCAGGTGGATCTCTTGAGTCCAGGAGTTTGAGACCAGCCTGGGCAACATGGTGAAACCTGTTTCTACAAAAAATACAAAAATTAGCCTGGTGTGGTGGGGCATGCCTGTAGTCCTAGCTACTTGGGAGGCTGAGGGGGGAGGATTGCTTGAGCCCAGGAGGCAGAGGCTGCAGTGAGCTGAGATTGTGCCAATGCACTCCAGCCTGGGGGACAGTGAGACTATGTCTCCAAAAAAAAAGAAAAATTAAAGAGAAGAGATTAAGAACAGCATGAAGTAACCTCAACATTAAAGGGGCTGGAAGAGGAAGTTCTAAGAGGAGCCAGTTTAGATATAAGATGACTGAGAAGGACCTACTTACTGGAGAAGGTAGGAAGAGGAATAAGAAAGTAGAACCTTTGTAGCTATGGTGCAGGAGAATGTTAAATAATGTCATGATACACAGAAGTCAAATAAGATGAGGACTGAAAGCTGTCTTTTGGTTTTGGCATACTTGGTGACCTTAGTATGGTTTCTTTAGTGGATAGGAAAGAGGTTTGGAAAGGTAGAAGTGAAGACAAGGACACAACTGAGAGAATAGCAGACATTTTCAAAATACTGGAAGAGGAGAAAGGAAGAGCAAGTAAACAAGGGATTAAGGGAGGAGTTTTTTCCTTCTAGATGGGAGAGACTTCAGTATATTTCTATGTCTGTGAAAGGAGTATAGTGTTCTTATGATGGGAGGGGTGGTATGAGCCCCACAATATTTACAACATTTTAAAAGGTAATTGTGAGTTTTTAAACTTACTAAATTAAAATATTAATACTAATTATAAATTTAATTAGAAAATTTTAAGTTTTTAAAAAATATTTGGGCAGGCCATCTCAACCAAATGACATGTAAATGTGCAAATATGCCCTTAGATCTAGAGTTTGTATAGTAGATTCTGCTTACTGTAACTACTTTGAGAACAGTGGCTTGTTTCTGTGAATGGAGTGTTCTTGTTTTTTTAAAGGAGAAATTGTGTATAAAAAGGATTTTGATAGTTTTGGGGACAACAGCTAAATACAAGGGTAGAGTCTTTATTTTGTGCAATGTAAGATAATCATTTTTCCGAAAAGAATTTAAGGAAGAAGCCAAGCCTCTTCAAACTGAATCACCCTGCTTAAATTTTATGACATAAAATTTCTGTCTTTCGGCCAGGCATGGTGGCTCACATCTATAATCCCAGCACTTTGGTAGGCCGAGGCAGGTGGATCACTTGAGGTCAGGAGTTCAAGACCAGCCTAACCAACATGGTGAAACCCCGTTTCTACTAAAAATACAAAAAAAATTAGCTGGGCATGGTGGTGCACACTTGTAATCCCAGCTACTAGAGAGGCTGAGGCAGGAGAATCACTTGAACCCACAAGGCGGAGGTTGCAGTGAGCTGAGAGCGCACCATTGCACTCCAGCCCGGGCAACAAAAGCGAAGCTCCATCTCAAAAAAAAAAAAAAAAAAAAAATGCTGTCTTTCTTTTCTTGAGATAGGCGTGATGGGAAAGTTTGTCAGGAATGTTGTGGGAGTTATGTGAGACAAAAGTGTAACAGAATCCTAGATTTAAAAATATTATGCCATCAAGATATATTTGTATATTATTCATAAATATTACTTAAAGTATTTTATAACTTACAGTATATACATTTTTAACATTCATTATTTTATTTGGCTTACCCAGTAATCTTGGGATGCAGTCAGAGCTCGAGGTATGGAAACAAAGCCAGACGATGACTTGACTGTCCTGGACTGTAGCTGGGACTATAGGCATGTGCCTGCGCCACCACTCCTGAGTAACTTTTTATAGAGACAGGGTTTTGCCATGTTGCCCAGGCTGGTCTCAAACTCCTGGGCCCAAGCAGTCTGCCCGCGTTGGCCTCCCAAAGTGCTGGGATTATAGACGTGAGCCACCGAGCCTGGCCAGAAATTTTCAACAGCTTTTCGTTTATTGAATTTCTGTTGTGTGCTATTTATATTTTTCAACATTGAGCTAAGAACCAAAAATGGTAATTCTAATACAGTAATATTTAAATAATTAGTTACAGGATATGTGTATTGTTTTAATATGTAGATACACAAATGATTTTTCTTAAGTTGGACCCAATTTTAGTTTTTGAGTCCTTTTTCAAGTGGTTCTACCTATAGATTTGATACTTTATGTTTTATTCTTTCCTTGAGGTCTTCAAAGAAGGAGAACATTTATTTTTTGAAATTACCATATGGACCTTTTGGTCCCTTTTATATTTCTGTCATATATAACGGGATCTTAGTTATTTGATTTTTTCCTATATCTTGAGATAGTTTGCTATTACATCCTAGGAACTATTTTATTTATTTTTATTTTACTGTAAGTTCTGGGATACATGTGCAGAACATGCAGGTTTGTTACATAGATAGACATGTGTCATGGTGGTTTGCTGTAACTGTCAACCCGTCATCTAGGTTTTAAACCCCGCATGCATTAGGTATTTGTCCTAATACTCTCCCTCCCCTTTCCCCCCACTCCCCAACAGGCCCCGGTGTGTGATGATCCCCTCCCTGTGTCCATGTGTTCTCATTGTTTAGCTCCCACTTATGAATGAGAACATGCAGTGTTTGGTTTTCTGTTCCTAGGAACTATTTTATCTTTACTACTTAGTTATTTCCAACTGTATTAAAAAGAGACCAAAATAATAAGAAAACAGAAAAATGGTGGCATCATCTAGAAGGATAGTGCAATTTTGAAAAAAAAAATCCAGTGTTTTATCATCTTTCCAGAAAGTACAAAAGTGTAGAGACAGTATTTTTGTAGTCTTTGCCCTCCTTTTTTTTTTTTTTTTTAACTTTCATTGAACACATTTGAGAATTCAGAATTTTTCATTTTCTGCTCCTAATGACAGGAAGATTTACAAGATGTTTCACAGTTACTAGATGAATCAGGGGATGGTGTAAAGCCAGTGATAGTGGCATCCAAAATTGTAGTGATGTTGAAATTGACCATATAAGGGAAATCTCAGACCATGAGTCTTCAGATGACAATATCCTTGTTCATTTTTCTCAAACTCAGTAATTGATAAGTGAACAAATATTTCTGAGCACAAAAAGTATATATGATTTCTCATATAAGTAGTCATTCAACAGAAAGGATTTTATCATGCAATATTTTGCAAAAAGAACTTGGAGCATCTTGTTTTGCTTTAAAGACATGTGAAAACATTCTTTATCTTCTATATTTGACACAAAAAATTACTTGAGATAGTTCGTTAGTGGACAGATGCTAAAGGTAGGTATGTGTACCTCATCTACAAATGAAAATGGTAATTCTGAAGCAGAGAGAATGTCTGTCTCTTCAAGAAATTATGAGTTGTCAAGGGTTTCAAAAGTAAAGCATCCTATGATACAAGTCCAAGAAGTGGTAGAAGTAAAGAAAAGCTAAAACCTATTAGAAATGTATTTGAGGCCAGGCGCAATGGCTCATGCCTGTAATCCCAGCACTTTGGGAGGCCAAGACAGGCGGATCACCTGAGGTTGGGCGTTCAAGACCAGCCTGGCCAACATGGTGAAACCCCCTAAAAGTATAAAAAATTAGCCAGGCATGGTGGCACACGCTTGTAATCCCAGCTACTCGGGAGGCTGAGGTAGGAGAAACGCTTGAAGCTAGGAGGCCGGAGGTTGCATTGAGCCAAGATCACGCCACCGCACTCCAGCCTGGGTGACAGTGTAAGACTCCGTCGCATTCATAGATAGATAGATAGATATAGATAGATAGATAGATAGATAGATAGATAGATAGATAGATAGATGGATAGATAGATATAGATAGAATTTAAAACCAAGAATCAGTACTTACAAGATGAATGTTCATAGGATTAGGCATGACAGTTGATGAGGAGTTAGTTACATTAAAAAAAAAAAAAAAAAACCTGGCCGGGCGCAGCAGCTCACATCTGTAATCCCAGCACTTTGGGAGGCCGAGGCGGGCAGATCATGAGGTCAGGAGATCGAGACCATCCTAGCTAACACAGTGAAACCCCGTCTCTATTAAAAATAAAAAATAAAAAAAAATTAGCCGGGCATGGTGGCAGGCACCTGTAGTCCCAGCTGCTCAGGAGGCTGAGGCAGGAGAATGGCGTGAACCCAGGAGGCAGAGCTTGCAGTGACCTGAGATCACGTCACTGCACTCCAGCCTGGGCGACAGAGCTAGACTCAATCTCAAAAACAAAAACAAAAACAAAAACAAAAACAAAAACCTTTTGGCCATTCGAGGTCTAGATAACTTTAAAACCAAGTTATTATAGAATAAGAAATTGGGTTTACTCTCTTTTAAAGTCTTAATAAAATGCTTAATGAAGTCGTTTCATTGTTCTCTTATTAAAAGGGTCCATTGTGATACCTGTTTCTCCTGGTATACTGACCATTTAAACATGGACAGAAGTTATTTCCTCTCTGTCTGTAATAACTCCTCCTTCTGTTTTCTCTATCACAACACACAGTTTTTTTGTTTTTAATTTTTAGCGCATGAGGGCAGGGCCTATGTTTGTCTTGTTCATGGTTAATCTCCTTACCTAGTGCCTGACACATGTAAATGTGCAATAAAATTTATCAAACAAGTAGTTTCTTTTCTTTTTTTTTTTTTTTTTGTTCCAGAAGACAGGGTCTCACTCTGTCACCCAGGGTGGAATGCAGTGGTGTGATCGTGGCTCACTGCAACCTCCACCTCCTGGGCTCAAGCGATTTTTCCACCTCAGCCTCCTACAGGCGCATACCTTTACTGGCCAATTTCTGTATTTTTTTTGTAGAGACGGGTTTTCACTATGTTGCCCAGGCTGGCCTCGAACCTGGACTCAAATGATCTGCCTGCCTTGGCCTCCCAAAGTGCTGGGATTACAGGTGTGAGCCACCACGCTTGGTTGTAAACAGGTGGTTTTTTATAAAATCTTTCCTAGGTTAGATTTTTGGGCGTTTGTTAGCCAGAGTATCAACAGATTCACAATATGTATGGATTTAGTCCAGCCTTTTTTTTTTATGAGATTTACCATATCGCTTCAATTTACCATATATTTTGGTGTTACTAAGCAGATTACTTCTTTTGAAATTTGAGTTATGCTGCCTCTTTTTAGTAAAGAATGTCATTGTTTTTAATACTCTTTTTCTTTCTTTCCTTTCTTTCATCTTACCTGTCCAACATGACAAAGCTAAATTATGATGAAGTTGATCAAGCTGAAAATATTATTCCTATAATATTTAGCACATGGGATTTTTGTCAGTGGGGGTGGAAGGCAGACTGTAGTTGAAAATTGCATATATGAAGCCAACATGTATTGACCTCCTGCTCACACAGAAGGTCAGCCAGCTCCAAAAATATTTTGTCCTAATGCGTAATAAAATGTTCCCCCTTTTCTTACATTATAGTAAATCAACAGACTGCCAAACTTATACCTTCTATTTGGGCTATCTATGAAAGATACATAGGGATCCCCAAATTGGTGAACATCATATCTGACAAATACAGTCTAATCATGGCATATGTGAATAAGTAGATGATGGACTGTAGTTGGCCAGTGGCTAGACAGTAGTCATTTATTAACTAGGCAACCATTTTGTGCACATCAACTCCTTATCACAGAACCTTTGGCATTACTAAAAGTGTACTGTCAAAACCATGAGTGATAAATCTGTGAACATAAAAGGGTATATTTTATAAATGATACTCTGCCCTTTATTTCCTGAGTTAACTATTTCCTACCTCTAAAATTTCCTCCTATCCTGATTTTTCTCATCAAATAGAAAAGGGATCACAAACCTTAAGATACCTGGAGATAGAAGGGCTTTATTTTTAATAGGGCATGGAGTTGAGTGACTTATGATGTTGTAAAAAGATCATCATAAACTGTGTTCCTCCTTCCTTCAGTGAAAGCTCTTTAGCTCCTAGAGAGCAGCAGAGAACTTTATTTGAATAATTGAACTATATACATTTATGTTTTGTGCTTCTTTTCTCTCAAAATTGAACCAGATGAAATAATCATAGAATTGAGGTACAAAAATCATAATCTTTAAGTGAAAATCAACCTTCACATTAAAATAAGAATAAAAATGGAATAGTTGTGTAGTATACATTTAGGTAAGCCTAGGATAAAAAGAGAAAGATATGCAACTACTCAAGAACAGAAAAAAAGAACCACTATAGAAAATTTGTTGATGGTTAGAAAATAACAACAAACAACACTAGGTACAGAGATTACATGATCATTTATTAGACCACTAGTCTCACATTTTTACTTCTACTGTAGTGTAGTACCTTTCTGTTTCAGACTAATGCCAGTAATCTTTGTAAAATTCAAGTCTGAATTTCTTCAGTGACTTATCATCACTTAAGGATAAAATCAGACTGCTTAGCTTTTAATCATGGGATCCCTTCTTATCTGTCCAGCTTGGTTTTTTTTCACTCTGCCACTCTGCTCTCCATCTCAAACTTTATCTTATAGTAGTAACAGTATTCACCAGATATATTGCATTTCCTCAAGCTTCTTTTTAAAGTGTGGTCCCCAGAGACATCAGCATAACTTGGAAACTAGTTAGAAATACAGTTTCTTGGGCTCTACTTCAAGGCCTACTGAATCAGAAATCCTGCGGGGTAGGGCTAAGCAAGCTAAACAAGCCTTCTTGGTGATTCTGATGTACCTTATATTTGAAAACCACCACCTTAACCCTTTTCTAACCTCAGCCGTTAACTACCATACTTTCAATATCACTTTTATTTGTGCAACTCTTAATCTACATCTCAAACTCTATGTCAGTCCTATTTTTTAAGTTGTATATTGGACATCTGTCCTGGATATCCTTTCAGTAGTTCAGACTGTCTAGGCCCTGAGCAAAATTCATTATCCATCTCCTGATATCTGCTTTACATACTGTTTCCTATTTTCTCTCAGCCATGCAGCTTTAATTCTTAGATTGTACAATATTTTCTCATTATTTTTTATGTTGTCTTGCCATAGAGGAACAGGAGAAAAAAAGATTTTTTAAAAACTGTACTAACCAAAAAAGGGTGAGGATTTTTCAGGCAATAAAGTTACCATTGTTTGTAGAGCATCTGTTAAAATGTATTTTTATCTTCTTCCCTCCTTCCCTCTGCCTCTTTCCTTGCTATATCCTTCTTTCTCTCTTAAGAACTTAGAGACTGTATTTTGAATCTTAACCTCAGTTGTGCAAGTTCTGTGGCAAAGCTGGACAGGTGAAAGCTTGTACCAGCATCAGATGTTGAAGCCAGGCAACATTTCAGATATCCCTGAACAGTTCTTACAGTAGGTCCTCAATAAATATTTTCTAAATGAGTAAGTTAGCAAGTAGATGAGTCTCAAAAGACTGGGCAGATCTCCAGGGTCAAAAGAGCATGGTGAGATTGTGGCTGGAGATGTAAGAAACTTAAAGGATTTAAGCAATAAGGAGTGAGAAATTTTGATAATAAATGTTTATTAAATGAATAAATGAAAAGCTTTAAAGAACAGATAGCCATTGTCACAAATGGTCAGGTATTTCCTTCTCTGAAGGAGGGATAAATTATTATTTCAGTGAAAACTTTGAAGTTTGATTTTTAGAACTCATGTTTATATGGGTACATCCCATTTTTTTGATATACATTTAAAATAATTTCTTATGTTGATTTACGTAACAGTATTCTAATGTTTGAGCATATATCTTAGACTATAAATTTTAATTGTTATAGTTTGTTCCATTTTTGTTGAACGGGAAAAACTGATATATATCTTTAAAATTGTATATTTAAATTACCTTATACATGAGGAATTTTTATACTTGAAAGTTATTGTTATTAACTTGTTTTCATAATGTGAGATATTCTGTCATAAAGCACTTATGTTTTAAGTTGTAATTTAAAATACCTTTCTTTTTAACATGCACACAGGAAACCTCGACCTGTCTCCCAGTTGGTTGCACAGCAGGTTACTCAGCAGTTTGTGCCTCCTACACAGTCAAAGAAAGAGAAAAAAGATAAAGTAGAAAAAGAAAAAAGTGAAAAGGAAACAACTAGCAAAAAGAATAGCCATAAGAAAACCAGGTAAATGTGAAGAGTGTTTTATGACATTTTTGAAATAATAAAACCATTTAATTTTTTTTTAACCTTGATATACTAATATACACAAAGTGGAAGTAAAATATTTGGTCTCCTTTATTATAAGGTATCAGGAAAGGTTTTACTGAGTTTGAAAGATACATAGGAAATTAAACACAGAAGCCACAAATACAAGCTTAAATGTGATGATGCTTTTTTCTTTTTACGAGATTGGAAGACATTTGTGTCTGGGTTTGTTTTGTTTTGTTTTGTTTTTCCCTTAAGAAGAGCTATTTGAACCAGGAGTGGTTTTCAACATACCGAACAGATAATTGCATGGGTTTTAACCTATCAAAATGGTCATGCGTTCAGTCATAACAATCATGATACCCTTATTAGTGTGTGTCAGTGGAGTAACAGTCTTCCTTGCATGTAGCTCAACCTTAGCTTTTATCACCTTCCTCCATGGTGCAACTATTTCATTGTTGTCTAAAACATCTATTTTAATAAAATTAATAAGCTGTCTGCAAAATTATGATACAGCTATAGAAGCACAAGTTCTACTTCTAGGCTGTCACAGTTTTTTGGTTGCATTGAAGAATGTTCATGAATGATTGGTTTGATTAATGTTAATGAGTTGAAACATTTTATGATGTTTTTGTGGCTAGTTACACATAAATTGCTTTAAATATATGTATTCATTTTGTTACTTTTACCACTTTTATTATTTATTATATGCTCAGAAATTTGGTAGAGGGAAAAGCTAGTTTAAAATTTCATTTTTTTATGTTTAGGCCAAGATTGAAAAATGTGGATCGGAGTAGTGCTCAGCATTTGGAAGTTACTGTTGGAGATCTGACAGTCATTATTACAGACTTTAAGGAGAAAACAAAGTCACCGCCTGCATCTAGTGCTGCTTCTGCAGATCAACACAGTCAAAGCGGCTCTAGCTCTGATAACACAGAGAGAGGAATGTCCAGGTCATCTTCACCCAGAGGAGAAGCCTCATCATTGAATGGAGAATCTCATTAAAGTTTATTTTCTCCAATTTCTTAGTCACTTCTGTCCTACCATGCAAATACACAGATTACGCCAAGAGGTACCACATTTTCATGACAGATACATTCATGCACAATCCATAATTTGAGTTTTACATAAAATAGAAATTTGTTAGAATTTGTTAGATTTTATTGCAATGATGCCTACCAAACATTTCCAGACTTAACATTTTGGTCTCTGCAGTTAAGTGCCATGAAAATGTGGTTGAATTATTCATTATGCAGTGTTATTGGTAAGTGTATTTTCACTTTTAGTTTAGTGAATTCTAACACATAATTCTTGAATTCTCTACTATTGGCATGTAACGAATTTAAATTTTTTATAACATAGTGCAAGCTGCCTAAATATGTATTATTTGAGAATTGTGAAACAGATAGTTATATGTATACAAGTCAAAGAACAACTTAACTATTGCTGCAACAGGTTTTTCTTAATGGTTATCCTCTTAAATACACCTGCTGGTACTTGGTGTGGTTAAATAGGAAAATTGTTATTAAATAAAGAATTTGTATGAACCTTTGCCAATGTTTTTGACACGTTTTACTAATTATTGTTCCTGAATTATGTTTCTGGTTTTATCTATTTTTTGAGGTTTTTTTGTTTGCTTATTTTTCAAAACATTCATTTATTGTAATGTTTACTAGCGGACTAGTAAACAATAAAACATTGATTATTTAGCTTTATAATTCAGGTTTAGTGCTATTGTCATTGAACACTGGTATTTTCTGTATCATATAAAACATTAAAATTCAAATAATTATAAGCATTTGGCAAAAACAAGAGAAAAGAAACTTGCCATATTTTACAAGCTGCAATTTTAGAAAAGCTTTAACTTAATGATAGTTTTATCATTGTTTTCTTGTCCCAAACTTATCCAGGGCCATAGAAGTATGAATCTAATTAAAACAGAAATGGGAATTATTGCACAGAAATGGGAAATAACTAATTTTAAATCAGTCTAATTGGCCTCTTATTAAATACAATAATTCTTATGAAAATCATAGTACCCTATTTTCAGACACAGCTGCCAGTTTACACATTTCTCAGTATCCTGAAAGGAAAAAAGTATAGCCCCACTTATACTATGTAAAATTACCAATAAAATATTTTTATGACTACAGATTTTGCATTTTTGTTTACAACTATTTAAAGTGTTTTATGTTGTATTTAGAATTTCAACCTAGAAACCACACAGTACTTAAATTCTCCTGGGGTCTCCTGCTTTCTCTTAACCATTTGCTTAATATATATCTACCTAAAGGAGACTTCTGAATTGTAAATGAACTTAAAAATAGAATGTGGATGCAAAATATCACATAAGACATCATGATAACATTTGAAGAAAAAATAAAACTGTAGACCCTAACAGTTGTGATATTTGGTGGTTTCATGTGGTAATGTAATTTTCTGTTTAATTACAGTACTTTTTACAGGCACAGTGGTACTGTCTTTTTTGTAAGATGCTAGTTGTGAAATACAATTAATTGCATACAGTAAAAGTCTGTGATTAAAACATTTATATACCTCATTCTTTAGTGTTGTTAAATGAAAAATTAAAATTTGTGTTTATTATAAGATACTTTCAATGGAATACCAGCTAACCAGATATGTTCCTTTAAAACATGAATTTTTTTGTCTTATTTGTTTTTAACATGTTTCAAATGTTTTATACATTTTTGGAGATAGTAAAAATTTAAAAATGTAATAGGGAAAATATTTAATTTTTAAGTCAAAAACTATGCTTTAAAGGAATTACATCTTATGATCAAATAACTTTCAGGATGTATTTTAAATGAGCTGCAAGAGAGAAAAATCTGACAGGAGATGGGATTTTACCTGAATGGAGCATACTCATATTTCTACATAGGTGGGAAGATACTCATCTTTCTACATAGGCGGGAACACGGTGTAGCATGGAGATTAAGTGTGCTAACTGACACCTCATGTTTGAATCCTGTTGTAGAATGGAAATGAACTTAAATTACCCAAGCTTACTTTCCATCTATAAAACAGGGCTAATAATGGTAATCACATCTAATTTATAGGGTTTTTGGGAGGATTAAGTCAATCCATGTAAAATTCTTAATTATCTGACACATACTGGTCACTCAGTAAATGTGAGCTTTTACCATTGTTATAGGTAAAATCCCATTACAAAAATACAAAAATATTTTTTGTAACAGTTATTTTCCTGCCCTCTTGGATGACCTAAAGTAATAGTGTTTTATAGATTTCACTAAATTTTCAGTGTAATATCAGATGTTTTCTCTGGATGCAGAAAGACCATCTTTCCATAATTAAAGAACCTGGTGGGTGTGCACTATGAGATTGGAGAAATGAATTAAGTTGACTTGAAATTATTTTACTTTTATTAATCACAGGTATCTCAACCTGCCTTTGTTTCACCCTACTTCAAGTACACTTCCACACCAGGAAAACAGACCCAAATTCCATAAATAGAACTGACGTTAAAATATGCGAAAGATTCAGAACCTAGCTTTAGGGTACATGTTTTTCTCTGTTTCATGAACTTACAGTGTGGTTTGAGCACTGGGTTCTTTTAGCCAAATTCCATACAAAAAGAATTTGGATGTTTTCCAGCATTTATTACCTTACTTTGCTATAAGTAAGAGTGAAGATAGGCCGGGTGTGATGGCTCATGCCAGTAATCCCAGCACTTTGGGCTGAAGCGGGCAGATATTTTGAGCCAAGGACCAGCCTGGGCAACATGGTGAAAGCTCATCTCTATAAAAAAATTTGAATATACATATATATATGTATATTTAAAAAGTGAATATACTTTGAGGCACAGAAGAATATTCTTAAAACCTTTTGTATTATACAATAGAAATAAAGGTTTTATTTTTATTAAATGCTTTCCTAAAATGATAGTGGATAATAGACAAAGTGAAAACATTTAAAAAGGAAGAGAAACTTCAGCCTTTCTAAGTTGATAGCATGTTTATTAACTTTTAGATAAAGATCCTTATAGACTGAAAGAATGTAGCCTCTGCATTAATGGTAAATGGTCTAGAAGTTTTCGTTTCCACTGAGGCTTCCCCCACTCGCTTTTTTAAACTTCCTGCTATGGTTTGGATATGGTTTGTCCTCACCAAAACTCATGCTGAGGCCTGAGTCCCCAGTTTGATTGTGTTGGTAGGTGGTGCCTTTAAGAGGTGATTAGGTCATTCAGATGGATTAAAGGCTTTCTCATGAGGCTCAGTTAGTTCTGGAATGGATTCGCACTTGCAGGAATGGATGAATTCTCACAAGAGTGGGTTGTTATAAAGTGAGGATGCTTCTTGTGTTCTGTTCTCTTTGCCCTCCTCAGTTCACCATCTGCTTTCCACCATGAGTTGAAGCAGCATGAGGCCCTCATCAGATGGGCTCCCTGATCTTGGACTCCTCAGCCTTTGGACTCATAAGCCAAAATAAATCTGTTTTCTTTATAAATTGCCCAGTCTCAGGTATTCTGTTATAGCAAAAAAAAAAAAAAAAAAAAAAAAAGTGGATTGAGATACTTTTTTGCTCTGCTACTTACCTCTTTTCCAGAATCTTTTAAGGACTTGATGTAGGAACTGAGCTATTTAGTAAGTCATTGGTAGAAGTTTCCGCACTGTACTTTGAAAATTAAGTGAAAGCAGAAAAGTGAGTGCGTATGTAAGGAAAATAATAGTAAAAGAACGCTTTGACTTCTTAGCACTCGCCCTCTCCTGTATATCCCCAGGCACCTTCAGTTGTCTGGAACAAAGAATGTAGGAAAAACTGAAGAAATTCAGAACAGTTACCAATGACAAAAATCACTGATCAGAATAAAAAGACAAGGTTACAGAATATACGTTGTTACTGATCATTTTTCAAAAGCAGAAGGAAAAGAATGCCCTCCCTGGCCATTGAGGGTGATAAAAAGTAAGCCCCACTTCTATCACAGGCAACGAAGGACAGGGATGGAAAAAAAAAGTGAAGAAGAAGGGGAAAAAGCAAAAGTTATGAAAAAAATTAGAAAAGGGGACACTGGGATTCAGTCTGGATAATGGTAGAATCACTAGGAAGGGACAGAACAAATAGAACTTACAGCACATAAGTCTCTGGTGACGTTTTAAAAACATGATAAAGCATCTTCATGATGACTCTGTCATTAGCTAAAGTTTAACTTGTGTTTAGTAGACTATTTACTAAGACAGCAGTATGTGTAATACAGAATGATGTTCATCAAAACCAGTTCGCTTTAGGAAGCTGTCACAGAGAAGTTTTACCTTGAATTATAAGGTAATTCAAGACCCACTAAACCTGTGTGTATTATTTCCACTCCTTAGGAATTCCAGTTGGGGAGGTATCTATTTCACTGGGTCCTTGCCCCAAAAAGTTCCCCCAGGGGTTTATTCTTACAACTTGAAGGTTTTTTAAAAATATTATTTGGCGTGATTTACACTAGATATATGTGGCCTTTTGTAAGAACAAAAGGAAATTATTAACTACTTTCCTGAATGCACATTCCTACCAGCCCAGATAATTTAAATTTTAAGTATGTAATGTGGAGTTGACCCTTGAACAACATGGGTTTTAACTGCCTGGGTGCACTTACACATGGATTTTCTTCCAACTCTGCCACGTCGAAGACAGCAAAATCAACCATTCCTCTTTTTCCTCAGCCTACTCAACATGAAGACTATGAGGATGAAGACCTTTATGATGATCAACTTCCACTTAATGAATAGTAAATATATTTTTCCTTCCTAATGATTTAACAATTTCTCTAGCTTACTTTGTTGAAGAATACAGTATATAATACATATACAAAATATGTGTTAATTAACTTTATGTTATCAGTAAGGCTTTTGGTCAACAGTAGGCTATTAGTAGTTACGTTTTGGGGGAGTCAAAAGTTGTATGCGAGGTTTTGACTGCTTGAGGGTTGGTGTCTCTAACCGCCACATTGTTTAAGGGTCAACTGAATTAGGCTTTGTGCTTAGCCGGTGCAGATATTCCTGTCTTTATGGAATAGTCTAATTCTGGAGCATATGAAATGCCATAAGACTAAATACTTCAATGGAAAAAATCAAGTAGCTACCTGGAAGGCTTCGGTGCTCTGGGACATGTTTCACATTCTTAGTCTCCCCTGTTGCTGGGAGTTATGGACTGTAATAGCTATTTCACTGTTGTAATACAGTAAGTATTTTGTTGACTTTGGTTTTATTTACATCAGTCTTATTTAATTCAGTGAACACTTATTGAGTATTATTTAATTCAGTGAACACTTACTATGTATGAGTATACATACTCAATAAGATGTGGAATGGCCATCTTAGAGACTGTAAATAATTACAGTGCCATAACTACAATAATAAAAACATGTATGAGATGCAGACAAGAGAGAGTGCTTGCCACCCATTTGTTTCTAGAAAATTCACCTAGGCTAAAGTATCTACTGCAAGTCCACATTGAAAATGTTAGGGCCTCATCTTGATGTTTGAAGCTGATAATTTTGGGTGTCACCAGTAGTTTTAGCCCAACTCCAGTTTTATTTACTCCAGCTTGAATTTTTGAAAGTTTAAGACTTTAAGCCATGTAAAGTGAGACAATTTATCATTTTCCTGCACTAATTTTTAAAAAATCATACAACAGCTGAATGAGGTCTGCTATGTCCTTTTTGTAGATGAAGAAGCGTATTACATCACTCTGTCCAAAAGAAATTTTATTCAGATTTATTTCAGAAAGAGCTTTACTTCACCTGAGAAATTGCCTTTTCCTTATGGACAAAGCAGATTATTAATTGGTTGCCCGATATTTTTGCTGTAGTTGTGAGAAATCTCCTATTAAAATTGGGTTCAGGCTGGGTGTGGTGGCTCACACCTGTAATCCCAGCACTTTGGGAGGCCGAGGTGGGCAGATCACCTGAGGTCGGGCGTTCGAGACCAGCCTGGCCAATACGGTGAAACCCCGTCTCTACTAAAAATACAAAAAATTAGCTAGTCATAGTGGCAGGCACCTGTAATCCCAGCTACTTGGGAGACTGAGGCAGGAGAATTGCTTGAAACCAGGAGATGGAGGTGGCAGTGAGCAGAGATCCCACCCCTGCACTCCAGCCTGGGTGACAGAGCGAGACTCCATCTCAAAAAAAAAAAAAAAAAAGTTGAGTTCGGTTTTAATAATTATGTGGGCTTGGTTGTCTGCTTATCTGCATTCTAACTTTTTAGTCTTTTTTTTTAATCAGAGGAAAAAGATTTAATATAAAGATTCAAGCTTCACATCATGACAAATAATAAATTGTGAAATATAATTTTTTCTTCTTCTTTTTGTATTTTTTATAAATACTGGGTTTCACAACATTGCCCAGGCTGGACTTGAACTCCTGGGCTCAAGCCATCCTCTCGAGTTGGCCTCCTAAAGTATTGGGATTATAGGTGTGAGCCATGGAGGCTGGTGGTGGCTCTTTTTCTATTTTAATCTAATTTCTTATTCTTGATCTTTTTTGTATTTTTCCAGAGTTTGATTTTTATCTACTTGTTTTTCTTTTGTTTTTATAAATGGCCACAAATATCTAGTGTAAATCAGGCCAAATAGTATTTAAAAAAAAATCTTCCTTATTTCAAGTTGTAAGAATAAACTCCTAGGGGAACTATTTGGGGCAAGGATCCAGTGAGATACATACCTCCCCATCTGGAATTCCTGAGGAGTGGAAATAATACATACAGTTTTAGTAGGTCTTTAGATTACATCTAGATTTAAATCGGCTGACCTACCTGGAAGAAGGGAGTTTGGATGAAAGCTACCACCTCATCATCATTTTTCTAATGAATCTTTTAGCAAGAAAATTCAGAAACTAAATGGATATTATTTTCATTATCCTCTTTTAATTCATAATCCAACAATAAAATGGTCCTGTGTTTACTTTTGGAGTCAGCAAGAATGGGAAGAGTTGGAAGGTTATAAAACTAGTTTGGGAGAAGACTTCTAAAGGACAAAGAAAATGACGGTGAACACATTTTGTTTTTTAATTTTTAATTTCTGTGGGTACATAGGAGGTGTATATATTTACAGGGTACATGAGATGTTTTGATACAGACATGTAATGCATAATAACCACATCATGGAGATTGGAGTATCCATCTCCTCAAGCATTTATCATTTGTGTTACTGACAATCCAATTATACTCTTTTAGTTATTTTTAAATGTACAATTATGTTATCAAATAGAAGGTCTTATTCATTCTATTTTTTTGTACTCATTAACTATCCTCACCACCCCCACCATCTACCCTTCCCAGCCTCTAGTAACCATCCTTCTACTATCTGTCTCCATGAGTTTAACTGTTTTAATTTTTAGATCCCACAAATAAGTGAGAACATGGGATTTTTGTCTTTCTGACCCCGGCTTATTTCACTTAACATAATCATCTCCAGTTCCATCCATGTTGTTGCAAATGACTGGATCTCATGTTTTTTATGGGTGAGTAGTACTCCATTGTTTGTATGTACCACATTTTCTTTATCCAGTCATCTGTTGATGGACATTTACTTTGCTCCCAAATCTTAGCTATTGTAAACAGTGCTGTAATAAACACCAGAGTGCAGATATCTCTTCAATATACTGATTTCCTTTCTTTTGGGTATATACCCAGCAATGGGATTGCTGGATACTATGGTAGCTCAATTTTTAGTTTTTTTTTGAGGAACCTCCAAACTGTTCTCCATAGTGGTTGTACTAATTTACATTCCCACCAACAATGTACAAGGATTCCCTTTTCTCCACATCCTTGCCAGCATTTGTTATTGCCTGTTTTTTGGATAAAAGTCATTTTAACTGGGGTGAGATGATATCTCATTGTAGTTTTGATTTGCATTTCTCTGATGATCAGTGATGTTGAGCACCTTTTCATATGCCTTTTTGCCATTTGTACATCTTCTTTTGAGAAATGTCTATTCAAACATTTGGCCCATATTTTGATTGGATTATTAGATTTTTTTTCCTACAGAGTGTTGCTTGAGCTCCTTATATATTCTGGTTATGAATCCCTGGTCAGAGGGGTAGTTTGCAAATATTTTCTCCAATTCTGTGGGTTTCCTCATGTTGTTGTTTCCTTTGCTGTGCAGAAGCTTTTCAACTTGATATGATTCCATTTGTCCATTTTTGCTTTGGTTGCCTGTGCTTATGGGGTGTTACTCAAGAAATTTTTGCCAAGACCAAGGTCCTGGAGATTTTCCCCAATGTTTTCTTTTAGTAATTTCATAGTTTGAGGTCTTAGAGTTAAGTCTTTAATCCAGTTTGATTGGATTTCTGTATACGGTGAGAGATAGGGGTCTAGTTTCATTCTTATGCATATGGATATCCAGTTTTCCCAGCACCATTTATTGAAGAGATTGTCTTTTCCCATTGTATATTGTTGGCACCTTTGTCAAAAATGAATTCATTGTAGCTGTGTGGACTTGTTTCTGGATTCTCTTTTCTTTTCTATTCTTTTTTTTTTTTTTTTTTTTTGGAGACAGAATCTCACTGTGTCACCCAGGTGGGAGTACAGTGGTGCAATCTTGGCTCACTGCAACCTCCACCTCCTGGGTTCAAGAATTCTCGTGCCTCAGCCTCCTGAGTAGCTGGGATTACAGGTGTGCACCACCACACCCAGCTAATTTTTTATTTTTAGTAGAGACGGGTTGCGTCATGTTGGCCAGGTTGGTCTCTAACTCCTGGCCTCAAGTGATCCACCTGCCTTGGTCTCCCAAAGTGCTGGGATTACAGGTGTGAGCCACTGCGCCTGGCCTCTGGGTTCTATTTCATTGGTCTATGTATCTGTTTTTATGCCATTACCATGCTATTTTGGTTACTATAGCTCTGTAGTACAATTTGAAGTCAGGTAATGTGATTCCTCTAGTTTTGTTCTTTTTGCTTATTAGGATAGCTTTGGCTATTCTGTGTCTTTTGTGATTCCATATAAATTTTAGGATTGTTATTTCTATTTCTGTGGAGAATGTCATTGGTATTCTGATAGAGATAGCATTGAATCTGTATATTGCTTTGGGTAGGTAAGTATGAACATTTTAACAATATGATTCTTCTAATCCATCAAAATGGAATCTCTCCATTTTTTTGTGTCCTCTAAATTTCTTTCATCAATGTTTTATAGTTTTCATTGTAGAGATCCTTCACTTCTTTAATTCCTAGATATTTAATTTTATTTGTGGCTCTTTTAATTGGGATTACTTTTGTTATTTTTCAGATTGTTCACTTTTGGCATATAGAAATGCTACTGATTTTTGTATGTTGATTTTTTATCCTGAAACTTTACTGAATTTGTTTATCAGTTCTAATAGTTTTTTGGTGGAGTCCTTAGGTTTTTTCCAAATGTAAGATTATAATTATCTGCAAACAAGGATAATTCAACTTCTGTTCCAATTTGGATGCCCTTTATTTATTTCTCTTGTCTGATTGCTCTAGCTAGGACTTCCAGTAGTATGTTGAATAACAGTGGTGAAAGCGGGTGGTGGTGAATGCACTTTTAAAAAGAAAATAGGTTGAGTTCCCAGAAGAAAAGAGCAGTGATCTGGCCTTAGGCCTGAGAAGTAGTTTTTTTGTTGTTGTCTGTTTGTTTGTTTGTTTTTGAGACAGAGTCTTGCTCTGTTGCCAGGCTGGAGTGCAGTGGCGCGATCTCTGCTCACTGCAACCTCCGCCTCCTGGGTTCAAGTGATTCTCCTGCCTCAGCCTCCCGAGTAGCTGGGACTACAGGCACTTGCCATCATGCCCAGCTAATTTTTGTATTTTTAGTAGAGACAGGGTTTCACCATGTTGGCCAGGATGGTTTCAATCTCTTGACCCTGTGATCTGCCCGCCTCGGCCTCCCAAAGTGCTGGATTTTTTGGCTTTTAATAAGGGAAAAATTTTTTAAAAGCCTATGTTTTCTAGCAAAGAATAAGATAAATAATTTGAGGAACACTTTCACTTAATTGGAAAAGAGAGCAAAAAAGAATTTTTACTTTATTAAAAATAAAATATATAAATGTAAAAATAAAGGAAACCAAACATAACAGGATTACCTAGTGATGTAATTTCTGTATAGAATGGAATATGAGGGAACAATAAGAATTATGAGTTCAGCCAAGCATCAGACAGAAGTGTGATAGTATCAGAATTCTTAATTATTTTCAGTCTTCAATGTTTGGGAACCTGGGTCAGAAGAGTCTTGAAACCTTTTCTTTCTTTCTTTCCTCCCTTCCTTCCTCCCTCCCTCCCTCCCTTCCTTCCTTCCTTCCTTTGCTTATTTCCTTTTAAAAGTTTAAAAAATTTGTTTGGGGGTACATAGTATGTGTATATATTTATAGGGTACATGAGATGTTTTGATAAAGGCAGGCAATGCAAAATAATCACATCATGGAGAATAGGGTATCCATTCCTTCAAGCATTTATCCTCTGTGTTACAAACGATTCAATTACATACAGTTTTAGTTATTTTTAAAATGTACCATTATGCTATGGTCACCCTGTTGTGCTATCAAATAGTAGGTCTGTTCTTTAATATTATAATTATGAGACTTGGCTGATGACAAGAATTTGCATATGGGTGTTTTCTTTTTTTATATATTTTTTAATTTTTTGAGACGGCTTTTTGCTCTTGTTGCCCAGGGTGGAGTGCAATGGCGCGATCTCAGCTCACTGTAACCTCTGCCTCCCGGGTTCAAGCGATTCTCCTGCCTCAGCCTCCCAAGTAGCTGGGATTACAGGCATGTGCCACCATGCCCGGCTAATTTTGTATTTTTAGTAGAGACGGCATTTTACTATGTTGATCCGACTGTTTTTAGTAGAGACGGGGTTTTACTATGTTGGTCAGGCTGTTCTCAAACTCTTGACCTCAGGTGATCCACCGACTTCGGCTTCCCAAAGTGCTGGGATTACAGGCATAAGCCACCACACCTGGCCTATGGGTGTTTTAATTCAAAATTTCGTCATGACTAAATTTCCCTACAAATCTAGCTTTATATTTTACTGACAATTTTTGTTTGTTTGTTTGTTTTTGTTTTGAGATGGAGTCTCACTCTGTCAGCCAGGCTGGTATTCAGTGGTGTGATCTTGGCTCACTGCAACCTCCACCTCCTGGGCTCAAGTGATCCTCCCACTTCAGCCTCCCGAGTAGCTGGGACCACAGATGCACAGCACCATGCCCAGCTAATTCTTGCATTTTTTATAGAGACGGGTTTTCACCATGTTGCTCAGGCTCATCTTGAATTCCTGAGCTCAAGTGACCTTCCTGCCTTGGCCTCCCAAAGTGCTGCGATTACAGGCATGAGCCATTGCGCCTGGCCGTTACTATTTTTTAAAAATAATATATTCTGTTTTACTAATCGGTATGCAGGGTTCTTGAAGTTTGAACCAGGGAGAAATAGAGGGACATCCAGAGGATATTCCTCGTTCTCTTTCCCACCTAGCCCACTGTACACTTTCCCTACCTTGTAGATGGAAATGTCAGCAAAATTCTGGTATCATATAGGAGGTTAAGGCATCCTCATTAATTAGTTTTCCACCGCTTTTCTTTTTTCAGTTTAAATTATTTATTTATTTTTTAATCTTTCACTACTTCTTTTTCTACTCTTGTGGCCTGTAGCAACGTGTTTTTAAGAATGAAGAGCATCACTTTACTCTTTCATCCTTCCTCTGACTCTTTCCCTACAGTTACTGGTCTGAATGAACACATAAAATGAGATTTTTGTGCAAACTAAACATTATATTCCAACTTTTCCTCCAGTCCAACAAAGTCTCTAGGAATTGGACTGTGGAAAATGGGGAAATATACTAGAAGCCCACTAGCGGAGAGAATGAATTTTACTTTTAGCCTGAGTTTCTGATTCTTTGTGCTCTGCTACTAATCTGACTTGCATTTCACTGATTGTAAATTTTGTTTTAGACTCCAAGATCAGTCTGAAAGATTTTCATATAACATTGGTTCCCTTTTTGCTTTCAATTTGAATTTGTACCACTCCATTTAGTGCTTATTTGTTCCTAGTGAGATAGCATGGCGTAATGGAAAAGAACAAGAAATAGAAATCTTAGAGGATTTCTATCTGAATTTTGGATCTTATTATTAACCATGTGGTAAATGAACATTTCTGAATTTCAGGCTGTTTGCTTTTTTGGGGGGGGGATTGTTTTTATTTTTAAATTTTTCTTGCTATCTGTGGTCACATCTCTATCAGGCTCGTGTTTTTTTTTTGTTTGTTTTGTTTTTTTTTAGAATAGAATAACATCTCCTACTTCATAGGAATGCTATAAAGATTAAATTAAACTTTTTTTTTTTTTTTTTTTGTAGAAAGAGGGGTCTCATTATATTACCCAAGCTGTTTTTGATCTCCTGGCCTCAAGCAATCCTCCCAGCTCCACCTCCCAAAGTGCTGGGATTACAGGTGTGAGCCACCGTGCCCAGCCAAGGATTAAATTCCATTATGCATAGACCTTTATAAAATGGAAGTCATGCAAAAAGGTTTTTTTTTTTTTCCTGCAAAAAGAGTTTTTGAATTTTACTCTGAAAAGGTGTAGAATTTAACTTTCTCCATGTCTTTTTTTTTTAAGGAATCAAGTACTTAAGGTAGAAGTGTAAAGAAAATGCTGAGCAGGCCCCCAAATCTGCTCTAGACTGATTTAGAGAAGACATTTTAAAAAAATGAAAACGGGAGCCGGGCGCAGTGGCTCACGCTGTAATCCCAGCACTTTGGGGAGGCCGAGGTGGGTGGATCACGAGGTCAGGAGATAGAGACTATTCTGGCCAACATGATGAAACCCCGTCTCTACTAAAAATACAAAAAATTAGCCAGGCCTGGTGGCACGCACGCGCCTGTAGTCCCAGCTACTCAGGAGGCTGAGGCAGGAGAATCACTTGAACCCGAGAGGCGGAGGTTGCAGTGAGCTGAGATTGTGCCACTGCACTCCAGCCTGGTGACAGAGCAAAACTCCATCTCAAAAAAAAAAAAAAAAAAAAGAAAACGCCCATTAATTGAACACCTATTATATATCCAGGATGTACTAAGAGCTATACGAAAAATCAAGATTAATCTTTTAAATATAAAATTATTGAGATGTGGCTTAATTCTGAATCAGAGAATTTTCCAGATCATGGAGATCTCTATCTCCTAAACAACAAATATTGATAATTTTAAATTACTTTTTCTCCACCTAAATTTACCTATTTGATACGATGAATGAAGGTCAACATGGATTAAAAATTTGGATATCAGTCTATCATTAGAGAATTAAGAGACTGGTATAGAGAGAAAAAAATAGATTTAGGAATACATACCTTCACGCAGTACATGGAAGAAACACCTAACTGTTGTGACATCAAATATGTTAAAGCGTTTTCATTAACTTAATTTTAGGAATATCAAAATGCAACGTGTAAATCCGGTTAATAATTAGAGGGGATGCCAGCATGCACACAGCTCCTCCAAGATAACCAGTTAAGATGATGTGTGAGTAATAGAAAAATCATTTCTATTTTTGGAATGGTTTATATAATTTTTCAACAGAAAATTACAGGATTAGAAGGAACCTAAAAGGATGATATGGTCCAGTACCCTGACGTCAATAAATGAGTGGCTATTTTTCCTGATATGCTCTTTTCATAAAATTGTTGCAGAAATGAAAACTGCTTGCCTTCTCTTTTTGCCATTCCATTATTTTAACCATCTGTGGGTCAAGGAGTTATTCTTAATTATTACTACGTTTAGTTTCTTTGTTGAAATACAGAACAGTTATAGTTAGTATCTTTTAAATTAAACATTTTTTGAGTACTAGCTGTTACTCTAGTTTCTTGGTACCATATCTTTCAGCTTTCTCTCAAAAGGTATTTTCATTCTTATCAATGCTTTTCCTATCATTCTGGGTACTTCGTTAAGTTTATCTTCATTTCTCTAAGAAGTGTAAGGTGTAGTGGAAGTATTAATTTAGTATTCTTGTGGTTTCTATTTGCCTGTTTTCCCTTTGAGAGCAGTACACTCCTTTTATTTCTGAATACTCTGCATCAGAGCCCCTTGTCTGGCATGTAGAATATGTTCAATAAATGTTTATTGAATGCATAAATGTATGTTCTCATTCTCTTTACACATCTTGATAGCATGCTAATGTTCATTTTTTATCAGGTAAAGCAAGAAGGGAAGGAAGTTGAACCTTAAATTTGTTTAGTGACTTTATCATGGTTACAGAACCACTACTTTTTTGGTATAGGGAGCCAAGGATCCAAATGGAGACTGCTACTATTTTGCGCAGCATTTCCCCACCTTGTATCTCATGGCCAAACTTTTCAACGCCCCAGATGCAATTTCAGCAGTTAAACGCATGATTTTTCCCCATGAATGTGTGTTCGTGTGTGTGTGTATTTTTAAGTATCCCTTCCCTCACTTTTTGGCACTGGTGCTGCTTTCTGCCTCCAATCTCTCCTCTCTCTATTTCAGCCTCCACATTACAGCCAGAATCTGCTCTCTAAAATGCAATTGTGATCATGTTACTTCCCTATTTAAAAACCCTTCAATGGTTCACTAATGTCTTGCAGATTAAATTCAAACTCCTTGGTGTGCTAAACAAAGCACTCAAATGTCTGGCCCCTTCTACGCGCTTATCGCTCATCATACCCTCTCTTGCATTCACTTAGCTGGTGGTATCAAACTTCACACAGTTCCCTACACAAGAGCCTGTTTATTGATCCTTCAGCCTGGAATTACTTCCCTTACCCGACTCAAGACTCTAGCGCCACCTTTGCTATGAAGTCTCTCTTGACCATACTCACAGATAGAACTGATTGTTCCTTTGTGTGTATGCCCACACCCTTACAGGCCTGGATCTTAAGTCTGTTATCACTGCGTTGCGCTTATTTACAAGTATCCGCTGTCCCACCCACGCTCCACTTAGGCCTCTTTATACCCCTAGGTACTCACACAGAGCTTGGCACAAGTGATGCTTTATAAATGGTCAATGAATGAACGTAGTGGAAACACAGAAGAAGAGGGAGAAGAACTGGGGAAGAAAGAAGCTCTGTGGAGAGAATACTAATTGTTTTGCACATGAAAATAATGAGTTGTGAGGGAGGCCAAAAAGGTCAAAGGGAAGAGCCCTGCCTTACAGGAACTCACTGTCTGCTGGGAGGCAAGAGGTAAGGTCCGCATACCAAACACACGAAGCAATGAGCTTATCTGGGTGAAAATGGCTCGTGCACATTATAGTATCACAGAAACTTAGAGGCTGGGGGAGGATGGAGAGGAAACTGGCCTAGTCAAGTGTCTTCTAAGTGCTAGGCGGCTTTCGAGCGTTAAACAGTTTAATCTTTACAACCACCCCATGATGAGGATAGTAGCTCCATTTTAGGGACGAAGAAACATGCTCAGAGAATTTAGGTTGCCCAATGTCACAAACTACCATGTGGAAGGACCATAATTAGAATTTAGGTCAACTGCCTCCAGAGCCCTGAGGCTTTCGCTCCCCCTCTCTCGGCGGTCGAGACCCACGGGGCTCCCATTCACCTGCGCGTCGGCCTGCGCTGGCTATAGCCCTCAAGCGCGCCGCGTTCCGCGCACTCACACCACCCTCTGCGCGCCAGCCCTGCGTCCCTCCCACGCGAACTGCGCCGGCGCGTCCAGCCCTCCCGCCCGGGGGAGGGGCGGGGTTGCGTCGCTGCCGCTGACCCTTGAGCGCGCGGCGGCAGAGGAGGTGTCCAGTCTTCCGGGCGGGTAGTCCTTCAGCTCCGGAGCCGCGACTGCGCTCGCCTAGGTGGTGGGCGGGGAGGGAAGGAAGGGAGCGGGCGCAAGGCGGCGGCGGGGGCGGCTGCGGGTGAGGAACTTGTTGCGCCCGCGGCTGCGCGGTGCCCCTCCCTCCGCTCCAGTTCGTCGGGGCGGGCGCGGCGGCGGCGGAGAAGGAGGAGCGCGGCCGGGGCGATGCGGCGCTACCTGCGCGTCGTGGTGCTGTGTGTGGCCTGCGGCTTCTGCTCGCTCCTTTACGCTTTCAGCCAGCTCGCCGTGTCCCTGGAAGAAGGAGCGGGCGGCGGTGGCGGGAAGCCGCAGGCCGCAGTGGCTTCCTGGCTCGCGGGCGGCGGACGCGGCGCCGTGAGAGGCGCCGGCGTCGCGGGCCCCGCAGCGCATCCCGGCGTGTCGGACAGGTACGGGCAGTTCCCGGTGTGGGGGACGCGGCGGGCGCGGGGCGCTGGGCGCGGGCTCGGCCTAGCCCGGGCTGCTCGCCGGTGGGTGCCGCGTCTCCCGCGTCTTTCCTCCTGTCTCTGACCCCTCACTCATTTCCCTCCTTCTCCTCCGGCCGGGGCTAAACCCGCGCTGCTCCCGCCTGAGAGTGTCCTACACTTTCTGTGTTTATCTTTTGACCCAGTCATGCGCCCTTTAAAGCAGTTAGAAATTAATTTTCAACTTTTTAAAAAGAGGGTTCTTTGAAAATAAGAGGTGTCCACAAAAGCCTTACTGCTGCCTGGCTAGTGAGAATTTCCTCTTGTTTCAGTGGAGTTCAAGTTGAGATATTTAAACATGAGGCTGGCGCCCTAGTTCAGTGTTTAAGGATTATGTGTGTGTGTGTGAGTGTATATGTGTGTGTATTTTGTCCATCATGCTGATTTTCCTGTGTTAACGCTTACACTTCTGAGTATTAGCCATGGTTAGTTAAATTTGGAAATGGCATTTGTGCGGGTTGTGAAATTTTCTTTTGGAAACACTCAGTTTATTAAGAAACTTAGAGCAAATTAAGAAAAATGAGCGATACTTGGCGTGCTCAAGTCTGTTGTTGGATGGGATGGAGTTACCTTTCTTGACAAATTGGTATTTAAAAAGCGACGTAATGACTTAGGACGTAATCACTGCCAGAGTGGGAATCAACATGAGATTTAAATAGAAAAAAAAGGTTTCTGTCAACGCATTATGAATGCTTGAAATCTGAGCGTTTGCACTGCCTTGCAACATGGACACTTCCACCTTATGTATGGGCATCTCTCTGGGAACGACCTGAAGTGCTCCCTACCAAGACTTGGCAAATGCTGCTTTGATATAGAGAAGTATAGGGTTTGTCGGAAGAGGGAGTATAGATCAGTTGTGGGCTGTTGTTTAACATCATTTTGAGAGTTGATGGTCATTCCCAGAATGAAAGGGGAGTTTGGGCAGAGGAGCAGCGTGGAAAGCGGATTTGTCATGTTTTTACCCTGAGATTTGATTACAGTCAGGGTAATTCCTACATCAGGACCCTCAGTTGTCTGTCCTGGGAGAAAGCAGTCACTGAAGACTTGAATGAGCTCGTGAAAAATGACAGGTTGAAGCTAAACTGTTTATGGCCTAGTATGTTATTGTGAAGCATTTGCAATTATGGAAAAGGAATTATTTTTATATGGGGTAGAATTGTAAGGAAGCAACATTTTAATTAAATATTGAATGAAATTAGACTGATGTTAACATTACATTTTTAGTGCCTTGGTCTTAGATATTTTATTTTGTGACAGAAATTTACAAATTTTGTTCGCTTGACCAGCTAATTTTAATAAAATTATTTGAAATTTTCGAAAATAGCCTCAGTGTTAATAAACATCCAATATAATCATTACTGAAATGTTAAGTTTTATGTGTCAGGATTAAGTCAACCGAAATACTGTACTTTTTTAGGTCCTTTGAGTAGCATTACTCTTTATTTTAAATGAGGCGTACATCTAAGTTAGAACTATAGGTGTATTTATCTCTCTTTGTAAAAAATGTGATGAAGAACAGCATGTCACCACATTTGCGCGCATAAGAAACCATTTGGGCAGGGGAACAACGTGGAAAAGTTGGATTGTGAAGTTTTACTCTATGGTTAGATTAAGATCACGCAAATTACTAAGACCTCAGGACTCTATTTTATATATCGTCATTTATAACATCTTTATAGAAATCTCATAGAATTAAATCAACTTTTGGCAACGCTCGGTAGCTCACGCCTGTAATCCCAGAATTTGGGGAGGCTGAGTGGGGATGATTGATTGCTGGAGGCCAGGAGTTTGACACCAGCCTCGTCAACAACCCATCTTTACAAAAAATAAAAAAATTAAAAAAAAATTAACTGAATGTGGTGTTTCACACCTGTAATCCCAGCACTTTGGGAGGCTAAGGTGGGACGATCACTTGAGCCCAGGAGTTCAAGGCTACAGTGAGCTATGATTGCACCAGTGTAATCCAACCTGGGCGACAGAGCAAGATCCTGTCTCAAAAAAAAAAAAAAAAAAAATTAACTTTTTTGGCCACCATGAGATACGGTATAGAAATCCCTAACCTCTTCATGTATAAATCATTTGGCCAAGATCCAAAGCAAATCAGTGTTGGAGGAGGATTAGAAACTGTATCCTTGGAGTGTTATACAAGAGCTCTTTCTGTAAAGAAAGATAAGGGTCTAGTTTAGATAGTGGACTCAGTGGGCAGTGGGGCTATGGGGCAAGCCAGCAGCTTCCTCTTTTCAGTAGTACTTAGGTATTATTGCATTTTTGCCTCTTTTGATAACATCTTACTTGAAAGATTATAACTGTTTCTCTCTTTTTATTTTAAACACGGGATCTAGGTTTGTACCCAGTAAGTTCCATTGGTCAGATCTTATAAAAACTATTCATGGTATAGAATTTCATGACGACAAAAGACTTGGAGTCCTTGAAGTAAGAACTTTAAAATGAAAGGAACAGTTTTTCAGTGGAATCTCTTATCCGTTAGTGTATTCTGTTTGAAGCCATGGTTTTAATAATCAGAAAATACATGGGTCTTGGAGTCAGATAAACCCGTGTTCTCAGTATTCTGGCTCTGGTTGCTGTGAGACTTTGCCTAAATTGTGTCACATGCCTGTGTTTTAATTTCCTCACCTGTAAAATGTAGGTAATACTTAAATTTTTTTAGCTTTAGTAGGGTATAATTGATAAATAGAAACTGTATATGTTTAAGGCATACAACTTGATAGTTTGACATACATATACATTGAGAAATGATCACAGTTAAGCTATTTAACATCATCACTTCACATAGGGTTTTTTTTTGTGGTGAAAGCACTGAAGATCTACTGTCTTAGCACATTTTAGGTATACTGTACACTTTGTTAACTATAATCATCAGGCTGTACATTAGATTACCTTACTTAATTTGTAATAGAATTCTTAGTTGTCTTTGATGAAAATTCAGTAAAACTATCTCAAGCAAAACATATTTATAGGCTTATACAGTTTTTGAAATGAAGGAAAAACTGCAGATAGCAGGGCAGCTCAAAGGACCTTAAGGGCTGGGGACTCTTTTCCAGTAAAGACAAAACTTTGTTCATGGGGTTTTTCTGTTCTTGCAGGTTTTATTCTCTAATCTCAAATACAAAATCCTAGGAAAAGTCTGTCATTGGACTTGCCTGGGTTGCATGCCCGTTTGTGGACCAGTCAGTGTTACTTGGGATGGGGAACTCTGATTTGTTGACTCTGTGTCACTTGCACATTCCTGTGGCAGACAGAATAACATGATTGGTGTTGGAGAGGAGCGGTGCCTCAAAGGAGAAGGAATGCTGGATAGGCAGTGGCTGTTCTAGAAGGAGATACTCAAGCTCTTCAGTGTGGACAGACTGTATTAAGGTGTTTGACAGAAAGCAGTAGTTATTACCGGACATCACTACTTCATACCACTTTGTTGCATTTTAGTTACTCAGGATGATTAAATTATCATATTTCACTGATGAGTCCTGACATTGATTATCAAAATTTTACCTGTGGCTATACAGCAGTATTGGTAGTGGGGAATCAAGAAATTACTAAATGTTTCAGTGATACCATTCCTGGACCCATCATGCCCTTGGAGTCTCCTTATGTGTCTCCTTGTCACACAGGGAGGTAATTATTTCACTTTCTTTTTTAGATCTGGTTAGGCCATAGAATTGTCATTTCTGCTGGATCCTGGGAATACTAGTGTTATATACTGAGAACTTAAAGAATAGAAAGTATGAGTTTTGGAGTGACAGACTTCAGCTTTGCCACTTACTGACTGTGTTGACCTTGAACTTGTTTTCTTCATCAGAGAGAAGAGTATGATATTGTTTGTGAGAATTGAAATTAAATATTAAATAGCTGATACAGAGTACCTAGTATGGTGCCTGACACAACAACATTTTAGCTAATATCATTTTGGTAATTTAAATTTTAAGTTGGGATTTTTTTTTTCTTCCAATTTCTGACCTCTGGGAAAAATTCTGGTCATTGGGCTCCAGTTAAGACCTGTTAAATCAAAATGCCCTGGCAGTGGGGTCCAGGAATTTATGTTTTAGATATGTGCTCCAGCTTGTTATAAAACCAAAAATTGAGAATAGTTTGGGCACTATTTTCACACTACTGTTTTTAGTGAAGTCCCCCCCCCCCCCGCCCTTTTTTTTTTTTTTTTGAGATGGAGTCTTGCTCTGTCACTCAGGCTGCAGTGCAGTGGTGCGATCTCAGCTCACTGCAAGCTCCGCCTCCCGGGTTCATGCCATTCTCCTGCCTCAGCCTCCCAAGTAGCTGGGACTACAGGTGCCTGCCACCATGCCCAGCTAATTTTTTGTATTTTTAGTAGAGATGGGGTTTCACCATGTTAGCCAGGATGGTCTCCATCTCCTGACCTCATGATCCGCCCACCTCGGCTTCCCAAAGTGCTGGGATTACAGGCATTAGCCACCGTGCCCAGCCCTTTTCCCCCCTTTTTTCTGCAGTTATGTTTGAAGAAGAGAGTTGAGTCAGTGAACAGTAAAGAAAGTTGAATTACTTACTAAAGCCACTTTAATCTCTGCTTTGTTATTGCAAAAACATCTTACATAAAACCAGTGCCCTATACTTTGTATTTTAGGTCACTGAAGGATCATAGTGGTATCTACGTTACATATTTGTGAAGGGTTATCTTGGTTTCTTTGGGCTGCTATAACAAAATACCATCGACTAGAGAGCTTAGAAACTACAGAAATTTATTTCTTACAGTTCTGGAGACTAGAAATCCAAGTCAAGGTACCAGCAGATTCAGTGTCTGATGAGGACCCATTTCCTGGTTCATAGATGGCGCCTTCTCCCTGTGTTCTCACATGGTAGAAGAGGCGAGGCAGTCCCCTTTTATAAGGCCCCCCACTAATCCCATTCATGGGGGCTCTGCTCTCATGACCTAATCACCTACCAAAAGGCCCTACCTCCTAACATCATGTTAGTAATTAGATTTCAACATATGAATTTTGAGGGGACACATTCAGACCATAGCAAATTCTTGGTCCGAACCTGACACATAGTATTTAATAAATACTAGTAATTAATTAATTAAAATGTTCTGTGCTTTTGGAGGAGAAAATTACTTGGTTGATGAAAAAATAATATGTACTTTTGATTTAGAAATCTTTTTTTTTTTTTATTTCTGAGACAAGGTTTCACTCTGTTACCCAAGCTGGAGTACAGTGGCCTGAGATCATGGCTCACTGCAGCCTTGACCTTCTGGGCTCAAGTGATCCTCCCACCTTAGCTTCCTGAGTAGCTGTGACTGCAGGCGTGCACACCACACCTGGCTTTTTTTTTTTTTTGAGACAGAGTCTCGCTCCGTTGCCCAGGCTGGAGTGCAGTGGCATGATCTTGGCTCAGTGCAACCTCCGCCTCCCGGGTTCAAGCAGTTCTCCTGCCTCAGCCTCACAAGTAGCTGGGATTACAGGTGTGTGCCAACTGCCCAGCTTTTTTTGTTTTTTTCTTTTTGTATTTTTTAGTAGAGACGGGGTTTCACCGTGTTGGCCAGCCTGGTTGGTCTTGAACTCCTGACCTCAGGTGATCCACCTGCCTCGGCCTCCCAAAGTGCAGGCATGAGCCACCATACCCTGCCTAGAAAATCTTATTTTAAAGCAGTAAGATCATTATCTATATGCCATACCTATTGGAAGTACTTCCCCTATGTATAAACTTAAATTTTGTTCATAATGTGTGTACTGTATGAGGTTTATGATTTTTGTTTTCAGATTGGCTACTTTTTACTTTATCGTGTTTACCTTTATTACGCATAGGAAAGCTTTCTACCAGTTTTTTTCCCCTCCCTTTTTTAGATTTAAATCAATCCAGCTTTGTGGGGGAGCTGGGGGCTGGTAGAGGAGGTATATTGTGTGATGCTAACTTATTCTTTGAAATGGGTAGATGATTGTTTCAGTGTCATTTATATATAAGCAGTCCTTTTCCTACTTGCCAAGGATTAATGAAATTAGAAATTTAAGAAAAAGAAGATCTTACTTAGAACGAGAAATTAAGTTGTCTAGAAATTATTTATTTGTTTGTTTGTTTATTTATTTATTTGAGACGGAGTCTCTGTCACCCAGACTGGAGCGCAGTGGCACTCTCTCGGCTCACTACAGCCTCCACCTTCCGGGTTCAAGCGATTCTTCTGCCTCAGTCTCCTGAGTAGCTGGGACTACAGGCGCATGCCACCACACCTTGCTGATTTTTTATTTTTAGTAGAGATGGGGTTTCCCCATGTTTGCCAGGCTGGTCCCGAACTCCTGACCTCAGGTGATCTGCCTGTCTCAGACTCCCAAAGTGCTGAGATTACAGGCGTGAGCCACCACGCCCGACTTGGAAACAATTTAGTTGAAAATTAAATAATAGTGATTTGGCAGTATCATGGGAATGGCCTCCTTTAATGTGTCCGTAAGCATCTTTGCTTCTCATGCACAGTCACAGGGAGGGTATACATGCCTTGAAGTTGCATTACTGCTTTGCAGCAGCACTTCATTCATACTGTCAAATATTTATGCTGAATATGCCTAAATTTATCACTGAGTCATTTTTTTTTTTTTCTCAATTTGAGATGGAGTCTCGCTCTGTCACTTAGGCTGGAGTGCAGTGGCATGATCTCGGCTCAAGGCAAGCTCCACCTCCCGGGTTCACGCCATTCTCCTGCCTCAGCCTCCCAAGTAGCTGGGACTACAGGCGCCTGCCACCACGCCCAGATAATTTTTTGTATTTTTGGTAGAGACAGGGTTTCACCGCACCGTGTTAGCCAGGATGGTCTCGATCTCCTGACCTTGTGATCCGCTTTTTTTTTTTTTTTTTTTGAAACAGATGCTCTGTCGCCCAGGCGGGAGTGCAATGACGCGATCTCAGCTCACTTTAACCTCTGCCTCCTGAGTTCAAGCGATTCTCCTGCCTTAGCCTCCCAAGTAGCTGGGAGTACAGGTGCATGCCACCAAGCCTGGCTAATTTTTTGTGTTTTTAGTAGAGACGGGGTTTCACTGTGTTAGCCAGTATGGTCTCGATCTCCTGACTTTGTGATCCTTCTGCCTCGGCCTCCCAAAGTGCTGGGATTACAGGCGTGAGCCACTGCGCCTGGCCTAATTTTTGTATTTTTAGTAGAGATGAGGTTTCACCATGTTGGTCAGGCTCGTCTCGTATCACTGACTCTTTGGTAAGTTTTGCATAGTTTTCACTGAAGCCTCCTATCTTGGACATTTTGAAATGAAAATTACTTTTTCTAGTTTAACTTAAAAGTACAACCAGGCATGGTGGCTCGTACCTGTAATCCTAGCAGGGAGGCAAAGGTGGGTGGATTGCTTGAACCCAGAAGTTCTAGACCAGCCTTGGCAAAACACTCTCTCAACAACAACAAAAATACAAAAAAATTACCTGGGCATAGTGGTGTGCGCCTGTGGTCCCAGCTACTCCAGAGGTTGAGGTGGGAGGATTGCTTGAGCCCAGGAGGTTGAGGCTGCAATGAACCGTGTTCGCACCACTGCACTCCAGCCTGGGCGACTTGTGTGTGTGTGTGTGTGTGTGTGTGTGTGTGTGTGTATGTATGTATGTACGTATGTATGTATGTATAAAAAACCTCCTGTAATTGGTTTTAAGTAAACTTCAAGTTTGACAAATGTTATTATGCCGAGTGTTGTTTTATCACATGTAAATACATGTAACCACCCCCAAAATTAGGATTAGGATACAGAATTGTTTCATCACCGCAAAGGTACCTTGTGCTACCCCTTGGTCAGTTGTAGACAAGCTACCTAGAGCTAGATGCTTTATGCCTTATTAAACTTGAGGATGAGCCATAGTAACATTTTATTTCAGTTTGATCCACAGTGAAAAAGTTCCCTTTTAGGACTTCAGTGCTTTTGAATGTCAGTATGGGTATAGTGAAGACATACCCACCTAACTCATATTAATGCTTTGCCTCATTAAAATTATTTAATAGAGTTACCTCTTTGAATGTTGGATGTTTAATATTTTGCTTTCAACAGTTTTAAGCAACTAATAGCCAGAACCTGGATAACTACCTTTACTTTTCCAGTATTTTCAAACTTTAATTTTTCTTTTTGGCCTAAAAGTGCAAGTGCTGTCTTCAGATGAGTTGCTTTTGCTAATTTATCTTATTGCTTCTAATAAGCCACTGATACGTCATAAGTTCTCAGTGTGAGTTTCTACTCTTTATCTAAATCTCCAAAACCAGTTTTTCAAAATGGGAGAATAGATATTTGGGAGTTAAAAAACTATAAACAAATTACTTCACTCCTTACAGCAATACCTAAGTGTTTTATGATTTTTTAATGGTATGCAGCATATGTATTCACTAGTGCATGTGTTCTTATATTTCCAGTAAAGAAAGAAAAACATCTTTCCTATATACTGTGTGTTTTTTGACATTGAATTATGATCAATAAATTTACCTATAACTTGATTTTTCCTATCCATTTTTGACTGCATTAAACCTTTGTGAAGTAAATCATTACCCCCCAAAGAAACCCTGTATCCAGTAACAGTAACTCCCACCTTGCACTCCTCAGTCCCCCAGTCATGAGCAACCACGAGTCTACTTTCTGTCTGCCTGTTTGGGGCATTTTACATAAAGGAATCACACAGTATGTGGCCTTTTGAATCTGGCTTTCTTTTTGGCATAATATTTCAAGGTTTATCCACTGTAGCGTGTATCACTATATTTCATTCCTTTTTATGGACAAATAATAGTCCATTGTATGGATATACCACATTTTGCTCATTATTTGGTGGACATTTGAGTTCTTTCATACTTTTTGGCTATTATGAATAATGCTGCTCTGAGCATTCATGCACAGTTTTTCTGTGAACATGTTTTCAGTTCTCTTGAGTATATACTGAGAAATTTAATTGGTGAGTCATGGTTGCACAACTCTGAATATACGAAAAACCATTGAATTACACACTTTAAAAGGGAATTATGCTTGTATTATTCTGCTTTGCTTTGTAACAACCCCATACATCTAAACAGTTTACAATAGCAAGCATTTATTTCTTGCACACATTACATGTCTATGGCTATGACTTTGCTTGATATATCTTCTCATCCTGGGATCCAAGCTAAAGGAGCAGTCCATACATTGGATATGCCTGGTCTTGTGGTAGTGGATGAGCAAGAAGCCAGATTGAACAACACAGTCCCATTTGAAGCTTCTACTTTGATGCCACAGTATCATGTCTTTTTATATTATTTTGGCCAAAGCAAGTCACTTGAATAAGGTCAAAGTCAATAAATGATGCAGGGATATATGCCTCCCCTATCAGGCAGGCAAGGCCCATGGTAATGAATAGGGTTGTATAATCCTTTTACAGTTAAATGTGGGGAGTGAATAACTGAACAGTAATACAGTCTACTACACAAATAGAGATTGCCAGTTAAGGAGAAAGAAAGACTAATTGATGCAAGAAGGTCTTTAAGGACTCCTGAGAAGAAGATGGGCAACAAGGGGAAGCATATGGAGTTGGTAATAGGTATGAGACTAGCTAAGGGGAAGACAATTAATTTATATTTCTACTAATCAGCATAGTCATGTCATTAACTGTTCTTCAGTATTCATCTGAGAATGTGAATGAACGGCTCAGTTTCAACTGAAGATTGTGCTGAAAAGGTACGGTGAAAGAAGAAGGTGGAAGTTTGCAGGTATAGGAACATGAATGGATGAACCATATGATGTAGTCTGAGTAGGGAGGGAAATGGGTAAAGCAGGGAGCTTATACTTAGGAAGCATGTGATTGGAGGGCTGAGCGATTTCCACACATGTAATGGGATATAAATAATAAGCCTGGGCAACAAAGCAAGACTTTGTCTGTACAAAAAATTTTTTTAAAATTAGGCTTGGTGGCACATGCTTATAGTCCTAGATACTTGGGGACTGAGGCAGGACGATAGCTTGAGCCCAGGAGATTGAGGCTGTAGTGAGCTGTGTTTGTACCACTGCACTCCACCCTGAGCAACAGAGCAAGACCCTGTCTCAGAAAAAAGAACCATAATTATTAGATCAGAGACTAGTCTGAGATGAGGTATTGGATTGCAGTTTCTGACAGGCCAGGATTTGTCATTTTTTTACTTTTTCTTCTCTCTCTCTCTTTTTTTCTTTTGTCAGAGAGGGTCTCACTCTGTTGCCCAGACCTGGTGTGCATTGGCATGATCACAATTCACTGTAGCCTCAAACTCCTGGGCTCAAACTATCCTCCTAACTCAGCCTCCCGAGTAACTGGGACTACAGGCACACACCACCATGCCTGGCTAATTTTTTTTTTAAATTCTTTGTAGAGATGGGGTTTCGCCATGTTGCCCAGGCTGGTGTTGAACTCCTGGGCTCAAGCGATCCGCCCACCTCGGCCTCCTAAAGTGCTGGGATTACAGGTGTGAGCCACTGTGCCCGGCCAGCATTTGCCATTTTTCACTGAAGGGAAAAGGAGGTAAGAGTTACTGGATTTAAAGAATTGTGTAACCTGGGTGTTGGTTAGGTCTCCCACCTTGCAGTATCTGAAATGACATTCTGTTACTCCCCACTAGACAGTATGATCCATGTCCATTTTACTCACTATTGTGTTGCCAGTGTTTGGCCTGTGTAGGTAGTCATTCAGTAGAAAATTTATTGATTTACCAAATGAATGGTTAAAGGAAAGTAGGATTTGGTACTGAGACGAGGACTGTGAACCGGATGCTAGTTTTCTGTGAGTTGGGGAGGAACCAGTAG
The DNA here is from genome assembly GCF_029289425.2 of Pan paniscus. Classification (NCBI taxonomy): domain Eukaryota; kingdom Metazoa; phylum Chordata; class Mammalia; order Primates; family Hominidae; genus Pan; species Pan paniscus. Next base: position 52,024,077 of record NC_073259.2, read on the forward strand.
GTTGGTAGCTCAGAATGGTGTGGCATTGTGGCTCTTTTACATGGCTAGCAGTTGATGCTGGCTTTTGACTAGGAGCTCAGTGGAGGCTGTTGATCTGCATTCTCTCAAGTGGCTTCTGCATGTGCCTTGGGCTTCTTACAACGTGAAGATCAGGTTCAAAGAGTGTTCCAAGAAATAGGATGTGGAACTCTTAAGGGAAGGGCCTGGACATTGGTACAGTATTATATTCAGTATTCTATTTGTCAAAGCAATCACAGAGCCCACTTAGATTCTGGATAAGGGGAGTTAGATCCTACTTGGTTGGTTGGTTGGTTGGTTTTTGGGACAGAGTCTTTCTCTGTCACCCATGCTGGAGTGCAATGGAATGATCTTGGCTCACTGAAACCTCCGCCTCCTGGGTTCAAGCGATTCTCCTGCCTCAGCCTCCTGAGTAGCTGGGATTATAGGCAACCACCACCACGCCTGACTGATTTTTTTAATTAGAGATGGGGCTTCACCATGTTGGCCAGGCCATTGTCAAACTCCTGACCTCAAGTGATCCGCCTACCTTGGCCTCCCAAAGTGCTGGGATTAGAGGCATGAACCATTGCGTGCAGCGGATCCTACTTATTAATAGAAGTGTCAGATGTGTGATCATCCTTAATCCACCATACTTGGCACCTAGTTTGGTACTAGCAGAAGTGTAGGGCTCTTGGTGTGGCTCAAAGCTTCACAAAATTTAAACTCGTTACTAAGTTGTTCAATATGTTGGTCTTGTTGAATTTAATTCTCATGTCTGTGGCTTCGTCATCTTGCATCAACTTAAAAAAAAAAAAACAAAAACATTGCCCCCAAATACAGTTTAATTGTAATACTGCAAGAGGGTCTTTTGAGTTAGAAGCTCCCTGGTGGATATTTCCTGAGAACAGGGAGTTTGAGGTGTGCTCTCTAGCTCACGTGGGCGTTTTCTTGAGACTAACGAAGATCAAGTAGTTTCAGCAACTTCTGCATGTTGGCAACATACACGTTAACTTTTCTAGTCAAATATTTGTAGGAAGATATTTTTGAAATATGGGGTAGTAAAGATACGAAAATGTTAATAGTGGTGGGTAATTTGTTTCTTAGGCTTTAAAAAATTTTCTAAACGGTACTTAATAAAATGTATTGATTGAAGTATTTGTAGAAACACAAATTTTCAAAATTTAATCATTTTTAAGTTGTAGTAAACAGGATTATCATAAGAGAAATGATCAGTACTGCGATAAAAAAATTTCAAGCTGACTCTAGTTATTCCTTGATACACAATGTTTCTCAATCAGGTCTGATTTTAAGACTTATCTGGGGATATTGGTGAAAAATTCAGCTTTTTAGGCCACTTCTCTGGGGGGTCTTGATTAACTGGGTATGGGATAGGATCCTATATCTGTATTTTTAACAAGTGACCTGAGGACCAGGCAGGTTTGGAAAACAACACATAACTGATTTGTTTTGTAACTTAAAGTACAAGTTGAGGCTGCAAATGGTATTGTTAAATATATATAATTTTAATTAATTTTATAGAAAAATTGAATTTGTTTTTGAGATTTCTATTTCCATTTTTCACTGTTGTAGAGTTTGACAGGGGATATGGAATAACCTGATTAGTTATCGTCTTCGTAGAACAAAGGTACACATTAGGTGTTGATTGTAAATAAATTGTGCATTTGTTGAAATAAAGCTGTGCTATCATCTGTATCTGAAAGACGGAGATCATACCTACCTTAAAACGTTTCTAGTGAGTCTAAATGGGTGTGAAAGTGCTTGAATCTGAAAATAACTCTAAGTGTTAGTTGTTATTACCATCAATGAGTCTGACTGTGTGGTATGAAATCAAAGACTTAAGAAAATACATAGCCATGCCTGAGAGGGTACAAACACAGATTTTCTAATCAAGTCATAAGTTTTACCCATACATACACATTTTCTTCTCTTTCTGGTTCAGCCTTTTAAATGAAGATATGTAGCCTTTTGTGCTATGCTAGAATATGGTGTCCCTTTAGAGGAAAACAAAGTTATAATGTAACTATTTTCTGTTGGTTAAGAAATTCCAACCTTGTTGTTCTTTATGCAGTAGTATACACAATTACTTAGGCAGCATTTTAAAAACCACCAGTCCCAGACCGTTTCTAGAGATTCTGATTTAATAGGTCTTGTGTGGCACCCTCTACTAGGGCTAAGAACCCCTGCCTTAGACTGTTGCCATTTGTGAGAGATGTGATCAGATTTTTGCAAATCAGAAATTTCATAGACCATTTGATATAAGCACAGTAACTCATAATTGAATTCATAATGAGAGAAAACAAAGCTGCATAGTGATGAGATAATGAAGTGACCTGGTTTAGTGACTCACCCTGACTTCATACATACTTTAGTACCCAGTGACTTTTAGACTATTATTTTGAAAAGAAATCACGATGAAAAACAATTTTTTTGTAATATAAGGTGTTTTCTTTTTTCCGTTTTGGCTCCAACATGCAACCTAACAAGAAAGACCAGACTTGATCTTCCATTTTAGCTTGTATAATATGGAACTGAGATAATGTAGATAATGATACTAGGCTGTGAATATCAGCATGATTTTCGGGTTTTTTTGGGGCAGGGAGGGTGGTTAAAAATTTTTTTTGTTTTTGTTTGAGACAGAGTCTCTTTTGCTGTGTTCAGCCAGGCTGGGGTGCAGTAGCACAGTCACAGCTTATTGCAACATCAAACTCCTGGGCTCATGCCATCCTCCCACCTCAGCCTCCTGAGTAGCTGGGACTTAAGGTAAATGCCACCATGTCCAGCTAATTTTTTATTTTTAGAGACAGAGTCTTGTTATGTTGACCAGGCTAATCTTGAACTCCTAGCCTCAAGCAGTCTACCTACCTCAGCCTCCCAAAGTGCTGGGATTATAGATGTGAGCCACTGTGCCTGTCTGTGTATGTGTGTATGCATGTGTGTATATGTATGTATACATACACACAGCAGTGGGGTTGCTGGATCATATGGTAGTTCTATTTTCAGTTTTTTGAGGAATCTCTATACTGTTTTTTTTATAGTGGCTGTAGTAATGTATGTTCCTACCAGCAGTGTATGAGTGTTTCCTTTTCTCTTCATACCTTTGCCAGGATTTGTTTTTTGCCTTTTTGATAATAACCATTTTAACTGGGTGAGATGTTATCTCATTGTGGTTTTAATGTGCATTTCCCTGATGATTAGTGATATTGACCATTTTCATATACATCTTGGCCGTTATGTTTTATTTTTCAGTTTAAAACACCATACAAGTAGTTTGGATTGAGGATTAATTTAAAAGCCATTAAAGATCTTCTTTTCCCTTTCTGCCAGCATTGGTGGCATTTTTATTATGTTTGAGGATAAGCAAATATTTTGTTTGTCCCAAAGGGATTTTGTTCTAGGGGTATATGTGTAGCCTGTGAAGAAAATTTTAGAAGACATATTTGTCTGTGTTATCTGAGGAGGGGATTTTAATATATCAGGAGACTTTCCGACGGAAACACTGTTTCCCAATCTATAGTATAGTCTACCTTCAAGGTTTTAAAGTTCTATTTAAAATAATGGTGCCCTAAGTAAGGGAGAAATCAGTTTTCCAAAATCTTTATCATAGCAATTTGGATTTATAATTTTATGTGCTTTAAAATAGAACAGTAAGTTATCGTGTTACTGAGTAAATTCCTTGTTAGTTCCAAACCAAAATACTCACACAGGACTGTTATTTCTGTCTTACTCTGTTAGGTGTAAAGATTTCTCTCTGTGTTACTGGAATCCCTATTGGATGCTGCCCTCTGATGTTTGTGGAATGAACTGCTTTTGGGAAGCGGCTTTTAGGTAGGCACTTAATATTTAATTGGTAGATCAGTGTAGATAAGGTTAGATAGTTGATAATAAAACCTTTGTAATAGGATGTAAGAATGTTTCTTATGATATTATACAAATAATTTATTTTCTTATTGGGTTTTCTATTTTTCCCATTTTGTAGTTGTTATTGCTATTTTTTAGTACATACTGTGTATAAATGCTTTAAATTTTCTTAGATGTTATTAAGACAAACCACTGTTCTTAAGAGAATTTATGATCTAACTTTTGGTAACAGTTGATAAAGTGATAAACTAGGATAAAAATAGGCTTCTACTGACGTTTACAGATATATCTGTATATATAAAATTTGGCATTTATCTAAATTAAAGCTTGTGTACTATAGTGGATGGGGACAACTGGAGAAGGATTATATTAGTTATTAGTAGAGAGATTGAATACTGGGAATAGGAGGATAAAGATAAGTATTTAATGGAGGAGCAGATGGAGGAGCAGCTCCTGGCTACTTCTTCCTTTAATGTTTATTGACCTTTTAAGTTACTGACTAGTTCGGCTTTATTCACTTCTCTGGATAATGAAGGTATTGGGTACCCTGACCTCTTAGGTCCCTTCCTGCTCTAATCTAGAATGAAAGAAACAGATATTGATAAGAATACCATAAGGCAGTGACTCTCAGACTATCTCCCTGATATAGTGGCAGAGGAGAGTGGGGCAAAGGTTTGAAATGCTCTTCCCAAGAGTAAAATTCCTTAGAAGAGTATCTATTTACTGCGTCTTTATGATTCATTTAAGTAGTCTAGGTTGGGTATGGTGGCTCACGCCTGTAATCTCAGCATTTTGGGAGGCTGAGGCAGGAGTATTGCTTGAGCCCGGGAGTTCAAGACCAGCCTGGGCAACAAAAGCAAGACCCTGTCTCTACAGATTTTTTTTTAAAAATTACCCAGGCATGGTGGCATGCGCTGGCTCAGGTGGGAGGATTGCTTGAGCCGTGGAGGTTGAGGTTGCAGTGAGCTGTGATGACGCCACTGCTCTTCAGCCCAGAGCAAGACCCTGTCTCAAAAAAACAAATAAAATAAATATTAATTCTACTCATTATATTTGCCACACGCTGTGCTAGGTGGTAAGCACTGGACTCTTGGGTCAGGTTAATTGTGGCTCCATCCTTTTGGAGCTTACGTTCTGATGGGAGTTTCACACTAGTAAACCTGAAATTACAATAGAGTGTGACAAGTTGTTGCTATGATGAGTCATCTTAAAGCATCAGGGAAGACTTGGAGGGAGTGACCAGATGATGATCTGGAAATTAGCTAGTTTCAAGGACAGGAGGTGAAGTGTTTGAGATAGGAAGAACTTCATTTTTAAAAACTTAATTAAAAAATTTATTTTTAATTGACAATAATTCTATGTATTTATGGGGCATAAAGCGATGTTTTGGTGTCTGTATATATTGTGGACTGATTATATCAAGCTCATTAACATGTTTATCATCTTACATATTTATCTTTTTTTTGTAATGGGCACATTTAAAACCTATTCTCTTCGCAGTTTTGAAATAAACATAATTATCTGTAGACACCTTGCTGTGCAGTAGATCTTGAGAACTTATTCCTTCTGACTGGAAGTTTGTATTGTATTCTTTGGTCAACATCTTTCCATCACATACTCTCTCCCACCCCTTCACCTCCAGTGCCTGGTAACCACCATTCTCCTCTCTGTAAGAACTGCATTGTAAGTATCTATTAATTGTACATATTTGTAAATTCTTGCATTCTCAATACAGTATGCATCCCATGAAGAACTGGTGGGGAATAGGTTCAAATCAGATAGTTTAGTTATATCCTGTTGCTGTGGAAGAGATTGGGTGATTGAAATTTTAATATGAGCCAAGTAATATTCCAACTTTTAAAAATTAACTTTTAAAGATAATCTAACCTTTCAGTTTGGTTATACTTTTGGATAATTGAAGCTTTGTATGTTTTCATTCTTATGAATATTTGCAAATGAATATAGTATTGACAAGAACCACTTTGCCTTGCCACGTAATTCCACTAGCTTGAAGCAGGGTAAACTTGAAAAGTTCAGCATACTCTGATTTATACAACCCAGACCCTTTTGTAAATTACAGCGTGAGTAATAATAATCTTTCCTCCTTACTGACTGCAGGAGTGTCCCAGGGAAATTTACCTAGTCGGAATCCTGGACTCTCTGCTTACCATTCCTTTTGTTTTGGCTCCTCTAACTCATTTTCCTAATGCTCCCAAGTATTCCGTGGAATAAATTATATGTGGATGGATACATAACGTTGTAAGCCTTGTGCCTGTAACCTAAATTTGAGACTTCAGAAGTTATATGCCTTTCCTCTGTTATACTTTCTACCCGTAATATTGCATCCATTATATCATGCTATTACATTTAAAAAAAGCAAACATTTTGTGTCATATAATTATGTAAAAATTTCTCAAACTTAGTTTCTTATTTAGAACTAAGGATTCCCTCACATTTAATCACCCTATTTCAAATATGCATACAAGCCCAAATGCCATACAACTGCCAAATCATTCTTGCCCTCCATCTCAGTATCTACTTTAATACTGGTAAAGCTTCTTTGGAATCCCCCTTTACTACCACTTTTTATGTCACATTCTCCCTGGCACCAGGGGGCCCTTAGTTGGGTACCTTACTTTTCCAACTTGAATTATTTGTATAACTTTGATCAAATATTATTTGGGTGATCATATTCTCCCAATTAATTTATTATACAGTGAACATAATATAAAAACTAAAATGGCCTCAACTCCTATTACAAGTGTTTTCATCATTCATATACATCATATGCTTTTACGTAGTTGTGATTCTGGTGTAGACTAATCTTGAATTTTTTTTTTTTTTTTCTTGAGACAGGGTTTCACTGTCTCCCAGGCTGGAGTGCAGTGGCATGATCTTGGCTCACTGCAACCGCTGCCTCCTGGGCTCAAGCGATTCTCCTCCCTCAGTCTCCTGAGCTGGGACTACAGGCATCTGCCACTGCGCCCAGCTGTTTTTGTAGAGAGGGGGTTTCACCATGTTGCTCAGGCTGTTCTCAAACTCCTGAGCTCAGGTGATCTGGCCGCCTCGGCCTCCCAAAATACTGGAATTACAGGCATGAGCCACCGCCCCCGGCCTAATCTTGAATCCTGAGCTTAAAATTTTAATACTTTTCAGTGTAGTATGGTCTTCATATTTCTCATGTCAATGGCAACACACTATTCCATTGCCTCTCAAAGTGCTGGAATTACAGACATGAGCCACTGTGCCTGGCTTTATTCTTTAAAACAAAATCAAAAATCCCTGCAACAGTTTGTTTTCAATCCTCTCTTTCCCTTCATCAGCAAGCTTCTTTTGAGTACCTACCTACTGGCTGGAGGGGTGTGGCTCACGCCTGTAATCCCAGCACTTTAGGAGGCCAAGGCGTGCCATTCGCCTGAGGTCAGGAGTTCGAGAACCAGCCTGGCCAACATGGTGAAACCCCGTCTCAACTAAAAATACAAAAATTAGCCAGACATGGTGGCGCGCAACTTTAGTTCAAGCTACTTGGGAGACTGAGGCACGAGAATCGCTTGAACCCGGGAGGGAGAGGTTGCAGTGAACCAATATCACACCGCTGCACTCCAGCCTGAGTGACAGAGTGAGACTCTGTCTCAAAAAAAAAAAAAAAGTTCCTACTGGTTTTGCTTCTGGGTTTTGTTTGGTTTGTTTGTTTTTTTGAGATAGTCTCACTTTGTCACCCAGGCTGGCGTGCAGTAGCACCACCAGGGCTCACTGCTGCCTGGACCTCCTGGGCTCAAGTGATCCTCCTGCCTGAGTCCTCTAAGTAGCTGGGACTACAGGTGCATGCCACCATACCCGAATAATTTTTTTTTTTTAATATTAGTGAAGACAAGGTCTCGCTGTCTCGCTATGTTGCCCAGGCTGGTCATGAACAACTGAGCTCAAGTGATCCTGCTGCCTTGGCTTCCCAAAGTGCTGGGATTACAGGCATGAGCTACTGTGCTCAGCCTTGGTTTTACTTCTTTTAATAAAAAGAACTTCACACCTCAGCTATCTGCCACCTGACTCTTACTGTCATCACCCCACCTCTGAATTATTGTTCTGGGGCTTAATTTTATTTCTCTTACCCATTTGACACTGTTTACTACTTCCTTTTTCTGTCAGCTCTGTTAGCCTCTGGCTTTTGAGACCAGACCAGTTACTCAGCTCTTTGATCTCTCTCCTCCTGGACTCCTCTAACGCTGCTTTCTAAATGATCTGCATTTCTTAGGACTCTGCTCTTTTCTCTCCCCATTCCCTGAATAGTCACAGGATAATTTGTTTAACTGATAGCTCCAATTCAGAGTTCTTTTCTGAGAGCCAGACCTGTATTTCTAGTTGCATATTGGTCATTTTTACCTTTCTGATTCAAATGCCTCAGAGACTCATGTTCAAACCTGAACTCATGCTCTAGCTCCTCAGACTTTCCTTCATCTGTGTTTTGTATCATGTTTACAACGGACTTTCTCCACATGTCAGTCTACATTAACTCTTCTTGTCTCCTTTCACACTGTTGCTCCTGGCTGCTTGCTTCCTTCCTTCTCCCTTAACTGTTGTACTCATCATTTCCCAAACAATTATAGTCTCCTCTCACTGCTCACTTCATCTCCCTTCTCTGTCTCCTCTTGGTTATTGTATTTACCGCATTTGTTGTGATTGTGAATCTTCATCCACTTCTAGACCGTTAACTCTGCAGGCTGATACCATATGGTGTTATCATTTAAGTCTCATGCCTAGCAAGGTGTTTGGCAACCAGTGAGAAACAAATGATTAACAGGATCATTTGTCTGGGAAGCTTTCCCCAATACCAGGTTAGATGTTTGCGTTGTGAGCCTCTTTAGCAATCTCAGTTTTTTTCTATTAAAACAATTACCATGCTTTCTTATTCTTTTAAAAATCAGTCTTTTCACAACAGGCTACAAATTGTATAAGGTGAAGATTGTGGCTTTCTTGCCTACCCCAGTGCCCATATGAAAGGAGTTCAAATATTTTTTAAAAAGAATGAATTATATCACTAAATTGTGTTTTAAAAATTATATGGCTGTAAGCCTGCACCAGCATTGTGTGAGTGTACTTGGGGTCATCATAACCTTAGCATTATTGGGAATTATAATTTTATCACTTATTAAAATGATAGCTTTTTGTTGATTATTTGTTGAATGTATTTCCACATTTATTTAGCTTTTTTCTTTTGTTCTGTATATCATCTATTTGATATTGATAGTTATCTATTGAATTTTTAATGTTTATTTTATGAACTCTTAGAATAATATGTTCGGTTTTGCCATTGATTGCAAATAAGTTTCTAATTTGTTTTTTTATTTTACTTTCATTATACAAACTCTAAATTTTAGAATTATCAAAATACCAAAAATATTTTGTTTTAATGTACTGATTTTTATATGACTTTAGTTTTTAAAAAAATCAGTTCTTTAAAATATTGAATCTTCTTTATGGTGGGAATTGATTTTAGATTTGTGAATTCTGTGGTCATAGGTGAATTTAATATTAGCTGTATTATTTTGAGTAGTTCATACCAGTTTTAAGAGATATATTTTCACTGGTTATTTAAAATTATATTTTAGAAGTTAATACTTATATTTCATGTTGGATTTTTAGATTTTTTTAATGCTTTATATAAAAATCCTAGCTTTTTTTTTTAAGTATTTTGTTTTGAAAGTGTTTTATATGTAACTCATGAAAGTAATTTTGCCTGGTATGATAATTTAGCACAACTCTTTTTTTTTTCTTTCTTTCTTTTAGTCCATTATGTGTTGCTGGGAACAACTCTTTTAATAGTAAGAGAAAAAGGTGTTGTTTTTCTTTTTAAGCACAACAGGTTAAGCAAAAAAGCTTTGCATTTTGTTCAACTGCAAGTTTTTAAAGATAGCTTCATGGCAGTTCTTTTTTAGTTTTAGTAGATGGTTATTTGAAATTTAATTGTTTAATTTGACTTTATATACTTCAATGGTAGTTTGTAGTCTAATTATGTATCTTTTTAAATAGGGAATACTAATTTAATAATAGGCTATAAGAACACACTGGAGATCATACTGTGAAATAAAACAAAATCAAAAAAGTTATTATGATTCCTTTATAGCAGAAATTTACTTAAAATAAGAAGTCAATTCTTAAGACTTAGAAATTTATTAACAGTATTTGCATCTAAATTTGTTATGTAAAGCATTCTTTTTTTATGATAAACCCCTACCTCCTAAATTTTTACTTTGATAAATTTCAAATATGCAAAGGTTACAAGAATAGTACAGTAAGCATACCATACATTTTTTACCTAGATATTTATTATTAACATTTTACCACTTTTCTTTTTCTGCCAAACCATTTGAGAGACAGCAGGCATTAGGACACACCCCTAAATACATAGATTCAGCATGTATCTCCTAAGAACAGGGCCATACTTTAATACAGCCATAATTGTCACTTTAAGTTATTTAACACTGTTTATAGAATATATATTCCTATTCCTATTTTCTTATTTTCCTGTTAATGTCCTTTGTATCTTTTCCTCCCCATTCAGGACCCAGTCAAGGACCATACATTGCATTCAACTCAGGTTGAGTTAGTCTCCTTTATTCTAGAACTGTTCCCCAGCCTTTTTTGGGGTGAAAAGGGGTGCTGTTATTGGTATCTTTTGTGATATTTTTGTTTTTGTTTTGCAGAATGTCCCTTAATTTTGATTTGCTGACTGTCTACTTATTGTTAGATTCAGGATTTTTGGCAGGATTACTGCATGGGATATTGTGTTCTTCTTTGGGCATGCTATCAGGAGACATTTGATGCCTTAAGTTTTAATATTATTAAGTTTGATCACATGGTTAAGGTGATGTTCTTGCATTTCTACACTGTAACAGTGCTTTTATCTCCTTTATAATATATGGGGGAAATACTTTGTTAGTACGTAGTTTTAGCATCCACTGATTATTTTTGTCCAGATTATCTGTTACAATGGTGATTGCAAAATAGTGAATTTTATAATTCTCTCATTTCTTCTGCATTTATTGGTTGGTATTCATCTTTAAAAAAAGAAGAGTTCCCTCTCCTTACCCCTTTATTTAATATCATTTTTTGACTGATGCGTTCACTTTTTATTTATTTTTTTGAAAGAGTCTCGCTCTGTTGCCCAGACTGTAGTGCAATGGCATGATCCCAGCTCACTGTAACCTCTGCCTCCTGGGTTCATGCAATTCTCCTGTCTCAGCCTCTCGAATAGCTGGGACTACAGGTGTGTGCCACCATGCCCGGCTAATTATTGTATTTTTAATAGAGACGGGGTTTCGCCATGTTGGCCAGCCTGGTCTCAAACTCTTGACCTCAAATGATTCACCCACCTCGGCCTCCCAAAGTGCTGGGATTACAGGTGTGAGCCACCGTGCCCGGCCAGGGTTCACTTTGTAAATTTAATACACTATCATTCATTACTGTCATACTTTTCATACTCAGGTTATGCCAGCTTTAACCATGGGAACCCTCAGATATTATCTTTGAATCATCTGACGAATTTCTTCTAATCGTATATCTGTAGAAAAATAGGCTTGACTTTAAAATCTCCTCTTCTATTACATTTCTTTAAATCCAGATGGACTTTTCTTTTGTTCATATTGTGACCAAAAGAAAGATTTTTGTAGACCCTGGCAAGATTCCGCCATTCAATTGGGGCCAACATTATTTGAATGACTGCTTCCATGTAACTGCTTAGAAGGTTTTAGTTATCACTTCCTATCATATAGAAGCTTACTTTAGGTTTTTTTCCAGTTGCAATTGATTTTCCTGTCTTTTGGGTCTAGGGGTAGGGTGGTTGTCAGAGACATCTTTTAACCGTGTTTTTTGTGGTCAGTTTAGGAGTTGAGCCTGTACTGTATATAATACTTTCACTAAAAAGGATCCCAAATAGAAGAGGAAATGTGATGTAGTTGACAGTACTCCTGTAGAAATTGGTGAAAGGAGTGCTGGCAGTGTGACCAAAACAATCCTTGCTGAAATACCTGGGAGGAGTTCCTGAGACTGATTTTTAGAGGGATTTTTTTTTTTCCTTGAGAAACATTTGGGTATATTATTATTTAAGACATCGCCCAGCACCCAGGCTGGAGTGCAGTGTGGCATGCTCACAGCTCACTGCAACGTCGGACTCCTGGACTCGAGCAACCCTCCTACCTCAGCCTTTAAGTAGCTAGGAGTACAGGCGTGCATCACCACACCCAGCTAGTTTTTTTGTGTGTGTGGATACTGGGTCTCGCTGTGTTACCCAGGTTGGTCTCAAACTCTGGGCCTCAAGCGGTCCCCTCAACTTGGCCTCCCAAAGTACTGGAATTACAGGTGTTAGCCACCATGCCCGGCCTTGAGGCTAATGTTTCTTTAGGTTTAATATACTTCTTGTCTGTGTATATAGCTGATGCTCTACAAAACAGCATATGACTATTATGCCTTACTTTTAAAATCTTCTCTTGGCCTTTGACTTTGGGGCAAGATCTAGCTATGGGCCAGTAAAGCAATCCGAGCCTGTTATTGATTCTTAAATCATGATGCTGTAATGAGAAGTAGGATCTGGAGGCAGTTACTGGAAAGATGAGGTAATTTAGAATTCTCTAAAAATTGTCATGTCTTGATTGCCTAGTTTTTAACTTGTCATTGTGGCTTCCACTGTTTTTGAGATGAACTGGATTCATGTCCCCTCTTTATAGACGTAGAAAGAGTAGAAAGTCTCCCCTCCATCATTAGTTTCAGTGTTATGAACTGATGGGCTCAGCACAAAAGAGGGCAAAGGACAGAGGGTACAAACAAGGGAAGAGACATTGCTTCTTTCTAATTACAGTCAACAGAAAATAATAGAGAGCTTTAAAAAGACCCAAACTGGCCAGGTGCGCTGGCTCATGCCTGTAATCCCAGCACTTTGGGAGGCTGAGGTGGGAGGATCCCTTGAGGCCAGGAGTTCGAGACTAGCCTGGGCAACATAGTGAGACCCCATCTCTACAAAAAATAAAAAAAAAGATTAGTTGGACATGGTGGTCGCACATCTGTGGTCCCAGCTGCTTGGGAGGCTGAGATGGGAAGATGGCTTGAGCCTGGGAGTTTGAGGCTGCAGTGAGCTATGAATGCACCACTGTACTCCATCATGGGTGATAGAGTGAGACCCTGTCTCTAAAAAGAAGGAAAAAAAGTAAAAAGACCGAAGCTAATGCTAACACCAGACGTGAAAGAAGTGGCACAGCAGAAGCAAGAGGTATTAAAGGTTACTTAAGCCTGTTGGTATCCACTGCTGCACTGTGTTAGAAGTAGATTCTAAAGACATACTAGTGTTTGACTAGCATGTTTTAGACCATCTTAGAAGTGTTTACATCTTCCTAGATATTTGGTAAATGGGAATGAATGTGTGTTATTAATGTGAAGGACATTTTTTCTTGTAGTCAGCATGGTTTAAGATTGAATGTAATACTGAAATATTTATGGATGAAATTATGACTGGGTTTGCTTTACAGTGAACTGTTGGTTGGTGAGAGGTGGTATGGGGAGAGGTTTCATATGAAGTAAGAATGTTTTTAAGGGTTTTTTTTTTAATAACAATGTTTTTAAAAAATTGAATGAAAGACCTTCAAATCCATCTTTCTCAATGGGTTCCTTGAGAGAGTTAAGCTCTGATTTCCTAAGGCATCTAATGTGAGTAATGAATTAATTTATTTACTGGCAGCCACAATGGTGCTAGTTATGTATTCTTGGGAGAATTGAGAAAGTAGTCATTTTTTGTGTGTTCTGTAGTTTGAAAGGAGGAAAATTGGTGAGAAGAGCTGGTTGAGAGTGTGGAAATATGTGATTGATTCAACATTTTTAAAATGTTTTGTAATTTGATGTTTGCCCTTTTCTTATTTTTTAAATAAATACATTATTTTTTTCGAGACAGGATCTTGCTCTGTCTGGAGTAAAGTGGCACAATTACAGCTCACTGCAGCTTCTATCTTCTGGGCTCAAAATATCCTCCCATGTCAGCCTCCTGAGTAGCTGGGGCTACAGGTGCATGCCACCACTCCTGGCTAATTTTTGTATTTTTTGTAGGGATGGGATCTCGGTATGTTGCCTAGGCTGGTCTTGAACTCCTGGACTGAAGTGACCCTGCTGCCTTGGTCTCTCAAAGCTCTGGGATTACAGACTTGGCCTAGTTTGTTTTATAAATAAAAATTTTGAACTTCAGTTTTTCTTTCTTTCTTTTTTTTTTTCCTTCCCTCCCTCCCTTTCCCTTTGCCTTTCCCTTTCTCTTTCTTCTCTTTCTGTCCTTTCTTTCTTCTCTGTCTTTCACAGGGTCTGGCTCTGTTGCCCAGGCTGGAGTATAGTGATGCAGTCATAGCTTACTGCAGCATTGAACTCTTGGTTTCAAGTGATCCTCCTGCCTTAGCTTCCCGTGTAGCTGGGACTGCAGGCATGAGTCACAACATCTGGCCTTGAGCTTCACTTTTTGAGCATGATGAAAGTACACGTTGTAAACATATACTAAAACTGTTGAAAAATGTGGTTTTCTTTCCTATTAGGTATAGTCTGAAAATACAGCCTGTTGAGAAAATGCATCTAGCTGTAGTTGCCTGTGGTGAAAGACTGGAAGAAACTATGACCATGTTGAAGTCAGCTATCATTTTCAGCATCAAACCTCTTCAATTCCATATTTTTGCTGAAGATCAGCTACATCATAGCTTTAAAGGCAGAGTAAGTATTTGAGACATAGTCAAGGTTGTAGAGTTGAATATTTAATAATATACTATAATAGAATGTTGTTGTAATAGTCTGTTCACATTGCTAGAAATAACTACCTGAGACTTGGTAATTTATAAAGAAAAGTTTAATTGACTCAGTTCAGCATTGCTGGAGAGGCCTCAGGAAACTTAGAATCATGGCAGAAGGCAAAGGGGGAAGTAAGGCATGTCTTACATGGCAGCAGAAGAGAGAGAAAGAGAAAGAAGACCACACTTTTAAACCATCAGACCTCTTGAGAACTGATGGTTATCACAAGAACAGTGAGGGGGAAACGGCCCCCATGATCGAGTCATCTCCCACTAGGTCCCTCCCTTGACACGTGGGAATTACAATTTGAGATGAGATTTGAGTGGCAACACAGAGCCAAACCATATCAGTTGTTTTATTTCTTAATTGCACAAAAATATTTATTCTGTAACACTGCCCTTGTAAGTGGGGAGTGCTCCTTGAACCACTTCCATCTGAGTCCAGATCTAACGTGAAAGAGGAAGGTTCATTTTTGAACAGCAGTGGGCTACTTAAAAGTAAGTTCTTTGTCAAAAATGGAGGTTTTATTTTAGTGACTCTAGTTCCAGGATGTTTAATCATAGGACTAAGAAATCCTATGATTTATTTTGTCTGTATCCTTTCCTTGGGAGTGCCTTAATCAGAGCTTATATAAAGGTTTTAATCCTGTTTTGAGAGGAGAGAATTCTTGATTAATAATATGGCGGGAAGTGGCTTCTGGTTCTGATAAGAAAGTTATTTATTTTGGTTTTGTATTAGTTAAAATCAATTTGGCAGCAGTGGCAGAAAACCCAAAATAACAGTGGCTTAAACAGGATTGAAGTTTATTTCTCTCTCCCATAAAAGTAGGTAGTCTGGATTATATGGCAATTGTTTATCTTCAGATACTCTGGCTTCGTCTTACTGTGGCTGAGCCATCTTTAACATGAGGCTTCTGCTTCATGGTCCATGATGACTACTCAGACTCCAACCATTGCACCCATATTCTATTCAGAGAGGGAGTGAAGAAGGGCAGTATCCTTAAGGGTACTTTCTAGAAGTCATTGTGACATTTCTGCCAGTATCCCATTGGTATGAATGTAGTCATATGACCATGCCTAGCTGTTACAGTGGAATATATACTCTTTAATCAGGTCAGCCTTGTAACTTCCTTAACAACAACAACAACAAAATATTATTGTACAATAAGAGAACAGATAGAGGCAGAAGAACATATAAGAAAAAGAAAACTCACCTGAAATCTCACTACCTTTTGTTCTGAGATGGTGGTAAAGGTGATGCTAATGATCATTCATATTTTCTCTTTCCTCCCTCTCTATTGTCTGTTTACATCTATCCACTTAATTAAGCTTTTAAATTCATTTGGATTTTTATGCTTGGTCTATGTAAAAAATATATTTGATGTTTTTTCAGGTTAAATCTGTTCATTTTGCATGTCAAGTGCAAAAATACTAATTATGAGCTCAGATCTTTTAGTTTTCTGCCAAAAACGTTTATACTTTTTTGGCAGAAAACTAAAAGGTATAAAAGTTTTCTTACTGTTTTAAGTGGTATATGAAAGTACACCTTCTTACTTACTGTTTAAAAATATTTTTAGTATCTGTATTTTTGTTAGATAATTTTATGATCTTGATCTCTTTACCTGGATTTTTTTTTTAATTTTATTATTATTATACTTTAAGTTTTAGGGTACATGTGCATGATGTGCAGGTTTGTTACATATGTATACATGTGCCATTCTGGTATGCTGCACCCATTAACTCGTCATTTAGCATTAGGTATGTCTCCTAATGCTATCCCTCCCCACTCCCCCAACTCCACAACAGTCCCCGATGTGTGATGTTCCCCTTCCTGTGTCCATGTGTTCTCATTGTTCAATTCCCACCTATGAGTGAGAACACGCGGTGTTTGGTTTTTTGTCCTTGCGATAGTTTGCTGAGAATGATGGTTTCCAGCTTCATTCATGTCCCTACAAAGGACATGAACTCATCATTTTTTATGGCTGCATAGTATTCCATGGTGTATATATGCCACATTTTCTTAATCCAGTCTATCATTGTTGGACATTTAGGTTGGTTCCAAGTCTTTGCTATTGTGAATAGTGCCACAATAAACATACATGTGCATGTGTCTTTATAGCAGCAAGATTTATAATCCTTTGGGTATATACCCAGTAATGGGATGGCTGGGTCAAATGGTATTTCTAGTTCTAGATCCCTGAGGAATCACCACAATGACTTCCACAATGGTTGAACTAGTTTACAGACCCACCAACAGTGTAAAAGTGTTCCTGTTTCTCCACATCCTTTCCAGCGCCTGTTGTTTCCTGACTTTTTAATGATTGCCATTCTAACTGGTGTGAGATGGTATCTCATTGTGGTTTTGATTTGCATTTCTCTGATGGCCAGTGATGGTGAGCATTTTTTCATGTGTTTTTTGTCTGCATAAATGTCTTCTTTTGAGAAGTGTCTGTTCATATCCTTCGCCCACTTGTTGATGGGGTTGTTTTTTTCTTGTAAATTTGTTTTGAGTTCATTGTAGATTCTGGATATTAGCCCTTTGTCAGATGAGTAGCTTGCAAAAATTTTCTCCCATTCTGTAGGTTGCCTGTTCACTCTGATGGTAGTTTTTTTTTGCTGTGCAGAAGCTCTTTAGTTTAATTAGATCCCATTTGTCAATTTTGTCTTTTGTTGCCATTGCTTTTGGTGTTTTAGACATGAAGTCCTTGCCCATGCCTATGTCCTGAATGGTAATGTCTAGGTTTTCTTCTAGGGTTTTTATGGTTTTAGGTCTAACATGTAAGTCTTTAATCCATCTTGAATTAATTTTTGTATAAGGTGTAAGGAAGGGATCCAGTTTCAGCTTTCTACATATGGCTAGCCAGTTTTCCCAGCACCATTTATTAAATAGGGAATCCTTTCCCCATTGCTTGTTTTTCTCACGTTTGTCAAAGATCAGATAGTTATAGATATGCGGCATTATTTCTGAGGGCTCTGTTCTGTTCCATTGATCTATATCTCTGTTTTGGTACCAGTACCATGCTGTTTTGGTTATTGTAGCCTTGTAGTATAGTTTGAAGTCAGGTAGCATGATGCCTCCAGCTTTGTTCTTTTGGCTTAGGATTGACTTGGCGACGCAGGCTCTTTTTTGGTTCCATATGAACTTTAAAGTAGTTTTTCCAATTCTGTGAAGAAAGTCATTGGTAGCTCGATGGGGATGGCATTGAATCTATAAATTACCTTGGGCAGTATGGCCATTTTCATGATATTGATTCTTCCTACCCATGAGCATGGAATGTTCTTCCATTTGTTTGTATCCTCTTTTATTTCATTGAGCAGTGGTTTGTAGTTCTCCTTGAAGAGGTCCTTCACATCCCTTGTAAGTTGGATTCCTAGGTATTTTATTCTCTTTGAAGCAATTGTGAATGAGAGTTCACTCATGATTTGGCTCTCTGTTTGTCTGTTAGTGGTGTATAAGAATGCTTGTGATTTTTGCACATTGATTTTGTATCCTGAGAATTTGCTGAAGTTGCTTATCAGCTTGAGGAGATTTTGGGCTGAGACAATGGGGTTTTCTAGATATACAATCATGTCATCTGCAAACAGGGACAATTTGACTTCCTCTTTTCCTAATTGAATGCCCTTTATTTCCTTCTCCTGCCTGATTGCCCTGGCCAGAACATCCAACACTATGTTGAAGAGGAGTGGTGAGAGAGGGCATCCCTGTCTTGTGCCAGGTTTCAAAGGGAATGCTTCCAGTTTTTGCCCATTCAGTATGATATTGGCTGTGGGTTTGTCATAGATAGCTCTTATTATTTTGAGATACGTCCCATCAATACCTAATTTATTGAGAGTTTTTAGCATGAAGCGTTGTTGAATTTTGTCAAAAGCCTTTTCTGCATCTATTGAGATAATCATGTGGTTTTTGTCTTTGGTTCTGTTTATATGCTGGATTACGTTTATTGATTTCCATATGTTGAACCAGCCTTGCATTCCAGGGATGAAGCCCACTTGATCATGGTGGATAAGCTTTTTGATGTGCTGCTGGATTCAGTTTGCCAGTATTTTATTGAGGATTTTTGCATCGATGTTCATCAAGGATATTGGTCTAAAATTCTCTTTTTTGGTTGTGTCTCTGCCAGGCTTTGGTATCATGATGATGATAAATAAAATGAGTTACGGAGGATTCCTTCTTTTTCTATTGATTGGAATAGTTTCAGAAGGAATGGTACCAGCTCCTCTTTGTACCTCTGGTAGAATTTGGCTGTGAATCCATCTGGTCCTGGACTTTTTTTGGTTGGTAAGCTATTGATTATTGCCTCAATTTCAGAGCCTGTTGTTGGTCTATTCAGAAATTCAACTTCTTCCTGGTTTAGTCTTGGGAGGATGTATGTGTCGAGGAATTTATCCATTTCTTCTAGATCTTCTAGTTTATTTGCGTAGAGGTCTTTATAGTATTCTCTGATGGTAGTTTGTATTTCTGTGGGATCGGTGGTGATATCCCCTTTGTCATGTTTTATTGCGTGTATTTGATTCTTCTCTCTTTTCTTCTTTGTTAGTCTTGCTAGTGGTCTATCAATTTTGTTGATCTTTTCAGAAAACCAGCTCCTGGATTCATTAATCTTTTGAAGTGTTTTTTGTGTCTCTATTTCCTTCAGTTCTGTTCTGATCTTTGTTATTTCTTGCCTTCTGCTAGGTTTTGAATGTCTTTGCTCTTGCTTTTCTAGCTCTTTTAATTGTGATGTTAAGGTGTCAATTTTAGATCTTTCCTGCTTTCTCTTGTGGGCATTTAGTGGTATAAATTTCCCTCTACACACTGCTTTGAATGTGTCCGTCCCAGAGATTCTGGTATGTTGTGTCTTTGTTCTCGTTGGTTTCAAAGAACATGTTTATTTCTGCCTTCATTTCATTATTTACCTAGTAGTCATTCCGGAGCAGGTTGTTCAGTTTCCATGTAGTTGAGTGGTTTTGAGTGAGTTTCTTAATCCTGAGTTCTAGTTTGATTGCACTGTGGTCTGAGAGACAGTTTGTTATAATTTCTGTTCTTTTACATTTGCTGAGGAATGCTTTACTTCCAACTATGTGGTCAATTTTGGAATAGGTGTGGTGTGGTGCTGAAAAAAATGTATATTCTGTTGATTTGGGGTGGAGAGTTCTGTAGATGTCTATTAGGTCCGCTTGGTGCAGAACTGAGTTCAATTCCTGGGTATCCTTGTTAACTTTCTGTCTCGTTGATCTGTCCAATGTTGACAGTGGGGTGTTAAAGTCTCCCATTATTATTGTGTGGAAGTCTAAGTCTCTTTGTAGGTCACTAAGGACTTGCTTTATGAATCTGGGTGCTCCTGTATTGGGTGCATATATATTTAGGATAGTTAGCTCTTCTTGTTGAATTGATCCATTTACCATTATGTAATGGCCTTCTTTGTCTCTTTTGATCTTTGTTGGTTTAAAGTCTTGTTTTATCACAGACTAGGATTGCAACCCCTGCCTTTTTTTGTTTTCCATTTGCTTGGTGGATCTTTCTCCATCCCTTTATTTTGAGCCTATGTGTGTCTCTGCATGTGAGATGGGTTTCCTGAATACAGCACACTGATGGGTCTTGACTCTTTATCCAATTTGCCAGTCTGTGTCTTTTAATTGGGGCATTTAGCCCATTTACATTTAAGGTTAATATTGTTATTTGTGAGTCTGATCCTGTCATTATGATGTTAGCTGGTTATTTTGCTCGTTAGTTGATGTAGTTTCTTCCTAGCCTTGATGGTCTTTACATTTTGGCATGATTTTGCAGTGGCTGGTACCGGTTGTTCCTTTCCATGTTTAGTGCTTCCTTCAGGAGCTCTTTTAGGGCAGGCCTGGTGGTGACAAAATCTCTCAGCATTTGCTTGTCTGTAAAGTATTTTATTTCTCCTTCAGTTATGAAGCTTAGTTTGGCTGGATATGAAATTCCGGGTTGAAAATTCTTTTCTTTAATAATGTTGAATGTTGGTCCCCACTCTCTTCTGGCTTGTAGAGTTTCTGCCGAGAGATCCGCCCTTAGTCTGATGGGCTTCCCTTTGTGGGTAACCCGACCTTTCTCTCTGGCTGCCCTTCCTTCATTTCAACTTTGGTGAATCTGACAATTCTGTGTCTTGGAGTTGCTCTTCTCGAGGAGTATCTTTGTGGCATTCTCTGTATTTCCTGAATCTGAATGTTGGCCTGCCTTGCTAGATTGGGGAAGTTCTCCTGGATAATATCCTGCAGAGTGTTTTCCAACTTGGTTCCATTCTCTCCGTCACTTTCAGGTACACCAATCAGACGTAGATTTGGTCTTTTCACATAGTCCCATATTTCTTGGAGGCTGTGTTCGTTTCTTTTTTATCTTTTTTCTCTAAACTTCTCTTCTCGCTTCATTTCATTCGTTTCGTCTTCCATCACTGATACCCTTTCTTCCAGTTGGTCGCATCGGCTACTGAGGCTTCTGCATTTGTCACATAGCTCTCATGCCTTGGTTTTCAGCTCCATCAGGTCCTTTAAGGACTTCTCTGCATTGGTTATTCTGTTTATCCATTCATCTAATTTTTTTTCAAAGCTTTTAACTTCTTTGCCATTGGTTCGAATTTCCTCCTGTAGCTCGGAGTAGTTTGATCTTCTGAAGCCTTCTTCTCTCAACTTGTCAAAGTCATTCTCCGTCTAGCTTTGTTCCATTGCTGGTGAGGAGCTGCATTCCTTTGGAGGAGGAGAGGCGCTGTGATTTTTAGAGTTTCCAGTTTTTCTGCTCTGTTTTTTTCCCCATCTTTGTGGTTTTATCTACCTTTGGTCTTTGATGATGGTGACGTACAGAGGGGTTTTTGGTGTGGATGTCCTTTCTGTTTGTTAGTTTTCCTTCTACCAGACAGGACCCTCAGCTGCAGGTCTGTTGGAGTTTGGAGTTTGCTAGAGGTCCACTGCAGACCCTGTTTGCCTGGGTATCAGCAGCAGTGGCTGCAGAACAGCAGATATTGGTGAACCGCAAATGCTGCTGCCTGATGGTTCCTTTGGAAGTTTTGTCTCAGAGGAGTACCTGGCCGTATGAGGTGTCAGTCCGCCCCTGCAGTGGGGTGCCTTCCAGTTAGGCTACTCGGGGTTCAGGGACCCACTTGAGGAGGCTGTCTGCCCGTTCTCACATCTGAAGCTTCGTGCTGGGAGAACCACTACTCTCTTCAAAGCGGTCAGAGAGGGACATTTAAGTCTGCAGAGGTTACTGCTGTCTTTTTGTTTGTCTGTGCCCTGCCCCCAGAGGTGGAGCCTAAAGAGGCAGGCAGGCCTCCTTGAGCTGTGGTGGGCTCCACCCAGTTCGAGCTTCCTGGCCACTTTGTTTACCTAATCAAACAACTAACTCGGCAATGGCAGACGCCCCTCCCGCAGCCTGGCTGTCGCCTTGCAGTTTGATCTCGGACTGCTGCGCTAGCAGTGAGCCACACTCTGTGGGCATAGAACCCTCTGAGCCAGGTGAGGGATATAATCTCCTGGTGTGCCGTTTTTTAAGCCCATTGGAAAAGCGCAGTATTAGGGTGGGAGTGACTCGATTTTCCAAGTGCTGTCTGTCACCCCTTTCTTTGACTAGGAAAGGGAATTCCCTGACCCCTTGCTCTTCCCGGGTGAGGCGATGCCTTGCTGTGGTTCGGCTTGCTCACGGTGCGCTGCACCCACTGTCCTGCACCTACTGTCTGGCACTCCCCAGTGAGATGAACCCGGTACCTCAGTTGGAAATGCAGAAATCACCCGTCTTCTGCGTTGCTGACGCTGAGAGCTGTCGACCAAAGCTGTTCCTATTCGGCCATCTTGGCTCCTCCCTGGATTGTTTTTTTAAAATATTGAGGAATTAATCTTGTCCTAGGGGTTAAGAGAATAGTAATAGACTGCTGCCAATTTTGGAAATCTTTGAAAATATAATAGAAAAGTAAAACAGTTATTGCATTATCTTAGGTGCAGCCTCTGTGTTGTGTTTACACCTGGCTGAATTATTGTTTGTGTAACATATACTATATTTTTCAACTTAGTTTTCCTTTGACTGTAATAATCACTGAGAATGTTTGGTTTTGCTTTTGATGAAAGAATATCAAATATTTTATGGAACATGCTTTTAGTACATGAAAGCACTATTATATGTTAAATGAAAGTGACTAAGATTTTATTTTGAAGTTGGTATTGAAAAGATCTTTAAGTGATTAATAAGTGGAGCAGGGAAATGACAGTGCTAGTATTTTACAATAATTAGTAGATAGCTGGTTGTGGTGGCATGCACCTGTAGTACCAGCTACTTGGGAGGCCTGAGGTGGAAGGATCACCCAAGCCTGGGAAGTCAAGGCTGCAGTGAACCATAATCATGTTACTGCACTTCAGCCCAGTCTGGGTGACAGAGTGAGACCTTGTCTCAAAACAATAATAAAATAAAATAATCAGAGACACCAAAGCAGAGTGTTGGAAGTAAAGGCATTCCCTTAAACTATATTGGAAGATATTAGTGTTTTAGAAATGACTTAAACACTATCATAATTCAAAAGAGATCTTATTCAGCCTGTACATAAACTACTTAGTTTTTTCCCCCCCCATAGATTGTTTCTTAATGCTCCTCAGGAAATTTGAATCAGTAATTCTGTTGAAATAAGAATGAGAGATAATACTTAAACTGAATTAGAAACAATTCAGTATCTTGAAATGCATTTAGGGTACTAAGTGTAAACATGTTCATCATAGATTTTCAGATACATTTTGCTTTTTGTAATAATTTTTTAAAAATTGGCATTGGCTATGTATCAGAATATTATCAGAAATATTTAGGCATATTAAAGCTATGCATTGATGGACAAATATTTTTTAACTAGTTTCATATTTGGTCTGACTTTGAATGTAAGCATCTTTCATATCGTATATATGGTGGTAATAATATTAGTGCTTAATTTTTCTGATTTTAGCTTGTTAATGGATTAAGAGAATTTACACATTAGGTAAAGTTGAGGAAGACAAACTTGCGAGGGTCTTTCACCTTTCTGATTTTGGGAGTTGGACCCTGATAACTTTCATTATGCTTCAGATCTTAATGGGGAAGTCTGGGATCTAATTTTGATTTTTAGATTTTAAATGAAAACAAATACAGTGGTGGAACAGAAGAATCTTTCCTTTAATTTTACAGCATAAAATGTATATTATCTTAATTTTTAGCTCTTTTGTTTTATAATCTGTTGTTTTATGATTTTACAGAGAAAATTCAGAGTGAAACTAAACAGTTTTTTTTTTTTAATTGTTTTAGCTTGACAACTGGTCATTTCTACAAACATTTAATTATACGTTATACCCCATAACCTTTCCAAGTGAGAATGCAGCAGAGTGGAAAAAACTCTTTAAACCATGTGCTTCGCAGAGATTGTTCTTGCCGGTAAGTTTTTTCCCCTAGTGTCTTTTTTTTTTTTTTTTTTAAATTTGAACCTTACTTTTACACATGAGTCTCTGAAGAGTTACATATAATTCCAGTTAAATAATTAAATTAATAAATAGAAATCAATGCATGTACTATCTTCCTTTGGAACATGAAAAAATATTCCTGTGGAACAAGTAAAATAAAAACCCCTGTTAAGAATGAAAAATTTTTAGTAATTTCTGTTGAGATACCAGTTTAATATATTCAGTTGCGGTGAACTCTTTTATCTGTAACAAGGAATAGAGGTTGCCAGGTCTTAATGGAGCCAAGTCTGTTGCCAGCAGAAATGCGGTGGCGTTATCACCTTCAACTTGTAGGCAGCATTTAGAGTTTGAGAAATGAGGTAGAGTGCTTCATTAAATAGCAATTTGTGGCTTATACCAAGCCAATTTATCTATTGTAACTGATACTTAAACAGAAACAAATTTAAGGCATATGAACTCAAAGGGAAAATGGGAACTATTTATTCAGTGGGGCTGTTCTTTGGTAATGTTCTATGATGATAAACCTTGATTTTTTTTTCTTTTTTATATACAAATGTTCTGAAGCAAGGTTACCTCTTTCATTTTGATTTGATTTTACCCAGTTTTAAAATTCACAGTAGTTGTTTAGACCATTATGATATTTAAATACTTACAGTTTTGCAGCTGAAATACATGGAGAATACTTATGGTAGAAATACTGAATTTAAGAAGCACACAAGGTTCCGGAAATTATATAAATTATGGGGAAGAACCTTCAGTTACTTCTTATTGCTAAGTGGATTAAGGGAATTCCTAGCTTATTAAGAATATGGTTTATTGAATCCAGGATATCTGTAAGATTAAGTTATAATATTGATAAAAAAGTCAGTCTAACCAGTATGTTTGTTGCTCTGCCCTAAAAAGTTATATCCTAGGATCTTTCTCTTCTCTTCCATTGTAAAAAGCACACAAATAAGGGATTAAGATTGGTTAAAAAAAAAAAGTTTTAGATACTTCACGTAGGTTTTGTACGTTTTTGAAATAAGTTTTATATTGAATGACTGCAGTGTCAGTCATTTAATTAATATGTGAGTGCCTAGTTTTTGTCAGTCATCTATACTGAAATGCTGGGTATATAGGAATGAATAGAACACACAGGTTTCCTCTTTTCATAGAGCTTGTTGTCTGATGTGGGAGACAGACATTAAATAATCACACAAATAATATTGAAAAAACAATAAGAGATGAAAGAAAGACGTGAGGTTTTGGCCATTTCTCTGCCATTTTGTTATGGTACTTTATTAACACTTGGCACCATGGCACTTTGTTAACACTTTATTAACAAGTTTAATTGTTGATGTTGTTACATGAAATTTGCCAGATCATTTAATGATGTAATCTAGTTAAATCCCTAAATGGAATTTTAAGTACAAGAACTACTTGAAACCTGTCAAATTGACCTCATACTTTATTGTTAATTCTAATCGTTTTAACCAGATTTAAGTAAATTGGTGCTTTATTTTTTTATAGTGATAAACTTTTTTGCTGAGTTTCTCTTCCTTTAAAATAGATGCATGAAAAGAACTAATGTAAACTGTGCCAATGCCTTTTTCAACTGAAAGGAATCAGAACTATACATAGGTGATTATTATTTAACCATGTCTGATTTCCAGCTGGTAGTGGCTCCCAGCATTGAACGTGAAGCTTTATGCAGCTTCTTCCTACTCTGCTAAGAATATAGTAATCTGTAAACAGATGTGACACAGATGTAGAATGTTGCTATTAAAAACAATTCTAACTCCACCACCCCTCAAAAAAGTGAGATAGACATACAGACTCCACCCAGCCCCCTCCCCCAACACCTTTTTTTTTTTTTTGAGACAGAGTCTTGCTCTATTGCCTAGTCTGGAGTGTACTGGCGCAGTCTTGGCTCACTGCAACCTCTGCCTCTCAGGCTAAAGCGGTTCTCCTGCCCCAGCCTCCCGAGTAGCTTGGATTACAGGCATGCGCCACCACACCTGGCTAATTTTTGTATTTTTAGTAGAGACAGCGTTTTGCCATATTGGTCAGGCTGGTCTCGAAGCCCTGACCTCAGGCGATCTGCCCGCCTCAGCCTCCCAAAGTGCTAGGATTACAGGCGTGAGCCACCATGCCTGGCCACAGATTCCCTTTTAGTTGAGGTCTTTGACCAAGTGAACCTTCCCTACTCAGGCCCTGCAGTCAACCATCAGATTTTTTTGCCCAGCCTGATATTAAATCAGCTGATAGTGAGATAAGGGAGGAATGAGGTGATTTCGGCCTAGTAGCTGCTCATTAAGGTGATGGCTTTAGTTGCAGGAAGAAGTAGCAGCTTTGAAAAGTAGCAGAACTAGGATCAAGCTCCTATTATGTCTTAACTAAAAAGGTTTAGATTCACCTATTTATTGAATCTTACTAATAGACCAGGATAGGCGGTAAATTTAAATTTGTAGGAGTTAGAACCTAAAGTTCATGGGTAAGGCAGAAATGAAAAATTATCCTTGAGTGGGCACAGTGGCTCGTGCCTGTAATCCTAGCACTTGGGGAGGCTGAGATGGGTGAATCATTTGAGGTCAGGAGTTTAAGACCAGCTTGGCCAAGATGGTGAAACCCCATCTCTACTAAAAATATGAAAAATTAGCCGGGTGTGGTGATGCATGCCTGTAATCCCAGTTACTCAGGAGGCTGAGGCAGGAGAATGCCTAGAACCCAGGAGGTAGAGGTTGCAGTGAGTTGAGATCACACTACTACACTCCAGCCTGGGTGACAGAGTGAGACTCTGTCTCAAAAAAAAAAAAAAAAAAAATGAAAAATAATAATAATTATCCTTAAAATTCCCCAGGGAAGGCACATGTTGAAGATTTATCTCTTAGAAAGTGCAACATAGCCAGTCTTTCTGGCTTTACCCTAAAGTCAAGCCTTTACCCTTGCTAGGTGCACATTTGCTTTGATTCGTTGGGACACAACCTAGAAATAAACGTATGGACTCTGAATCTGGATTGCCTGGGTTCCAATTTGGCTCTACCACTTACTAGTTGAAACTGAAGTGATGTAAAGATGCCAGTGTTACAGGCCAAGGGGAATAAGTTCAGAAAATCTTTATTTGTATTGGTTTATTTCTGTATTTATCTCAGGAAATTAGGATTCAAGATATAAATTTACCTAAGTTAATGTTATTATCCATTATGAAAAACATTTCCTCCCTGATCTTTGAAGATTTCATATTATTCTCTCAATTTTTATAATTGAGTATTTTGTTTTGGTTTGTTTTCATATCTTCTCTGAAAGTTAATATGAAGGTTAGCATAGTATCTTTATATATATGCTATTGTTAAAAATGACAGATTTAGGAAAGATTACCTTAAAATAAAATAATATAAATTAGCTAATCTCTTAGGTGTATCTTACACAATTAGAGGTGCTTTTATGTTTCTTTTTAAAATAGAATTATAGTTAATCATTCAAATATCTCTCCTTGTAGTTAATCCTGAAAGAAGTTGACTCACTATTGTATGTCGACACTGATATCCTTTTTTTACGACCAGTTGATGATATTTGGTCTTTACTAAAGAAATTTAATTCCACACAAATTGCTGCAATGGCACCAGAACATGAGGAACCTCGAATAGGATGGTATAATCGCTTTGCTAGGCATCCATATTATGGAAAAACTGGAGTAAACTCTGGAGTTATGTTGATGAACATGACTCGAATGAGAAGGAAGTATTTCAAGGTAAGTCACTAATACAGATAGTTGTTAACATTTCTCTAAAAACCTTCTAAATTGTTTTTAATAAAACTAAATTTTATTAAAAACTAAATTGAACTATAAAGAATTTTTCTATTTAGAATAATCTAGAACATTAGAAGAATATAGAGATCTAGATTTATCTAGAAGTGTGTTCATATTATTCTGTTTAACAGAGCATTACAATAGGCCAAACCAGATGACATGACAATGAAGTAAAATAACAATGCCCTAAGTAGTGAACATCTTCTCCCTAGATTGCCATTCCAGGAAGCAGATGTTATTTTGTAGTTGTACATTCATAGAATACATAGAATCTAAATTATGATATACCTTAGGGACAACATGGAGTTGCAGTTAAGAGCATAGACTCTGCAACCTGTTTGTTCTCACCCGTAAAATGGAAATGATAGCACTACCAATGTCTTGGGACTTTTGTGAGGAGTAAATGAGTTAGAACAGTGGCTGACACATAGTAAATGTTAGCTATTATGGTGTTATTGGAAGTTAACTTAAAAAATTCCTGCGTGTTTCCAGTCTTTCAAATTGTGGGGTCAGTAGAAAAGTCAGACTATTTAAATTCTCTAAATGTGCATTTAGACTTCATCAGTATGTACTAATATTTACCAGTTTCATGTAGATTAGTTGTATATCTAAGTTGCAAGTCACTGTAGTTTGCTTGCTCTGGAATCAGACTGGCTTTCTGTGTAGCTTTGCCTCCTGTGCAGTACTTAACTACTAGCCATTTAGTTAACTTTTAAGTATGAATTCTCTCAGCTGAATAAGATAATAAACAGACTTAACTAAGTTAATTTAAAAGAGATCTGTTGAAAATTCTTAATAGAGCCTGGCAGGAAGTAAGCAGTAAAATGTTAGCTAAAAACAGTGACTTCTGAGCAAACACTATACCCTCTAGGAGTATAGAGTTACTGTTTATTCCTTTATATCTCATTAGGACTAAATTAAACATTAAGGGATATCATGTCTTTTGTGATATATGTGTACATTTATATGTATGTATTTTTGTCATGTGTTTTTCATATGGTATCTGGTGGAATGGAGTTTATTCTTTCTACATGTCTGATTTAAGTCTTTTCCTCACTTGGAACTGTTTCCTCTTACCTTTGGTATAGGCAGCAGTACTGCTGTAGCCATTACCATGTGCCAACACTTCAGTCTTAGAAGTCTGACAGCTATTACCTGTCACTCGTCTATTCTGTTGATCTTAAACTTAGTTTTCTTTTTTTAGCTTTCCCTTTTCTGAATCTTTTTAAAATTCTGATTTAAATTTAGTTTTGTCTCCCACAACTGATTGCATTAATAAGCCCAGTGTTAGGTAACCTCCGCTCTTGTTTAACAGAGAACATCTCTCTTTGGTTACCAAGTTTGTTATTCTGTCTTGAATTTTTAAATTTCATGTACTGTAAAGTTTTACTAAATATAGTAAAACTAAGATAGTAACATGATTGTTATTTTCTGATTGTTAGACTGTGCACAGTGATCTTATACCAGAAGATGGTGCTGTAAGATTATCTGCAAAAAAAAATGTGACTTCTCAATAACTGCATTTGAAATTTATGAAATTAATAGAAGTTTAGTGTTGCAAAGAACTATAGAGATAATATAACACCATTTGATTACAACTTAAAAATAGCTATATAGTTCAAATCCATTGTTTTTAAAATTATTTTGTTCTTATTTTACTTTTTTGTAGAGAACAGTCTCTACAGAAAAAGAGTTGCCCAGGCTGGTCTTGAACTCCTGGCCTCATGTGATCCTCCCACCTCAAACCCCCAAAGTGCTGGGTTTATAGGCGTGAGCCACTGCGCTTGGCCAGATTTACTGTTTTTAACTTACCTATTACTTATTTAAATATCATTCATAAATAATAGTTTCTCCCTTTCCCTTTTTCTTTTTTTTTCTGTGACATGTTCTAAGCTACCTAGAGGTGTAGTTATGGGAGTTGGAATAATTTCTAAACTTTCAAACCTTTTTTTCTTCTGCACATTAATGACTGTGAAAAAAAACACAAGATGATTGGTTGTATGTTAATTTGGCAGGTATAATTTACTTCACACCTACTATTCCTGTGTTACAAACAACCCTGTTCTTGCTCCTTGGGAACATACTCAGATTTGCTTTGTTTTCAAATATTTTATTAGGATTGTCGAGATGGTCCTGCAAAATTTATTGATTGTTAATTCCTTTTCTCATATATTTTTATTTTTCTTGATCTCTATATCTATAGCAAAACATTGTCTTGGTTTTTCCTACCAGTTTTACAGTTTCTAGCACAGATCTTAAATTTTAGAAATTTAGCAATATAACTGAGTTACTTATAATCGCTTTCCAAACTGTTTTATACAGATCCACGACTGTTGCTTCATGGTTCTTAACCCATGTACAGCCACAATAAAAATTTAGGACAAAGGTCATAGTTTATTTATTTGCCTTGCTGTCACCTGGTTCTTACCACTTGTGGCTGTTCATTTCGAACCTGGTGTATTATAGTTATGTATATTAAAAAGTTAAAATAGGGCCAGGTGTGGTGGCTCACAGCTGTAATTCCAAGACTTTGGGAGACCGAGGTGGGTGGATCACTTGAGGCCAGGAGTGTGAGACCAGTCTGACCAACACAGTGAAACCCCATCTCTACTAAAAATAGAAAAAATGAGCTGTGCATGGTGGTGCATGCCTGTATTCCCAGCTACTTGGGAGGCTGAGACAGAATTGCTTGAACCAGGGAGGCAGAGTTGCAGTGAGCTGATATTGGGCCACTGCACTCCAGCCTGAGCTACAGAGTGACAAATGTGAGTGAGACTCTGTCTCAAAAGAAAAAAAAAATTAAAAAATTTAAATTCAAATAATTTAATAATGAAATAATTATTTAATTAAATATATATTTAATTAATGAAATAATTATTAAATTATATATTTAATTTAATGAAATAATTATTAAATTAAATATATATTTAATTTAATGAAATAATTATTAAATTAAATTAATTTAAATAAATATTAAATACAACTTTTTAAAAATCATAATTTTTAATCTCATAATTGTATATTTGCTAGATAATGAATAACATTGGTTAAATGATTACATTCTATTTTGCAGTATCGTATTTGCAGTGTTGAATCCCTATTAGGGTATTTATTTTCTCTCCTTCTAAAAAATGTATTACTGTATTTCTTAACCTTTTCCTGTTTATTAGAGAAAAACCAAAGAGTATAAATTAGACATGGTGGGAATTTTTTCTTTGTTTACTCTGCCCTTTTCAGCTTTCTATATATTACTTTGTAGAGTATTTTTTGTCTGTTTGCTCCACCTACTGAGGGCAGGATGTGTCTTTTATACAGTTTTATATTAAGAATATTTAGCACGGTGTCTGACATAAAGTAGCAACTTGATAGATAATTGCTAGCAAAGGAGAGTCAGATGAAGGTTTTAGAAACTAGGCCATTAATGAATTGAAAAATACTGGAAAAGGGAACACTTTGTATGAAGTAGATACAATGCTTTTACATATTTGTAAGATGTATGTGATAAAGAGTTTTCTTGTGTTAGTACATAGCTTATGAGAGCAGAATAACAACAACGAACATCTTGCCAAAGGGGTGGAACTTTTTAAAGTGAAGTAACTAATCTTTGGGAATTGATGAGTTCCCACTTTTTTGTTGGAGCATAATGTGAATGCTCTTTAATTTTGTATGTATGTATAGGACAGGCTGATAATGACAGTCCATTCATTTTTAAAGCATGCTTAATTCAAAAAATGAAACTAATTGATCTTGATGTAACATACATGTATTTGGTCATAGGTTTGCTACATTTTGTAAAATTAGAACTACAGTTTTCTGTTTTAAATGTTATGAAACTAAATTGTGCTTATAAAGATTCAAAAAAGTAATTTTATGTAGAATGAAAAGACAGGTCTCCCCTTGACATATCTCTTCACACTTTCATGCCTCCACCCAGAGTGACACTATAAACTTGGCTATGTGTTCTTTTAAAAAGTGCATTTTGAGGCTGGGTGCAGTGGCTCATGCCTGTAATCCCAGCACTTTGGGAGGCCGAGGCAGGTGGATCACTTGAGGTCAGGAGTCCTAGACCAGCCTGGCTAATATGGTGAAACCCCATCTCTACTAAAAATACAAAAATTAGCCAGGCATGATGGCAGGTGCCTGTAATTCCAGCTACTCGGGAGCCTGAGGCATGAGAATCACTTGAACCCAGAAGGTGGAGGTTGCAGTGAGCCAAGATTGCGCCACTGCACTCCAGCCTGGGCGACAGAGTGAGACTCTGTCTCAAAAAAAAAAAAAAAGTATTTTGAAACAAGCATAGGTGTGCATTAGCATTTAGATATAGGATTCTTTTATACATCTTCAGCTTTTTTCATTTAGTAAATATATAGTTGACTGACTTCTATGTCATTACACATAATCACATTTTTAATGTGTGTATGATGTGGAGAATGGATGATTTTATTTTCTTTTTTTGTGTGTACCTAGTATGGATATGTAGTTGTATGGCTGAAAATATATTTTAAAATTCGTATTTTCTTGACTATACTACCGGTGTGGTTAAAAATCTTTTCTTATAATTTGTAGCCGTTTCTGTTTCTTCTTTTGTGAATGGCTGCTTGCCCATATCCTTTGCCCACTTCTTGGTTTTCTCTTTCTTATTGACTTGAACTCCTTTTATATGTAATACCTCTTTATTAAACTCATTTCTCATAGCTTTTCATTGGTTGTCTTGGATAATCTAGGTTATATCATTAGCAAATAATACTAGCGTTATCGCTTCTTTTCCAAATAGTTTTCTAATGGGACTTTTTTCTTTAAGGTTTTTTTCCCTTTTTATTTTTTTCCTAAGACTGCAGTGAACTCTTAATTTTGTATTTCATTGATGCTCTTTGAATAGGTACATTTCTTGTAAGATATATATTCAAATATATATATTTGATTTATATTGGTTTTTATAATTTAAATATGTATCTGTATTTCTGTGTATATTTGAATAGATAGAATCACATGAAGACTTTAACATGGTGTTGTACAAGGGCTCCACCAGTTCTGTCTGTTGAAAGTGTTCCTGGTTTTTGTCCTTGTGTAATTGATATTTTTCTTTTCAGATCCTAAGAATATTTCCTTAACATACTCAATGACTTATTTCTAAGAGTTATCTTTTCAAATTGTTTCCTTAAGTAAAACTTGTTTTAGTCATTTTCCAGATTAAAAAAAATTCTGATTATAATTACTATTTACTGTGTTCTAAGAAATTTCACACAAGGATAATAATGCAGTTGTAGCCCATCAATTTAAGTATGTGGATTTTTTTTTTCATGAATTCTGGCCTTCTCTTTTTTAAAGGATAGATTGTTTATATCGTCACTGAATTTAATATAAATTATAAAATGACTTATAACAATGTTTCTCAAACTATGGCAAAAGATTAATTTTTAAAAAATTTTCAGTATGTTATGAGCCAATACTTTTGTAAAAGAGAGATTACTAGAGAAATATATTAAGTACACATAAAACGGTTAACTTGCTGTAAAAGTTTCTAAATCTTACTCTTAATTTCTATACTTAATTACTTAATCTTATTGAGGACATAGAAAAAATTTACATAGTAGCACACTATGTGAACTGCTGTGAACTGCACTATGAAGAATACTGGTTTTTACTCTGGATAGTCCCCGAGTCACATAGATCTAAAAGGCCCGGTATTCACTTCTACCCCTTCCAACACCAAGTTCTCATTGGACTCAGTTTCTTGCTTCCTTAAGTATTTAACTTTGGGTTTTCAAATAACAAGTTTTGAGCATTAAGAAAAAAGCATTACATTGAGTATCTGAAAAAGCACTAAATTCAGTATCTTTTTTATTTTAAAAAAGCATAAAATATAAATTGATAGATTATTAGTATTATATTTTTATCTCATTTCAAAAGGCAGCATTGTGCTTAATGGCTAAACAGTAGGAGCTTTCCAGTTAAAATGAAGATAAGGATATCTATTAATATTACCATAACTTTTTTTTTTTTGAGACAGGGTCTCATTCTGTTAGCCATGCCGGAGTGCAGTGGCACAATCTTGGCTCACTGCAAACCTCCACCTCCCAGGCTCAAGTGATCCTCCCACCTCAGCCTTCCAGGTAGCTGGGACCACAGGCGTGTACCACCATGCGTGACTAGTTTTTTGTACTTTTGGTACAGGGTTTCACCATGTTGCCCAGGCTTGTCTCGAGCTCCTGAACTCAACTGATCAGCATGCCTCGGCCTCCCAAAGTGCCGGGATTACAGGCGTGAGCCGCTGTGCCTGACATCATAACTATTAAGTAATATTTAAATAGTGGTTCTCAGCATGGAGGAATAACAAGCCCCCATATTAGACAAATGAAAGAAATAGGTATAAAAATTAGATAGGATGTAGAATTATTATTTGCATGACATATTTATATCCCTGGAAAACCTCAACCTATTAAAACTACTATAAACATTAAGGATATATAGTTAATTTGGCTGAGTTGAAAATTAAAATACAGAAATTGCTGCTTTTAAAAGGAGAGTCAAACCATTTACTGTGCTGGCTGACTCCAGGGGTTCTTTCTCAAGTAGCGTAGTATGGTCTCCTCCTGAAAACAGTGTTGATATGCCAATTAGTTGATATCCAAGAATAGGAAAATACTTTTGTTAGCAGAGTTGTAATTCTGATAGCAAAGCTTACAGTTGTTAAAATGGGTTGGGTGAATCTGTCAGCTCTTCAGTAGTATGAGAGGCATCAGGAGACTAGGGTCTCTTTCTTGGAGTGCAGTCTTAATATTGCCAAAGATGCCAGTCCTAACTTGCCTCCCTCTGGGATGGTGAGAGTTTATGGGACTGCATACATCTGCTAGACTGGACCCAGTTATTTTCCTCAGCAAATCTTCTTTGACTTTATATGTCATTCATGGTGCCTCTTTACAGAATTCTTTGCTTGCGTTTTCTAATGTACAAATAGCTACCTTTTAGAATATAAAATGGAAGACCCTCAAAAGAAATAGCATACATAGGAACAAACTTGAAAGAAATTGGCAGGATATATACATGTATATATACACACACGTATTATATATATATGTTTTAAATTTAATAAGATAAATGAACACTTAAATAAGTAGAAAGATACACTATGTTTTTGGATAGGAAAATCCATCATAAAAAGGCCAGTTCTCTGTGAGAATTTTTTACTACAAGTAGACACAAAACTCATACATTTCTCCTTCTTTGTTGATCTTCCCCACTCCCTCTGCAGCCTTGATTTTTGTCAATCATATTGTTTTTTAGTGTTTAACTTAAGTTGTGTATGCATTTTTAAATTTGATTTATCAATTTCAAAATGATCTATTTGAACTGCCAATTATAGAAGTTAAGCAAATAAATCTGAGACTAATAGCCATCATGGTAAAAAATAATAATAGCTAACACTGAATATTTACCACGTGTCAGGTGCTATTCCAAGCACTTTAAATTTATATATTAACAATTTTAATCATCAACAACTCTGACGTAGGCACAGACATAGGTACCAAAACTATCTTCATTTTAAGATAAGGGCACAGTTACTTTCGCTTTCTTTCGTGACTTACTAGTTTTATCACTGCCACATACAACTTCCTTTTGTTATCTTCTGTTTTACTGTACAGCCCTTCTCACATTTAGGGTTAGAAATGTTACTCGATATTGTAAGGAGTTTGCATTTCTCTTTGTGGATTTGTAATGGTTGCTGTGGGAAGAATGAGGAACTGTCATCATGCTGCCATTTTAAGCCTGAAAGTCTGAAGCTCTTTTGAATGTTTTTATCAACAGAATGATATGACAACTGTACGACTACAATGGGGAGATATACTTATGCCATTGCTTAAAAAATACAAACTAAACATCACATGGGGTGATCAAGATCTATTGAATATCGTGTTTTTTCATAATCCAGGTAATTATTTAAATTCCTTTTATTTGCATTAAAAAATCACAGATAATACTTAGTGAAAAAGGAAAACATGCACTTATCTGATTCTGTCTTATATTAATTATTATTGCTATTTATGTTTAAGACGGAGTAAAACTTTCTTGAATTTTGCTTTAATTGGAAGAGATCTAAATGCCAAACATTTTTCATTAATTCTTACTTGTAAGAGCTGTATTTTTTAACTGAAAGTTTTGCATAATGTTACATCTGTGGAATTAGGGGTATTTGCTTCATTGTTTGGTCTTTTCTTTATGTAGAAAGCCTTTTTGTTTTTCCGTGTCAATGGAATTATCGACCAGATCATTGTATATATGGAAGCAATTGCCAAGAAGCAGAAGAAGAAGGAATCTTTATTCTTCATGGGAACAGAGGTGTTTACCATGACGATAAGCAACCAGCATTTAGAGCTGTTTATGAAGCACTGAGAAATGTAAGATTTGCCTTTCCTTTTTTTTAACTTTTTGTTTGAAAATACTTTCAAGCTAATGGTTAGTTTACAAAAATAGTACAAAGAATTTTTACACACACTCAGCCTCATCTGTTATTAACATTTTGCCTTATTTGCTTTGTCGTTGGTTTTCTCTCTACATTTTTTTTTCCTGAAAACAATGTAGTTGTTTTTTCAGAAAACTCAACTTATATTTGATTGTAAGTTGCATACATTAAGTTCTTTTACCCCTAAAAACTTCAGTTTTTTTTTTAAACTAAGAATAAGGACGCTCTCTTATTAACCACAGTACATATGTCAAGCTAGAAAATTTAATACTGATGGAATACATTAATCTGCCATCCATATGGCTTTACTCTCTTTTGATCTAGAACAGTTTCTCAGTCTTTGTCTTATATGACATTGGCATATTTGGACAATAGAGCCTCTTCACCCCTTTTTTTATTAGAATGTTCTTCATTTTGGCCTGTCTAATGTCTCCTTACGATTAAGTTCAGGATATACATGCCTGCTCAGAATTCTGTGTAGGTGGTGATGTGTGCTTCTCAGGCCCTCATAGTCATAGTCCCCTTTGTCTGCCCCTCACTGGTGATGTTGATTTTCATCAGTCAGTCAAAATGTCATTTATTTTCTCCACAGTGTAGTTATTTTTTCTCTTATAAGCAGCCTATGGGAAGAACCTTTTAAAATCATGTAAACATTCTGCTTCTCATTAAAATTTTCCTACAAGATTTAGCATCTATCGTTGGTTCTTGCCCAAAACAATCTTCACCATGTTATTTGCAAATTGATGATTGTTCAACAATAGCACTCCTTCCACATACATCATTTGACACTTGGCATGCATCTATAGGGAAGATCCCTCCCTTTTGCACATATATTGATGTTTATATAATCAGTATGAACCCTTTGATACTTATGTTCCTCCAATGATTTATAATTCATTTTTCCTTCTAATTATGTTGATGCTAAAGTTGTTCCAGGTATGGCCATTGGGAGCCCCATTGGCTACTTCTTGTGTCCCTTTGACATGTCCTCATCACTTTTTTTGAGTACCTCTTTTATTTTCTGTTCCAACAAAATATTCCAGGTTTATTTTATACTTTCCCTGCCCTACCGTTGAAATTAGTCATCTGTCAAAGGAGCTCTGGTTCCCTTTAGTAGGCTCTGGATATTAGGCATGTTTATTGCTACCAGGGTCTCATTGCTTTTGAGCTTTTTCAGTGGCAGAGCTAGGAAGTATAAGCGTGCACACATGATGTTAATGTGTTCACACCTGATTCTCTAATTCCATGCCATTCTTCCAAGGCTCTTCCTTGCTTCTACTCTATATTATATCTTCTTTCTTCCACAGTTAGAATCCTGACTTCTGTCATCAACACATTTTGTCATTTGCTTAATCTTACAATCATTTAAAATAATTTCAGAAATGTTCCATTCATACCATTGTCTCCACCCCCAAACCAGCTTACTAAAAATGGCTTAGGATTTGTTTTCAGTCTTTCCTCTTCCTCTCCCCTGCTCCCAGACAAGGGTGTGTACTCAATACTGTATTCAGAAGTTACTTGGATTAGTTCTTTTTTTCCGATCTTTCAGTGTGATTATTTTATTCATTTGAAATACAATTGGATTCATTAGTTTCCGTATGCTTTCAGTTTTAGCTTTTTTCCACTATCTTTGTTGATATAATTGCATTTTTTGATAGGAGGATATTAATATACTTCACAAAGTCAGAATAACATAAGGGTTTACTCAGATGTAACCTGTTATCTTAGCCCGTTTATCCTAACTGCCCCCTACCTTTATCGGGTACCAATTTCATTGTTTTCTGGTTTATCCTTCCTGTGTTTTTAATAAGATGAGCAGATGTATGTATGTTCTGTAATTTCCATTTTCTTACACAAAAGGTAGCTTAGTGTATATCTTCATTCATTCTTTGCTTTTTATATTTAAAATATTCTGGAGATATTTTCCTCAGTTTTTTTTTTTAAACTGTATGGTACTTTATGTATGTACCAGAGTTTATTCAACCATTCTCTATGTTTGGACATTTTGGTAGTTTCCAATAGCTTGAATTATGAATAATGCAGCAATGTACAGTTAGCTGTGTCATATATATATATTTGTATTGTTGGAAGGTGAATCTTCATGGTAAATTCCTAGAAGTGGGATTATTGGATTGAAATTATTACCTGTGTTCCTCCATGGGGATTGTTTGTATTCCTGACAATGATTTGTGAGACAGTCTGTTCCCCACATCCTCATCAACAGAGTATAGTATCAAGCTTTTAAAATTTTGTCATTCTGATGGGTGAGAAATGGTATCTTAGTGTAGTTTTAATTTGCATTTCTCTTACAAGTGAAGTTTAATCTTTTTATATATTTATGAAATATTTTTATATCTTTTTGGGGGGTGAATTTTCTTTTAAATATTTCTCCTATTCTTCTATAGTTTTTTAAAAATAACTAATGAAACATAATTTATATACCACAAAGTTCACCCATTTCAAATATATAATTCAGTAGCTTTTAGCATGTTTGCAGAATTGTACAACCATCATTATTACCATGAGGGCGTTTGGGCTTTCTTGCCCTCTCCTCCCTTTAATTGTTAAAAGTTCTTTGTATGTTAGGAATATTAGTACTTTTCCTGTGATATACATTGTGAATATTTTTCTACCAATTTGACTTATTTATGGTATTTGACGCCATTCAGTTTGTATAATATTTTTCATGTAATAAGTTTATCAATTTTTTTTTTTTTCACTGCTGGGTCTTGCTCTGTCACCCAGGCTGGAGTGCAGTGGCACAGTCTTGACTCATTGTAACCCCTGCCCCCTGGACTCAAGCGATCCTCCCACCTCAGCCTCCTAAGTAGCTGGTACTACAGGCACGTGCCACCACACTCAGCTAACATATGTATTTTTTATGGAGATGGGGATGTTGCTGTGTTTCTCAGGCTGGTCTTGAATTACCGAGCTGAAGCAGTCTGCCACCGTCAGCCTCCATAGTGGCTGAGATTACAGGCATGAGCCATCAAGCCCAGCCTCACCTTTTTTTTTTTTTTTTTTTTTTGAGGCAGGGTTATGCTCTTGTCACCCAGGCTGGAGTGCAGTAGTGTGATCACAGCTTACTGCAGCATTGACCTTCTGGATTCAGTTGATCCTCCCACAGCCTCCCAAATTTCTGGGACTACAGGTGCATGTCACCAGGCTTGGCTAATTTTTGTATTTTTTATAGAGATGAGGTTTTGCCATGTTGCTCAGGCTAGTCTTGAATTCCTGGGCTCAAGCAATCCTTGGCCTCCCAAAGTGCTGGGATTACCAGGATAACCCACCACACCTAGCCTAACACCCCCCTTTTTTTTTTTAAAGTTGTAATCAGCAAGCTTTTTCCAGTCTACACTTGGGTTACAGAACAGGTTATAGGATAATTCACCCATATGCTGTTTCATTTATTACATTCAGACCTTTGCTGTGTTTGGAATTTACTTACTCTTTTGTATTGGGTGAGGAATAGATACTATTTGACTCTTTTCCAAATGGCTATCCTTTTGTCTCTACACCATTTACTTAAGAATCTATCTTTGGCTGGGCGCAGTGGCTCATATCTGTAATCCTAGCACTTTGGGAGGCCAAGGTGGGCAAGCTCAGGAATTCAAGACCAGCTGAGGCAACTCCCTCAGCCCAGCAGTTTGAGACCAGCCTGGGCAGCATAGTGAGACTTTGTCTCTAAAAAATAAAATAAATTAAAAGGCTGTCTTTAACCAGAAGATTTCAGATACTGACATTATCATAAATTCCATTTGTAATTTCTGAATTTTCTGTTTTGTTCCATTGGTCAGTTCATTTGTACACTAATAGCACACTATTTTACTTATAAAGGCGCTTTGCTGTGTTTTAATATCTGATGGGGCTACTCCCTCTTTATAGCCTGTTTTTTTCAGTGTTTTCCTAGCTATTGTATATTTATTTTTCTATAAGTATCAACTCCATTAAAAAGTTAAAAACTTGTTGGTATTTTTAGGCCGGGCACAGTGGCTCACGCCTGTAATCTCAGCACTTTGGGAGGCTGAGGTGGGCGGATCACCTGAGGTCAGGAGTTCGAGACCAGCCT
This sequence comes from Pan paniscus, assembly GCF_029289425.2. Classification (NCBI taxonomy): domain Eukaryota; kingdom Metazoa; phylum Chordata; class Mammalia; order Primates; family Hominidae; genus Pan; species Pan paniscus. The sequence goes on from NC_073259.2 coordinate 52,064,477, forward strand.
GGCCACCAAAGTGGTGAAACCCTGTCTCTACTAAAAATACAAAAATTAGCCAGGCATCATGGCACGTGCCTGTAATCCCAGCTACTTGGGAGGCTGAGGCAAGAGAATTGCTTGAACCTGGGATGTGGAGGTTTCAGTGAGCCAGGATCGCTCCATTGCACTACAGCCTGGGCAAAAGGAGCGAAACTTCATCTCAGAAAAATTGATATTTTTATTAGGAGTATATTAGCTTCGTATATTAACTTAGGGACTGCTAACGTTTTGATGGTGTTGAGACATCCTAACCAAGAACAAGAGCTGTCTTTACATTTGTCTTTTAGGAATGTTTTATAGCAAGCCTGTCCAACCTGTGGCCAGTGGGCCGCATGCAGCCCAGGATGACTTTGAACATGGCCCAACACAAGTTCATAAAGTTTCTTAAAACATTATGATATTTATTTTGTGATTTTTTTTTTCTTAGCTCATTATTGTTAGCGTTAGTGTATTTTATGTGTGGTCCAAGACAATTCTTCCAATGTGGCCTAGGGAAGCCAAAAGATTGGACACCCCTGCTTTACAGTTTTTTTTCTACAGGTTTTGAATATAACTTAAGTTTATGCTTAAGTATTGTCTTTTTGTTGCTTTTGTAAATAAAGTTTTGTCTTTTAAGCATTTGCTTTATAATGAGTTTGGAAAAAAATTATACTGCCCCTCTCACCCCCATCCCCCAATTGTCTGTTTTCTCTTTTCTTCTTGTTCTTATTATTCCCCTTTTATGTAATTGGGGTGGATTGATGGGGGACATGATTAATACTTCATATACCTCTAGGTGGATGCATGAACCAGATCTCTGTGAATGTTAAGGACCAAGACTTGGGGCAAATCCAGGGGAGGTTTGGATTTATGCTGTTACTTAACAAGCTGTATCACTATCCATGTTAGCTATTTCACTGCTACTAAGGAAGAAGTATTAATACATGTGATCACTCAACTCTCATTTAGATATGCTGTCTGTTCTACTACACTGTTTAATCTTACGTGGGTGGAAACAAAGCAAATAATAGGAGTGCTACTTTAGTTTAAATGTGGGGGTCAGGAGAAAAGCTGATGACCCCCGTTTCCTAGGTTCTCATTATTTGTTATTGACTGAAATCCTCTGGTCTATGTAGCCTCATCAATAGCAGTGAGAATAAAAACACTTCACTATAATCCATGGTGACAGAGATTGTTCTAGAACTGTGAAAGAGTGTCTCAGTTTTGCCTTGAAGGGCCAGGGAATGCCTCCTTGAAGAGGAGGCTTTTGAAGTGGGCCCTGAAGAATGAGTAAGAGTTTTCCAGGTGGGTGGAGGCAGTCTGGGCTGACAACTGCCTGAGAAAAAGGTTCAGAGGCTGTGAAAAGATCCACGGAGAGGTCAGGCATCCATCTGTTCAGTGTGACTGGAGTGATGGATGAAAGTCAGCAGGGGCCGAAATGAAGTGGATGTGGAGGTGGTATGCCATGTTAAGGTGATGATCTGCCATGAAAAGGAATTAAAGTTTTCTCCCAGAAATCTGTTTCTTAAACTTGGTGGTAGACAAAATGCTAACAGCATTGTAGGCTACAGTTCTAGTGTATTATTAGCTAAGTTTCTTGTCTTATAAACTTGACAGATACAGCTTCTAAACAATCAGTTTATCATGGTATGACTATACTCACTGATGAATTATAAAATTTAGTGTTGATGTTCATTTTAATGTAGCGGGCTTTGTATGCCTTCAGAAATTAATACTGTATTTTAATAATGCTTTATTATGGGTTGTCAGAAGGTGATAAAAATGAAGAAAAGTGCTTGTGGGGTTCTGAGACTTTGCAGGATAGAAAAGAAATGCATTCCTATAAAAATGAGATTCCTTTGTTTCCTTTGAGTATTAAAAAAAAATCTACTATTAGAGAATTAAATTTCCCTGGTTTTATTTGATCTTTTCTTTGGTTTATAAGTGTGTACCTTTAAAAATACGAGTAATAGTTTTAAGTTGATTAATTACACTTGATTTTTTTAAAAAAAATCTTATTTTTAAAAGGATTTCAGATGATTAATTATCTTCTGTGTTTGTTTTGGGTCTGTGTTAACTACAGCTTACATTTATTCATTTTTCAACTTAATGAAGTTAATCTGTCTTTTATGGTGCTCCTGCTTAGTGTTTTTATATTTCCTTATCTGTAATTCAGTAAGAAGTGTAATTTTTAAAAGAATTGTATTCAGACAAGGATATTTATGCAAGTTTCAGACAGAGGCTTAGTCATAGCCATGGAATGCAGTGAACAGTATGAATTATAAAGGATGTGAACCATCTTTAAAGTGTGAATTCATGGCTATGTCTACCAGCAAATCTGTTTTTATAGTCCATGCATATTTGTTAAATATTAGTTGTTGAGTGAATAAAAATGTTTAAAAATTGCAAATTCAAAATCAGAACAAAACATTTTATGGCTCTATAAGGTATTTTCTGCATCATGCATTTCATTCTGAATTATATTTCTTGATGTTTTGTGTTAACTTTGATTTACTTTACACCTTGCTTATATTTGCAAAACTCTCTGCAAAGCAGTCTTGAATGTTTTCCTTCCCATAGTACTGACTTGCATATAGTGAACACTTAGGATTTGTTGGATTGAACTGCCATTCTCCTATATTTTCCAAAGATGTACTATTCTTTGAAAATACCTCAAATTGCCTAATTATGGTCATCACAGCTTCACTATTTCATGTCGTTCAACTGACAGTATAAAGCATGAGCTTCCTAAAAATCAGTGTACTGGGCCCTGTGCCACTGAAAAGAGGGAACGATTAACTGTACATGGAAAGGCTTCTCAGAGGAGCTGACATTTGAACTAAGCTGTAAGGATGATGAGTACCAGGCAGAGAAGAAAAGGTAAGGATAAGTCAGGCATAGTATATAGTATAAAAAGAGGTCTGGAGTCAGGTAAGGGCACGTGTGGCCTCTGGGAAAGGGACACCTAGATGTAGGTTATGTACTGTACAAATATGCAGGCACTGCAGATTATGTAAATGGAAGAATGCAGTGTCTTTAGGCTATGTTTATATAGGTGGAAATTTTGGAAATTTATCTTCTTCCTTAGAGGTCAGATTGCTTTTTTCATATGATGGGCAGAAAGAGGTCTAACTAATGAGACACTGTTTTTATTTAAGAAAATATTCATCAAATGGCTTTTTTTTTTTCCAGTGAAGAAGAAAACATTTTTTAACCACAAACACTGGGATTTGAATCACATGAAAACAAAGAAACTTAATCTCGAGTACTACTTACTCCTGGGAATCAATAGTCTTCCTCTATTCTTAAATGCTTTCATTTTATTGTCATATAGTAAAAATAATGATCATAGTAGTTTGGGCTTCCCATAATTTTCTACCACTCAACCAGTTGTTCAAGTGTTTTTTGTGCACATTGAAATATTTCTTGAAAGTATCACTTGATGAAGTTTACCTGCTTCAACCTGGCTACACTTTTAACCCCAAACAAATTTGTGTATCTGTTTACAATACAGCACTTTCCCCAGATTTCCACCATTCATTGAGCTTCGTCCTTCAACAGGATTTTTGAACTGACTTGGCATGGTGTTGTTTGCTCAATGTTTGGATAAGTAGTGCTGTCTGGTGGTTAATTAAGTGCATGGACTTTTGGAGCTAGACTGTTGGGACGGAATCCTAGCTTAACCACTTACTGCATTTATAACTGAGAAAATCCTCTCTCCTTGCCTTAGTTATTTCATTGTCAGATGGAGATAATATTACCTATATTATAAAGTTATTGTGAGGCTTAAATGTGTTAATACATATACAACTCTTTTATATGTATATATATTTTATTATACTTTAAGTTCTAGGGTACATATGCACAACGTGCAGGTTTGTTACATATGTATACATGTGCCATGTTGGTGTGCTGCACCCATTAACTCGTCATTTACATTAGGTATGTCTCCTAATGCTATCCCTCCCCCTTCCCCCACCCCACAACAGTCCCCGATGTGTGATGTTCCCCTTCCTGTGTCCATGTGTTCTCATTGTTCAGTTCTCACCTATGAATGAGAACATGCAGTCATATACAACTCTTAGAATGGTGCCTGGCATGTAGGTAGCAAGCACTCTGTGTGCTATTGTTATTTTTATTACATTGTTCCTGGCTAAGTTTCCCCATCTCTTTTTAAAACTTTTATCTTCAAAACAATTTTAGACGTTTATCTTGAGTATGTGTGATTGATTTTTAAAAATCACTCCAAGGGTGATGGTTTTATGCAGTTAATGCTTACAGTTTTTCTTGCTCAAAAGATGCCAAAGTTTAGGATCTCTTTGCATCTCTACAGTGACAAAACCCATGTTTTAAACAAACATCCAAGTTCATCCTCTTCTCTGTAGATTGACTGCAGCTTCCTGCAGACTCACTAAGTGTGCTTGGGGTGGTTCTTTTATTTCCTCTCCCTCAGCGTGCTAGTGAACCTCAGGGATAACCTGGGAGATTTCTGGTTCTGAATTTCCTTTGTGATTTTGCATTTTTCACCAACTTCAACTTCCATATAAAATGTTCTACTTTTAAGCCCCATCCATCTTTCTAATTGAAAATACACCTAGTTGAAAATACTAAATCACAAAATACCTGGTTGAAAATACAAAGATTACTTATTATTTCCACTTTACTACCACAGCCTTTTCCAAAATTTATTTCTCGATATTAGTATATTTTATAGTAAAAGAAGGACTCTAGCCAAAAATATGTCTTGGGACAAACAGGTCAGACAACACTCAACAGATTTATTTTCTGTTTTACTTTTTAGACTTTTTCCTGTGCTAGTCTGAATCCCCATGAAGAGTGCCTAATATTTAGCAGTTTTCAAATGTGTTTATTGTTGGGATCCTTCTGTGCAGTTAGGGTTCTGTGGGACATGCTGAACTATGTTATCATCTTACATTCCTCCCACCATATGCCTTTACTTCATTTCCTTCCATTCCAGCCTCAGCAGTATTATTGCCAGAGTGGTTTTTAAAAGGTGGGACGCGGGTGTGGTGTGTGGTAAAGCTCTTCTTTTAGCCAGTCCACCTTTTATTAGTTTCACCGAGATACTCGTAGGGCTTTTGGTTGTCTTCTTAACCAGTATTTCAGTCTTCTCTGCCCTTGCGCATGTTCTCCAGGATTCCCCCGGAGATTTACCATGGCTGTCTTTCTTTAATGGGAGATAATAGTTCTGTCTAATTTATTGAAAATATTTGTTAAACATCTAATTTCTGTGAGACGTTAAATGGAGATCGTTCATATTAAACTGATTGAAGAAGTTTGGAAAATAATTGAATTTATATATGTACCTTTGCCTTTTAAATTTTTTATTTTTTAAAATTTTCTTTCTCTAGTGTTCTTTTGAAGATGACAACATCCGTTCCTTATTAAAACCTTTAGAACTGGAACTACAAAAAACAGTGCATACATACTGTGGAAAAATTTACAAAATATTTATCAAACAACTAGCAAAAAGTGTAAGAGATCGTTATGCCAGATCACCAAAGGAAAAGTGATTCTTGGTGACTGCTTAATCAAATGGATGAAAACAAAGAATCAGAAGATAAGTGTGAAGGAATCGTCTTGGATGAAGTATTCAGGAAGGAATTACTCATCTCCAGAATAATTTTTTTTTTCCTAAAGAAGTTAAGTAAGCAGTATTTTCAGGTAATGAAGAATAAGTTAAAATCTTGGGCCTCAACATTGAACATTTTTATCTCTGATGTTTTGTAATGTTACTTGCTATCATTCCAGTATTGATGAAAATACTATTGAATGGGTTTAACCTGCAGATTTCTGTTGACTCATACTCTCAAGAGTGGTAGGGGTGTGTAGATGGAGAAAATGTACCTCAAACAGTGCCAACACTCAAGACTGTGAGTAGAGCAATAATTTTATGTCAGCACTAACCTCACTTTAAATGTGTGAGAAAAAAGTTTGTTTACAGGAGCAGAAACAGTTCTGTTTCTAAAGAAATGTGATGTAACTGATGTAACCATTGACAATCTATGTGTGCCTTTATACATTTCATCTCTGTTTTAAAATATTTTTATGACAATCATGTTTAAAATTATTTTTAGATTACAAGTAAGCTGCATGTTAAAAATTGAGCTGTGTAAGGTAGAGGAAAAATAGTGAAAACTTTGGGATTTTAATCTGTGTGTGCGTGTTTGTGTGTGAGAGAGAGTGAGAAATGTAATGTTTCATTTTGTATGCATTAAACTGTCTTGCCAAAACTCAGATCTAAGATTGTTAAATAGATATTTGGGGAATTTTTTTTAAATCACTTTAAATGAAAAACGTCAGCTTTACTGGGCATTCTGGAAGCAAAATATATTATGCTGATGGTAAAGTGAGAACCTTAAGAGTATACTCATGATGGTGGAAAGTGTGATGGACCAAAATGCATAAGCTATATACTTCCTGTGAGTAGTAATTTTAGTTACAATGGAGTAGAAAAATGTGGTCCATTTAAACTTGTCTTCTACCTCATAACGGCCTTGCAAGATACTTTTGAAGAAGCAAATGTCTAGAGCCTTACTTTAAGTAAGTTAAACAACTTAAGTGGATTATTTGGAATAAGATTGTTACATCCAGCTGTAGAAAATGTGGTTTTAATTGGGTTGGTGTGCATATCTTCCTTTTTTGAATATCACCTAAGACAGTTAATTTTTTTAAATCTTGAGAAATTACTTCTTTGGCATTCTTGACCTGTTAGCTAATATAACTATAGATTCTGAATACTTAGCATATACTATGCTGGGGCACATATCTTATTTTACCAACAATATGATTATCTATATGGTTATCTTCTTTTTCTCCCTGATATTTTAATGCTCAAGTAGAAAATGGAAAATCATGAAGGAAAAATATAACCTGTGAAAATTGTGGCAGTTAGCTTTGTGAAGACACAGTGACCTCTGTGGAGACATGGAATATGCAGAAAGAGATGGTTAGTACAGTTGTTCTGTCGTCTGCAGTTCAGTCAGGGACAAATTGAGAGAGGAAAGTTTAAGCAGGGTGCATTAGAAGTTAATAACCAGTCCAGCATTCTTAGAACAGATGGGTTTAGAGAACACGAGTTGTAGTTCCTTGGCAGAATGCCATGGTGAATATAAGAAACTGTGAAATTGAGCTTACTGAGTAGAAAATGAGAATACTAAAAATGTGAAGTTTGGAGGGTATGTATTAGATCATTTCTAATGGTCCTCAAATAATGATCATTGCCTGCCTGACTATATAAGATTCTTGTTGGGAGCTTAAGAATAGATTCCTGAGCTAGGCCTTTGGAGACTCTGGCATGCTGTGTCTAGGAGGGAGTCTGTAAAACAATTTTTAATGAAGAAATTTAAAAATTACACAAAACTAGAATAGTGCATTGGTACTCAACATCCAGATCTGACACTTATCACTATCTTACCATGTTTGCTTCATTTGTCATTTTTTTGTTTGCTTAAGTATCTTAAAATCCCAGACATCGTGTTATTTCACTGCCGTGAACACTTTGGGTAGATACCACGATATCACACCTAACAAAGGCAGCAGCAGTCCTTCGGCTTCATCTCATAGCCAGTCCTTAAGCAAATTTCCCTGATTATCTCAAAAATCATCTTCTAGTTGGTTTGTTAGAATCAACAGAATATAAGTCACATGATGATTTTGTTTTTAACAATCACCTCAGATAACTTTGATGTTAGCTACTTTGGGAACCACTGGAAATTATTTTGCCAACTTGAAAGTTCAAGTTAGGATACCACAATTCTTGGCACGTTTGGTGGATTATAAATGTGATTTTGAAATATTAGAGGAAGCATTTGGGGTTAATGACAGGATATGAATTTATATTAGTAAGTTTGATAAGATAAAATTTCCTCAGTGAACGGAGAATCTCAGCCCCATGGGCTCTAATTGATTGGGACTTGTGTAGAGCGTGGTCACAGTTTAATCCAACTGGACTGTATGCTGTGGTCTCACTCATGTTGTGGCTTATTTACACTGTCGCACACTCTGCATTGTGTATCAGTTGGAAGGTTCTTCATCTGGTTTATTTAGACCTGACCTAATTGATCATTTTACCATAAATTGAATTATAGTGAAAACTGTCTTTTAGGTACTGTTTCTACCTAAAGTTAAAGGTATCACAAAATATGTATAATAATTTTTAAATGAATTTTCTGAATTTATCTTTAGACAAGGTAATTCTTTTGAATTCTAAAGAAATGCAGTTCTTGGAGTTGATGAGAGGTTAAATTATAGATGGACAACTTAGAGAACGTATTCCATCTTCATATAAATGGTCTTTTATAAAACATAGTGTATCTATGCAGTTTATATAAACTACATGATTTATTATTTGAGTCTATGTATTCTGACCTCAGAACTATCTCTGGGCTACAGTATTACCAAAGTGGGATGCCTTTAAAATGCAGTCAAACTTCATTTGTATGAAGTAGGAAAGAACTTGGGAAACCTTTAAAAATATATATTGCGATTTACGCTTTAAGAAAATGCATACTTTTGTCTAATGAAGAGTAGTTCATAATATATAAGGGTTTTAAGGCCCTGAAATAACATTAGTGCTTACTCATTGCTCTCTCATCTTGCCTCCAGTCAGATGTTATTGGTATAGTGAAAAGAAGACCAGATTTTGAACTAGATCTGGATTCTCTTTTTAGTAACTCAGGCATGTTATTTAACCTTCTCTGTGCCTTAGGTTTTTAAGTACAATCAGTGTACCCTTCAAACCTCACAAGATGAAACTCAGAAGAGATAATGGATTTGGAAGCATTTTGCGTGGCTTATATTATGCCACGCCAGTGTTACTGTTGAAGTTCTATTTTGTTCTGTTGTTTTCTGTACAGAGCGTTCAGTTTACTCAGGCTGAATGTTTTCTGACATATATCTCCAGTATGAATTTGTTTATGTAAGGAAGAGTTTTTCAGGAAGAGAAAGTAGAGAAGAAAAGAATGATGTAACTAAATCAAAAAAGAAGGAAAAGAGAGGAAGTGAGAAAAGGGGTGAGGAAAGAGAAAGGAGTAAGAATGGGAATGGCAAAGGGCAGAGTAAGAGAAAAGATGGAATGAGTGTATGGAAAATTGAGAAGTAGAGATGGAGAGAAATGGTGTGGAAACATTTACTTTTTGAGTTGTAGCCCTCACACTACATCAGTTTGCTTGCCTGGGCTCTCTGGGGTCAGGAAAGGTGCTGACTTCCATGGAATGGGGCAGCAGGGCCTGCTGTATTTGGTTTGTTAGTACTAGAGTTGTTTCCCAATCACCCTGCTCACTGATCATTTAGTGCCAATTCAACATTTTATGTCTTTTTTTTTTTAGTGGATCCCAGTTTGTGAGCTAGGACCTGTGGAAATACAAGTATCTTCCTTTTTAACTTTATTGTTTTAGCCATCCCAAGTGTTAGACTGCAAGACTAACTACATATTCCCCAGTGGAGGTTGGAAGTGGAGGGGACTGCTTCATTAGGTCTGAAGGGGGCCAAGGAATGTGTTGCAGCAGTTTTCCCAGATGATACTGACGAGAGGCCAGGTTTGGGAATCACTGCCCTGCCTTGGATGGCAAATTAAGCAATAAATTACACCTATTTATTCCTTAGTCGGGATACTTTCAGTTGAACCATTCTGAGTAGATTTAAGAGAACAAAAGACAGCAGAAATACCTTAAAAGATATTATTGGTTGTCTTATTTTTCAGATATTTGTATTTAATAAATACCTTAGTAGTAGTCAGAACCTCTTTGAGATGTTTTTAGAAAGACCACTGATTTGTTTTTTAAAATAATTTTTTTGGTTCCTTAGAGTAGAGAAGAAAAGTAGGGGTGCAATATGTCAGGTGTGGGGCCAGTTATCCATTTATTAAATGCAATTTCAAGTGTCTTAAAACAATAATTGCCTTATTGCATTTTAATATTTAATAAAGTAGATTAAATAAAGATTTGTATTATAACAGTTATTCTTTTATACATTGCCAAAGCAACCCTTTTTTGCCTATTAAAATCAGGCTAAACTGTTCTGATGTTGTTTCTTAATTCATTAAACATGAAACTAGGTTTTACCAACTAAATTATATAAAGACAGAAGTCTAAAAATGGTACAAGAAAATTTTTTTTAAAAAATTAATGTGTTATTCAAATATCCAGCAATTAAAGACTCATGAGAAAAGCAGAATAGCATATTAGATGTAACAGTTTAAAATGGATTGCAAATCAATGTCAGACTTAAATAGAAAATATTTATTATCACCTCCTTTCTACCAATAATTTCAGATGTTTAATGGGACTTTGAAAAGATAGGAAAAAATAGAAATGAAAATTTATCTCACCTTTAATACTGTGAATACTATTTGGAGGGTCCCTGGTCAGACATTTAAATATCAAACTTAAGAACTGACATGGAGCCTTTGATTAGTTTATATACAAGATCTGAATATTTACACACATAGCACACTATAGCAACCTCTTGTAAAAAATCATGAAGATAGAATGCAACAGTGTATATTCTATTAAAAAGTAAATTGGCTGGGTGTGGTGGCTCATGCATGTAATCCCAGCACTTTGGGAGGCCGAGGCAGGAGGATCGCTTGAGCCCAAGAGTTTGAGACCAGCCTAGGTGACAAAGTGAGACCCCATCTCTACAAAAAAATTAAAAAATTATCCAGATGTGGTGGTGTTTGCCTGCGGTCCTAGCTACACAGGAAGTTGAGGCAGGAGGATTGCTTGAGTGCAAGAGTTTGAGGCTGCAGAGAGCCAAGATTGCAGCATTGCACTCCAGCCTGGGTGACAGAGCGAGACCCTGTCTCAAAAAATAAAGGAAATTGGCTTTGACTATGAAAAACAGCCATTTTCAACCTTTTAATAAAACCTCTTCAGGGAATATTGGAATATTATTTTTGTCAGGCAAAAATAATCCAGGGCTTGAGCATTGCTGTAGAATATGTTATCTGTTCAAAACTTAGCAGAGCACGCATGCATCACATGCATTGTCATCAGTATTTGAGAGCTGAACCAATGGTTTTTGATGGTTGCCGTAACAGAAGATCTGTGAAGAGGATGGTGGTTTGCACCTGTTCCTGAAGTCAAACTGGAAAAGGTTGCAGGTATTTCAATTTTCTCAATCATTTTGCATAAATGTATTAATATTTTGAGTAGTAATAGTTCTAAACCTGCAGGAAGGCATCATTGTATACTGTGGTATGTAGAGAATACTACTCTTATACTGCTCTTTATCTTAAAATGTTTTGATATACTGTGAATATCTTCCTCTAAGTATTTGGTGTATTTTGACAGTTATTAAAGGAGAATATAAAATTAAAGATTCTGGTCTAAACTAAGAATAATGGAAAGTTGCTTCGTCCTGCCTTAGAGGAGTTTTCAGTTCATCCTCTTCTTGAGAAACTATGTGTTGCTGTTACTAAATAAACATTTACTCAATAAACGTTTTATTTCCTCAAATTATATGTCTGGATTATTTTAGCAATCAAAAACAATTGTAGAATCTTTGGGATTGAGGTGCTTGAGAACCAGGAGTCTAGGTGGAGGACAGTTCCTAGATTGGCTAATTCAGCAGCTGAACAGTGTCATCAAAAGCCTTAGTACCTTCTGCCTTTCATTGCCATTCTTAACAAGTGAGTCTGATGTCTCCCCTTATGGCTCCAAAGTGACCACAAAGGTTCCAGGTGGTGGATGATAAGAGGCTGAAATATCTTTTTTTTTTTCTTTTTTATAAGAGGAAGGTTTCACCTGCCCCCATTCACTTGCTCTCATGGCCACAGCAAAATGTGTTATTATCTCCAAAGCAATCACTTTTCAAAGGGAATAAAGCTCCTATGATTGGCTCAGACCATGAAGATCTGCCCTTGAAATTAAAAATGATCTCCCCTTGAATAGCTGCTCGGAAAAAGGGGAACAACTTCCAGGTTCTGGATGAAGTTAGTGGGTAGGAGTTTGTAGGGAGTTTGGAAGATAGCTGCTCGGTGGGCAACAGACCATGTGTTGTTTTACTGACCCAAGTATTTCCTATAATTGTCAGTCGGGTCAAATTTCAGATCTAGAGAAGAGCACCCTTTTCCATCACAGGAACTAGTTTTGCTTTTAAAAGTCTCTGTAGGCCGGGCATGGTGGCTCACGCCTGTAATTCCAGCACTCTGGGAGGCTGAGGCAGGTGGATCACAAGGTCAGGAGATCAAGACCATCCTGGCCAACATGGTGAAACCCCGTCTATACTAAAAATACAGATTAACCAGGCGTGGTGGCATGTGCCTGTAGTCCCAGCTACTCAGGAGGCTGAGGCGGGGGAATAGCTTGAACCTGGAAGGCAGAGGTTGCGGTGAGCCGAGATCACGCCACTGCACTCCAGCCTGGCGACAGAGCAAGACTCTGTCTCAAAAAAAAGTCTAAGGCCAGGCAAGGTGGCTCACACCTGTAATCCTAGGACTTCGAGAGGTTTGAGGTGGGAGGATCGCTTGAGCCCTGGAGTTTGAGACCAGCCTGGGCATCATAGTGAGACCTCCCTCTGTACAAAAAATATAAAAATTAGCCCGGTGTGGTGGCACACGCCTGTGGTCCCAGCTACTTGGGAGGCTGAGGCAGGAGAATTGCTTGAACCCAGGAGGTGGAGGTTGCAGTGAGCCGAGATCATGCCACTGCACTCCAGCCTGGGCTACAGAGCCGGACCCTGTCTCAACTAAGATGAGAATCATGTGTACTAAAGAAAATTTAATAAATAAGTCTCTGAAATGTTACAGTCGAACAGTTTTCAGTTTTGTATATTTTAATTTTTATACTTTTTTTTGTCGCAATCATAAAAGGTTTTAAAAGATTGTGGAGATGATGGCTTCTGAGGAAAGTTTAAAAGTTCCTTTAAATTTGTGATGAAAATGTATTTATTGGCAATCTTTGTCGTGTTTTTAAAATTCTTTTTGTAAATTAAAAAATGTCCCAATTGAAACAATAAAAAAATACAGAAGAGTTAAAAGTGTATTATGTGAAATATGAAAGAACTTCCTCACCATCTACAACTAAAAAACACTTGGTATCTTTCTTCCCAGTCTTGTGCTATGCACATGTACCTACAGGAACACACAAATGTGGCTGTAAAATAGTTTCTGCTTTATGCACTATTCTATAACTTGCCTTTTTTCACATCATCTATGACATCTTAATACATTAGATTAATCTCATTCTTCATAGCTGTGATTATTGTATAGTAGTGTCCTTAAGTAGAGATGACGACACATTTCTGAAGTACAAAAGTGTAAGTAAATGAGTTTTAACTTGATAGGGGAAGTAGAAACCAACGAGTTTCTCATTTTTTGCTTAAATGTGATTTAACTTAAGGAACATTAATTTAGAGTAAAACTGTAGTGTAAGCATCAAAATAAATGTTCGATTTTTTAAAATTAAAAGTGAAATTTTCTACAGTTTGATACATACTAATAGGTTGGTGCAAAAGTTATTTATTTTGCCATTTTAATGTTTAATGGCAAAAACCGCAGTTACTTTTGCACCAACCTAGTAGGTAGCAATACCTGATTTTGTGAAACTGGTGTGGCTGATAAATGTTACTTCAAGGTTCTTTTACATATATGTTTTTTAAATATTTTGAACAGTTTAAAAACTATTTGTGGTCTAGATGTGGTAGCTCATGCCTGTAATCCCAAGCACTGAGGCAGGAGGATTGCTTGAGGCTAGGAGTTTGAGACTAGCCTGGGCAGCAAAGTGAGATCCCATCTCTATAAAAAATGTTTTAAATGAGCTGGGTATGGTGGCTTGCACCTGTAATCCCAGCTACTCCAGAGGCTGGGGCAGGAGGATTGCTTAAGCCCAGGAGTTTGAGGCTGCCGTGAGCTGTGATCATGCCACTGCACTCCAGCCTGGGCAACAGAGTGAGATCCTGTCTCCTTTTAGATAGATAGATGATAGATAGATAGATAGATAGATAAGATAAGATAGATAAGTAGAGAAAATTAACAAAAATTGACCACCAAATGTGCCTGTGCTTTGCCCACTGTTCTTTAACATTTAAAATATATTAAGAGAGTCACTTGACTGGTTAAAAGATATTTTCAATATATAAAAAATATATATGTATATTCAAAATTAATTTCAGAAACATGTTTTATTTAACCCAGTATATCTAACCTATCATATGGACATGCCAGTATAAAGTTAGGTATTTCATATTTTTTCCCCATACCAACCACCTATTTTTCACTTACAGTGCACTTCTCAATTTGAACTTGCCACAGTTCAAGTATTCAATGACCACTTGTGGCTGGTGGCTATCATATTGGACCATGCCTCTCTAGAATGTAAACTCTCAAAGCAGACACCATTTCTGTTTTTACTATAGTATCTATCACCTAGTACCCTGACCACAGTACTGTACATGGTAAACACTAACATTTGAATTTTAATTGAGAAGTGTTAGAATTTTTTTGTGAGTTTGGAAGAGTTTGAAGTCTAGCCATTTAAAAAACAAAGACATGAAGTAAAATGCTTCAAAAGATGCCCATCCTCACTGATAGCGAAATAAACCAGAAGAGTTTCATTTTTTTTAAAATTGTAATGAGTGGACCTTGTATTTTTTAATGTGAGAAAGCTCAATACTGAAAAGTTACGGTGAATCTACTATGCAGGAACTACAGATGGAAATGTAAGATTGGTATGATTTATGTACCCTTTTAGTTCACTTTTTGGAATTATTGATGATTCACGCATGTAACATTAATCTCAAATCTGTAGTAAACATGGGAACAACCTAAATGTCCAGAGGTAGGGCAATTGTTAGGAAATGATAACATTTTTCTAGGTCAGTGGTTCTTACCTGGAGGCAGTTTTGGTCCCCAGGAGACATAAGACAATGTCTGGAGACATGATTTTGGCAAACACAACTATACAGGTGGGAGGAAGGAAAAGGGTGAGTACTACTGGCATCTAGGGGGTAGAGGCCAGGAATGCTGCCAAATAACTTATTTGTTGGACAGTCCCCCACAACTAAGAATTAGCTAATCCAGAATGTCAATGCCACTGTTAAGAAACTGGGATACGGGTAAATAATTGCAAGACGTTACTTGATACAGATAAGCACAGGAGGCCATAGCCACACAGGGAAGTCAAGCTGCTCTTGAGGCATAAGAAATGTTTCCCAGAGGAAATCACATCTGTACTGAAATCAAAAGGAAAAGTAAGGGCTAGGCAAGAAGGGTGAGGAAGAACTTTCATTTATTTGTTTCTTACGGTTTAAGTTCAGGGATACATGTGCAGAATGTGAAGTTTTGTTACATGGGTATACATGTGCCATGGTGGTTTGCTGCACCCATCAACCCGTCATCTACATTAGGTATTTCTCCTAAAGCTATCCCTCTCCTAGCCCCCCACCCCACGACAAGACCCTGTGTGTGAGGTTCCCCTCCATGTGTCCATGTGTTCAACCATTGTGGAAGAAAGTGAGGCGATTCCTCAAGGATCTAGAACCTGAAATATCATTTGACCCAGCAGTCCCATTACTGGGCATATACCGAAAAGATTATAAATCATTTTTTAAATATACATGCACATGTATGCTTATTGCAGCACTATTCACGATAGCAAAGACTTGGAACAACCCAAATGCCCATCAATGATAGACTGGATAAAGAAAATGTGGCACATATACACCATGGAATATAGCCATAAAGAAGGATGAATTCATGTCCTTTGCAGGGACGTTGATGAATCTGGAAACCATCATTCTTAGCAAACTAAACACGAACAGAAAACCAAACACCGCATGTTCTTACTCATAGGTGGAAATGGAACAATGAGGAAGAATTTTCTAAGCAGAAGGTTTAACTGCAAATCCCCAGATGAGAAAGATTAACATGAGTTCTGGAAACTAGAATTAATTTGGAATGTCTTTATCCTGTTTTCCACAGCCATCAGCCTAGATCAATCTAGGTAAGCTGTCTCAACCTAGATTATAGCAGTAGCCACCTAGTTTGTCTCCATGCCTCCATTCTTGCTCCTCTAAGCTGTTTTCCAAAATGTAACCAGAATGGTCTTCCTAATGCATTAATCTAGTAAACATGCCTGTCGTGCTTAAGACTCTGCCATGGCATTGCTGGTGATAAGCAAACTGAGCAGGTGTCTTATCTCTTTCTGCTTTTGACTTCAGGGTAATGGAAGTGGCTGTTGGTGAGAGAAGTTTGTACTATGAGAAAATAGGGTGGATCCTCTGACAAAAGTAGGCTCCAGAGCCAATGAATCAGGTGACTGTTCTGAGGCTGAAGGTACTCCTTATAGAACTGGGGTGCGTTCCGAAAACAGGAAGTCTGGGCCTTTGTGAACGACATTTGAAACATCAGGAGACATAGGAGAGCCTTAGGATTTTGATAAAGACTGCTGATCCCCAGAGTTGAGATTTTCTTCCAGTAGGGAAAAAGTACATAAGATGCAAAATGCCAATGTTCAGTCTGTTGATAAGAGAGAAAAACCTATCAACAGATAGCAGCAGCAGATAAAATGGGAGGAGGAGACCTTCATTCTATCACCCATTCCCTCTCATTTCATGATCATTTTAGAGTCTGGCTCGTTAATCTTACCAAAACTACTACTTTGATATTCTAGGTGATTTCAATAAATACATAAATGATCTTTTAAACACCTTAAACTCCTCCCGACCCTACTTCTAGCACTCATAGTCACAGTCTAACCTTGTCATTACAACGGCTGCAACCTCTATCATTTTGGCCTTGTACATCTCACTCTCTGATCACCACCTCATCCACCTTCCTTTCCACTTCACTTCCTCTAGTATCCTGACTTTAACAGTTTTCCTATTCCATGGGGATTCCAGTCTACTCATCTACCACTTTTCACTGCCCCTTGTCCTCTTGATGTCCTCTCTTCACTTTCTTGCCAAATTACCTGCCATTTGATCATTATAATTATTTCCTTGTGCCTGGGCATGGTGGCTCACGCCTGTAATCCCAGCATTTTGAGAGGCCGAAGTGGGCAGAACACCTTAGCTCAGGAGTTTGAGACCAGCCTGGGAAACATGGTGAAACCTCATCTTTACAAAAAAATACAAAACAATTAGCTGGGCATGGTGGCATAGACCTGTAGCCTCAGCTACTCAGGGGGCTGAGGTGGGAGAATCGCTTGAGCCCGGGAGGTTGAGGTTGCAGTGAGCCAAGATCTGAGATTGCACCACTGCACTCCAGCCTCCTGGGTGATACAATGAGACCCTGTCTCCAAAAATAAAATTATTTACATGCATATGCCCTCAACCTTGCCCTCTCTCACTTTGTCATACTACTTTGGCAAAACCACAACCTTAGTTAAATCCAACTCTAGATCTATCCTTTACCTGCACCAGTGCAGCTGAAAATGGCTGAAGGAAGAAACAAAACTGCTTACTGGTCCTACTTTAAATTCATGGCCATGAACTTTATAAACATTAAAAAAAAAAAAAACCCACACACAATATATAATTTTAAAAAAAGAAGACTTTTATTTTCTATAAAGGATTACAGTTGCCATCCTACAGGCTGGGAAGCATGCCTCAGGCCAAGATCAGAGACAAGGTCTTCAAAGAAGGTGGAGTTGGGGTAAGAGCTTTATGCAAAACAGTTGGCTAAACATATGTATTCAAATTACTGGAGGAGCTATGAATGTTCATGAAGGTGGTCCTGAGATTTTTATTGAACAAACATACATGTAATATGTGGCCCATGTTCACTTTGGGATGGGGACTTAAGGTCTTTTCAGGACATGAAGGCATGCAAGTGCACAACCTCTCTAAACCATCCAGAACCAGCCCATGGTCCAGTTGGTGGTCTTTTTACATGGAGAAAGTTTCTGAAATTGTCTCCTGTTTGATAAAAGTGGTGCTTATGGCTGGTGGAACAGGGGTTCAGTCAGCGTCTGGCAATGGATCAGCTGCAATTGTTTTAATATTGCTTATCAAGGCCAGTGCTTGTTTAGCTGCTAGAGAAAAAAACCTTGTGGCCATTAGAACATAGTTTATTCTTGGAAATGTGGGGTGCATGACTTAACCCTTGCCTGACATGGCCTTAGGTCCTGTTTATGATTTGGTATCTTATTGCTACGAAGAGTCTGTTCTGTCAGTCTTATGATCTCTATTTTACTAATGCTGGTGAATTGTGTCTAAACTGCAAAAGGGAGAGGGTATAACGAGGTATGTCCAACCTCCTGTCCCATCTTAGCTGGGAACTGCTTTAAGGCTTTTCTGGGGTCCCCTTGGCCAAGGTAGGTGTCCATTCAGTTGGTACAGGGCTTAGGATTTGTAGTTTGCAACCTCAAGTGGCTCTTAATGTTGCCAGCAGTTATGCTGTATATCTCCCTGTATTAATCTGTTTTCACACTGCTATAAAGAACTTCCCTGAGACTGGGTACTTTATAAAGGAAAGAGGTTTAATTGACTCACAGTTCTGCATGGCTGGGGAGGCCTCAGGAAACTTAAAATCATGGTGGAAGGGGAAGCAGGTACTTTCTGCACAAGGTGGCAGGAGAGAGAGCACGAAGGAAGAACAGTCAAACACTTATAAAACCATCAGATATCATGAGAACTCACTCACTATGACAAGAACAGGATGGGGGAAACTGCCCCATGATCCAACTACCTTCCTCCCTTGATACATGAGGATTATAGGTCCCTCCCTTGGCACGTGGGGATTACAATTCGAGATGAGATTTGGGTGGGGACACAGAGTCAAACCATACCACTCCCTGATCTATTCAGTCTCCCATTTTCCTATGATAGTTTACACCTTCCCCTTTCTCTTCAAACCAAGCAGCACCTCTTCCTCGATCCTCATATCCAGCTGACACCATTGTTTCTTCTTTCAACAATTAGAATTTTCACATGTTCCTAGCATTAGATCTACTAAAACCAATGTTCTTGAGTCTGCACCCGTAGATTCTATCTTCCCCATGTTACTACACTACAGCTCCCATCTAAAGCCGTTTTCTTCATTTTGCTCTAGACTCAAGCCATCTGTTTATTCAAGAACATTGTCCATCAATTCTTCCCTCTTTCTCTTATCTTGCAATTTTTTCCACTCTGCTGAATTTTTCCCAGCAAAAATTCTTTGAAAGAGTTATCCGTATTCTTTGTCCCCAGTTCCTCTCTTGTCAAGGTCGCCAATGACGTGTGTGCTGTTGATTCCAATATCCAATTGCTAATTCTCATCTTATTTGACCTATGAGCAGAGTTTGACATAATTTGATGAGGCACTTTTTTCATTGAAATACTTTCTTGATTTGACCCCCCATTTCATTACACTCTTTGTTTTCCTCTTTCCTCATTCAGTACTTCTTTTCATCTCTATTCTGATATTCCATTTTCTTCCACCCTCTTAATGCTGAAATATACCACAGCCTCTCTGTGATCTCATCCAGTCTATGCCTTTAAGAACATGGAACACCTGTCATATTTTTAATATCTTCAGTCAAGAGTGTCTTCTGAATTCCACACTCTTCTCTCTTCCTTGCTCCTGCTTGACATCTCTGCTAGGATAGCTAACATCCATCCCAAATTTAACATGTCCAAAACAGAATCCTCAATTTTTCTCTTAAACTTACTCTATCTGGAATTTTCTTTATTTAGATGACTGTAAATTAATTCTTCCAGCTGCTATGGCTAAATTTTTTTTTTTTTTTTTTTTTTTTTGAGAATGAGTCTCTGTCACCCAGGCTGGAGTGCAGTGGTGTGATCTGGGCTCACTGCAACCTCCACCTCCTGGGTTCAAGTGCTTCTGCCTCAGCCTCCGGAGTAGGTGAGACTATAGGAATGCGACACCATGCCCGGCTAATTTTTTTGTAGTTTTTGTAGAGACGGGGTTTCACCATGTTGGTCAGGCTGGTCTCAAACTCCTGACCTCAAATGATCTGCCCACCTTGGCCTCCCAAAGTGCTGGGATTACAAGCATGAACCACGCACCCGGCCAGGTATGGCTAAAATATTTGCAAGCATTCTCTACTTTTCCCTTGATCATACACATTCCACATTCAAGCCATTAAAAATCCTATATCAACCTTCAAATTGTTAATAAATCCAGAATCCAATCACTCATCACTACCTCTATTTCTACTATGCTTGTCTAAGCAAGTGTGATCTCTTGCTTAAATTACTGCAACAGACTATTAACATATCAGCTAGAATAATCCTTTTAAAAGATAAGTCATATGTCATACCTCTGTTCAATTCTCAGTGATCCACCATTCACTCATAGTAAAATCCAAAGTCCTTAAATGGCTACAAGACTCACAGAATCTGCTGGGAATCCATCCCCTCCCCATTCTCTCTCATATTCCTTTTAATATTCTTCCCCTGCGCATTCTATTTCAGTCACATTGAAATGCCTGACACAATCCTGACTAGGGAATGTTGCCCTGTTGTTTTCTCTCTGCAACTCTATTCTCCCAAATATCCCCTGGCCAATTCTCTCACCTTCTTCAAGTCTTTAGTGAGATGTCACTTCCTAATGATGCCTACTAGGTGAAGGTGTAGCCACGAAATTTTTGACATTTCTCCTATCAAGGTAAAAATCCATATCCCATCACCTTGAATAATGGGTGGTGTATGACTGCTTGGACCAATAGAGTTTGGCGGACTTAGCTTTGAGACTAGCAATTTCCACCTGGGACCCTTAGAATCCTGAGTTTCCTTGTAAGAAGTCTGATACTGTGCTTAGAAACCACCTGGAGACATCCTGACACTCCATGGAGGAAGAAGAGGGTCCCAGCTGAGCCTAGGCTTCTAGTCCTCCCTGTCAAGTCCAGGCATGTGAGTGAAGTCATCTTGAACCCTCTTGGACCAGTGAAGTCATGTTGGATCTTGCAGCCCAGCTTAGCCACCAGTTGACACCAGGTAGAACAGAAGAATTGCACAGTTAGGCCCTAGCCAAATTCCTGACCCACAAAATCATGTGATATAATAAAACGGTTGTTGCTTTGAGCCATTAAAGTCTTGGGGTAGTTCATTACACAACAATAACCAAAACATTTATCCTGACTACTAATGTAAAGTTGCAATTTGTGACTATATGTCTCACTTCTCACCTTGCTCTGTTTTTTCCTTCATAGTACTTATCAGCTTCTAACATATAATATATTTATTTACCATGTTTATTATCTTTCTCTTAGTCAACATCTTTTCCCCCGATTCACCGTAGTATAAACAGGGATTTTTTTTCCTGTTTTATTCACTGATACATACCTGGCACATAGAAATGTTCAATGTGATGAATGAGAACTAATAAATACTTTATGAGAACATATTAAAGATCTCAACAGAGCTGTCCAAGAATGAGCAAGATATTTTTTAAATGGTATGGTAACTATGTGGTAATACTACAGGAAAAAAAAAAAAATCCAGCAATTAGCTTCATGTTCTCTGCAAAAGACATACCTGGTGACTTTCTTAACAAAATGATGATGTGATTGGTGGAAAAAATGCCAATGTTATTAAAGGATTTAATGTTTTTTATAGGAAATAATGTGGAAACTTATGGACTCAATTGCACAAAGGCAGGATATGACATAACATGCTATCTAATGGTGGTGTGGACTTGCCAGTCTCCAAAGATTTCCATAGGGAAATAGAATTGTGTTTATTATCAACAGCACTGAGTGAAGATTCTGCTACACAAGGGAATCTCACCTTACCATTCTCACAGGATTTTCATCTCCTTCTTTTTTCAACCCCTGCCTATTGCCTCACAACCTGGCTATTCTAGAGACCTGAGCTATATAACTGCCCATAAATCAGAGGCAAAATAATCCCAACATTTTCTGAATGCTTACCATGAGAGTGAGTGAGGCTGACGGCAATTTCCCAGGTCTAGCATCCCTCAAAAAAATCAGCCTGGCCGGGCGCAGTGGCTCACACCTGTAATCCCAGCACTTTGGGAGGCCGAGGTGGGTGGATCACGAGGTCAGGAGATCAAAACCATCCTGGGTAACACAGTGAAACCCGTCTCCACTAAAAATACAAAAAAAATTATCTGGGCGTGGTGGCGGGTGCCTGTAGTCCCAGCTACCTGGGAGGCTGAGGCAGGAGAATGGCATGAACCCCAGAGGCAGAGCTGGCAGTGAGCCGAGATGGCGCCACTGCACTCCAGCCTGGGCGACAGAGCAAGACTCCATCTCAAAAAAAAAAAAAAAAAAATCAGCCTTCAGAATCCTCTGAGATCAATTCTGCAATACTCAAGCAAGTGACAACTGAAGTTTGAAAATAAATAAGTGGGGAAGGACACAGCAGAAAAATAAAAATGTAAGAAACCAAATATAGTATTATCAGAAAAAATCAAAACTCAAAGTTTAAAATGGGGCAAAGGACTATTTTATAATGGTTTTGTGTACACACAGCAAAATCTTCCCCAAAATATAAGAAATTGGTAAAGCCACCATCATAGTGTCACTCTTTAATAAACTTCTTTCATAATTTGCATATCAAGAAGACAAAAGTATACAGAAGATTTAAATGATGCAATCCACAAATATCATATATACATATTATATCCATGTTTATAAAACTTAATAATTTGCAAAGAAAACCTTCAAAAACTTGTGCATTAGGTAGGATTAGCCAGGATAAGGTTGGCTACAGTGACAGAAACCCAAAGTAATGGTGGCTTAAAGAAGATAGAAACTCCCAAAAGAGTGGGGGGAGGTACATCCCTAGAAACACTTAAAGAAGAAAGTCAGTCAAGACGTATTCTACCTTCGACTTTTGAAGCCAACCGTTTGAAGAAAAGCAACTGGGGGTTTTTATTTATTGAGATTGTGGGTGGGACTCTGGTGGCTGTATGCTGTAGCTATGCCATTTATAGCACCAATCCTCTCAAAAGTCTGTTTGCCTTTTGTACCTGCAACTACAAAGCAGATAAAAAATGTGAAAATGTTTCTATGCAGAGGAGGATCCCTGGTAGACATTGGTAATGGCGATGGACACATTAATAACACAGTAATAACAGCTGCAAAGGAAAGATTCACAGCAGTTGGTTGTGAATTAAATCCGTGGCTAGTTTGGTATTCCAAGTATCATGGTTGGCAAGAAAGTGTGCATGGCTCTGCCAAATTTTATATTTCAGATTTGTGGGCAGTTACTTTTTCATAGTACTCAAACACTGTTATTTTTGGTGTGCCTCTCAGATGATGCTGCAGTTGGAGAAGAAACTTGAACTTGAGGATGATGCCACAGTCATTGCTTGCCGGTTCCCTTTCCCCCACTGGACCCCAGACCATGTAACCAGGGAGGGGATAGACACAGTGTGGGCATATGACGTGTGCACTTTTAGAGCAGGTGAAGCCCTGAACATCGATGCATTTCCAGCCAGTCATTCAAATATAAACTTTAGTAAGAGTGCTCTTCTGAAATGTTCATGGTCTTCCCTGATTTTATGGAAACTTAACAGCTGTGCACCACAGCCTACTTTTCTTTGGTGTGTGACATGGTTTGGCTCTGTGTCCCCACCCAAATCTCACCTTGAATTGTAGCCCCCGTAATCCCCATGTATCAAGGAGGTAATTGGATCATGGGGGCGGTTTCCCCCATGCTGTTCTCATGATAATGAGTGAATCTCACGAGATCTGATGGTTTTATATGTGTCTGGCATTACTCCTGCTTGCACTCACTCTCCGTTGCCACCCTGTGAAAAAGGTGCCTACTTCTCCTTTGCCTTCCGCCATGATTGTAAGCTTCCTGAGGCCTGCCCAGCAATGCAGAACTGTGAGTCAATTAAACCTCTTTCCTTTTTAAATTACCCAGTCTCGGGTATTTCTTCATAGTTGTGTGAGAACAGATTAATACAGTGGGAATATATTAGACATTGTATTAGTGTGAAAAATTACTAGTGTGATTAGAATGAAATGAAAAATTACTATTCCTTTCCTTAACTGTGGGAGAAAACCAACAGAAGTTAAGAAAACAAGGTAGATTTAAAATCTGCTTTCAATGGTATATTCTAAGAAATGTACTTACTGCCTTTTTATGCACTTGGATGCATGAAAATATGAATAAGTGGTGGTCATATGGTCATGTTTATGGGTAGGAAAGATGTCAACAGCTCTTCATATTATAAGCAATACGGCTTAATGGCACAAATGAGGAGAAATGATTTTTCCCCTGTAAAATTTTCTTTTTTTTATTATTATTTTTAAAATTTTACTATCATTATACTTTAAGTCTTAGGGTACATGTGCACAACGTTCAGGTTTGTTACATATGTATACATGTGCCATTTTGGTGTGCTGCACCCATTAACTCGTCATTTAGCATTAGGTATATCTCCTAATGCTATCCCTCCCCCTGCCCCCCACCCCACAACAGTCCCCGATGTGTGATGTTCCCCTTCCTGTGTCCATGTGTTCTCATTGTTCAGTTCCCACCTATGAGTGAGAACACGCGGTGTTTGGTTTTTTGTCCTTGCGATAGTTTGCTGAGAATGATGGTTTCCAGTTTCATCCATGTCCCTACAAAGGACATGAACTCACCATTTTTTGTGGCTGCATAGTATTCCATGATGTATATATGCCACATTTTCTTAATCCAGTCTATCATTGTTGGACATTTAGGTTGGTTCCAAGTCTTTGCTATCGTGAATAGTGCCGCAATAAACATACGTGTGCATGTGTCTTTATAGCAGCATGATTTATAGTCCTTTGGGTATATACCCAGTAATGGGATGGCTGGGTCAAATGGTATTTCTAGTTCTAGATCCCTGAGGAATCGCCACACTGACTTCCACAATGGTTGAACTAGTTTACATTCCCACCAACAGTGTCAAAATGTTCCTATTCCCCACATCCTTTCCAGCACCTGTTGTTTCCTGACTTTTTAATGATCTCCATTCTAACTGGTGTGAGATGGTATCTCATTGTGATTTGGATTTGCATTTCTCTGATGGCCAGTGATGATGAGCATTTTTTCATGTGTTTTTTTGTCTGCATAAATGTCTTCTTTTGAGAAGTGTCTGTTCATATCCTTCGCCCACTTGCTGATGGGGTTGTTTGTTTGTTTCTTGTAAATTTGTTTGAGTTCATTGTAGATTCTGTATATTAGCCCTTTGTCAGATGAGTAGGTTGCAAAAATTTTCTCCCATTCTGTAGGTTGCCTGTTCACTCTGATGGTAGTTTCTTTTGCTGTGCAGAAGCTCTTTAGTTTAATTAGATCCCATTTGTCAATTTTGGCTTTTGTTGCCATTGCTTTTGGTGTTTTAGACATGAAGTCCTTGTCCATGCCTATGTCCTGAATGGTATTGCCTAGGTTTTCTTCTAGGGTTTTTATGGTTTTAGGTCTAACATGTAAGTCTTTAATCCATCTTGAATTAATTTTTGTATAAGGTGTGAGGAAGGGATCCAGTTTCAGCTTTCTACATATGGCAAGCCAGTTTTCCCAGCACCATTTATTAAATAGGGAATCCTTTCCCCATTGCTTGTTTTTGTCAGGTTTCTCAAAGATCAGATAGTGGTAGATATGCGGCATTATTTCTGAGGGCTCTGTTCTGTTCCATTGATCTATATCTCTGTTTTGGTACCAGTACCATGCTGTTTCGGTTACTGTAGCCTTGTAGTATAGTTTGAAGTCAGGTAGCGTGATGCCTCCAGCTTTGTTCTTTCGGCTTAGGATTGACTTGGCGATGCGGGCTCTTTTTTGGTTCCATATGAACTTTAAAGTAGTTTTTCCAATTCTGTGAAGAACATCATTGGTAGCTTGATGGGGATGGCATTGAATCTATAAATTACCTTGGGCAGTATGGCCATTTTCATGATATTGATTCTTCCTACCCATGAGCATGGAATGTTCTTCCATTTGTTTGTATCCTCTTTTATTTCATTGAGCAGTGGTTTGTAGTTCTCCTTGAAGAGGTCCTTCGTGTCCCTTGTAAGTTGGATTCCTAGGTATTTTCTTCTCTTTGAAGGAATTGTGAATGGGAGTTCACTCGTGATTTGGCTCTCTGTTTGTCTGTTATTGGTGTGTAAGAATGCTTGTGATTTTTGTGCACTGATTTTGTATCCTGAGAATTTGCTGAAGTTGCTTATCACCTTGAGGAGATTTTGGGCTGAGACGATGGGGTTTTCTAGATATACAATCATGTCATCTGCAAACAGGGACAATTTGACTTCCTCTTTTCCTAATTGAATGCCCTTCATTTCCTTCTCCTGCCTGATTGCCCTGGCGAGAACATCCAACACTATGTTCAATAGGAGTGGTGAGAGGGGGCATCCCTGTCTTGTGCCAGTTTTCAAAGGGAATGCTTCCAGTTTTTGCCCATTCAGTATGATATTGGCTGTGGGTTTGTCATAGATAGCTCTTACTATTTTGAGATATGACCCATCAATACCTAATTTATTGAGAGTTTTTAGCATGAAGCATTGTTGAATTTTGTCAAAAGCCTTTTCTGCATCTATTGAGATAATCATGTGGTTTTTGCCTTTGGTTCTGTTTATATGCTGGATTGCATTTATTGATTTGCGTATATTGAACCAGCCTTGCATCCCAGGGATGAAGCCGACTTGATCATGGTGGATAAGCTTTTTGATGTGCTGCTGGATTCGGTTTGCCAATATTTTATTGAGGATTTTTGCATCGATGTTCATTGAAGATATTGGTCTAAAATTCTCTTTTTTGGTTGTGTCTCTGCCAGGCTTTGGTATCAGGATGATGCTAGCCTCATAAAATGAGTTAGGGAGGATTCCCTCTTTTTCTATTGATTGGAATAGTTTCAGAAGGAATGGTACCAGCTCCTCTTTGTACCTCTGGTAGAATTCGGCTGTGCATCCATCTGGTCCTGGACTTTTTTTGGTTGGTAAGCTATTGATTATTGCCTCAATTTCAGAGCCTATTATTGGTGTATTCAGAGATTCAGCTTCTTCCTGGTTTAGTCTTGGGAGGATGTATGTGTCGAGGAATTTATCCATTCCTTCTAGATTTCCTAGTTTATTTGCGTAGAGGTGTTTATAGTTTTCTCTGATGGTAGTTTGTATTTCCGTGGGATCGGTGGTGATATCCCCTTTATCATTTTTTATTGCGTCTATTTGATTCTTCTCCCTTTTCTTCTTTATTAGTCTTGCTAGCGGTCTATCAATTTTGTTGATCTTTTCAAAAAACCAGCTCCTGGATTCATTGATTTTTTGAAGGGTTTTTTATGTCTCTATTTCCTTCAGTTCTGCTCTGATCTTAGTTATTTCTTGCCTTCTGCTAGCTTTTGAATGTGTTTGCTCTTGCTTTTCTAGTTCTTTTATTTGTGATGTTAGGGTGTCAATTTTGGATCTTTCCTGCTTTCTCTTGTGGGCATTTAGTGGTATAAATTTCCCTCTACACACTGCTTTGAATGTGTCCCAGAGATTCTGGTATGTTGTGTCTTTGTTCTCGTTGGTTTCAAAGAACATCTTAATTTCTGCCTTCATTTCGTTATGTACCCAGTAGTCATTCCGGAGCAGGTTGTTCAGTTTCCATGTAGTTGAGCGGTTTTGAGTGAGTTTCTTAATCCTGAGTTCTAGTTTGTTTGCACTGTGGTCTGAGAGACAGTTTGTTATAATTTCTGTTCTTTTACATTTGCTGAGGAGTGCTTTACTTCCAACTATGTGGTCAATTTTGGAGTAGGTGTGGTGTGGTGCTGAAAAGAATGTATATTCTGTTGATTTGGGGTGGAGAGTTCTTTAGATGTCTATTAGGTCCGCTTGGTGCAGAGCTGAGTTCAATTCCTGGGTATCCTTGTTAACTTTCTGTCTCGTTGATCTGTCCAATGTTGACAGTGGGGTGTTAAAGTCTCCCATTATTATTGTGTGGGAGTCTAAGTCTCTTTGTAGGTCACTAAGAACTTGCTTTATGAATCTGGGTGCTCCTGTATTGGGTGCATATATATTTAGGATAGTTAGCTCTTCTTGTTGAATTGATCCCTTTACCATTATGTAATGGCCTTCTTTGTCTCTTTTGATCTTTGTTGGTTTAAAGTCTGTTTTATCAGAGACTAGGATTGCAACCCCTGCCTTTTTTTGTTTTCCATTTGCTTGGTGGATCTTTCTCCATCCCTTTATTTTGAGCCTATGTGTGTCCCTGCACGTGAGATGGGTTTCCTGAATACTGCACACTGATGGGTCTTGACTCTTTATCCAATTTGCCAGTCTGTGTCTTTTAATTGAAGCATTAGGCCATTTACATTTAAGGTTAGTATTGTTATGTGTGAATTTGATCCTGTCATTATGATGTTAGCTAGTGATTTTGCTCATTAGTTGATGTAGTTTCTTCCTAGCCTTGATGGTCTTTACGATTTGGCATGTTTTTGCAGTGGGTGGTACCAGTCGTTCCTTTCCATGTTTAGTGCTTCCTTCAGGAGCTCTTTTAGGGCAGGCCTGGTGGTGACAAAATCTCTCAGCATTTGCTTGTCTGTAAAGTATTTTATTTCTCCTTCAGTTATGAAGCTTAGTTTGGCTGGATATGAAATTCTGGGTTGAAAATTCTTTTCTTTAAGAATGTTGAATATTGGTCCCCACTCTCTTCTGGCTTGTAGAGTTTCTGCTGAGAGATCAGCTGTTAGTCTGATGGGCTTCCCTTTGTGGGTAACCCGACCTCTGGCTGCCCTTAAGATTTTTTCCTTCATTTCAACTTTGGTGAATCTGACAATTCTGTGTCTTGGAGTTGCTCTTCTCGAGGAATATCTTTGTGGCGTTCTCCGTATTTCTTGAATTTGAATGTTGGCCTGCCTTGCTAGATTGGGGAAGTTCTGCTGGATAATATCCTGCAGAGTGTTTTCCAACTTGATTCCATTCTCCCTGTCACTTTCAGGTACACCAATCAGACGTAGATTTGGCCTTTTCACATAATCCCATATTTCTTGGAGGCTTTGTTTGTTTCTTTATTCTTTTTTCTCTAAACTTCTCTTCTCACTTCATTTCATTCATTTCATCTTCCATCACTGATACCCTTTCTTCCAGTTGATTGCGTCAGCTACTGAGGCTTCTGCATTCATCACGTAGCTCTCGTGCCTTGGTTTTCAGCTCCATCAGGTCCTTTAAGGACGTCTCTGCATTGGTTATTCTATTATCCATTCATCTAATTTTTTTTCAAAGCTTTTAACTTCTTTGCCATTGGTTCGAATTTCCTCCTGTAGTTCGGAGTAGTTTGATCGTCTGAAGCCGTCTTCTCTCAACTCGTCAGAGTCGTTCTCCACGAAGCTTTGTTCTGTTGCTGGTGAGGAGCTGCGTTCCTTTGGAGGAGGAGAGGTGCTCTGATTTTTAGAGTTTCCTGTTTTTCTGCTCTGTTTTTTTCCCATCTTTGTGGTTTTATCTACCTTTGGTCTTTGATGATGGTGACGTACAGAGGGGTTTTTGGTGTGGATGTCCTTTCTGTTTGTTAGTTTTCCTTCTACCAGACAGGACCCTCAGCTGCAGGTCTGTTGGAGTTTGCTAGAAGTCCACTCCAGACCCTGTTCGCCTGGGTATCAGCAGCGGTGGCTGCAGAACAGCAGATTTTGGTGAACCGCAAATGCTGCTGCCTGATGGTTCCTGTGGAAGTTTTGTCTCCGCGGAGGACCCGGCCGTGTAAGGTGTCAGTCTGCCCCTACTGGGGGGTGCCTCCCAGTTAGGCTACTCGGGGGTCAGGGACCCACTTGAGGAGGCAGTCTGCCCGTTCTCAGATCTCCAGCTGCATGCTGGGAGAACCACTACTCTCTTCAAAGTGGTCAGAGAGGAACATTTAAGTCTGCAGAGGTTACTGCTGTCTTTTTGTTTGTCTGTGCCCTGCCCCCAGAGGTGGAGCCTACAGAGGCAGGCAGGCCTCCTTGAGCTGTGGTGGGCTCCACCCAGTTCGAGCTTCCTGGCCACTTTGTTTACCTAATCAAACAACTAACTTGGCAATGGCAGGTGCCCCTCCCCCAGCCTCGCTGCTGCCTTGCAGTTTGATCTCGGACTGCTGCACTAGCAGCGAGGCAGACTCTGTGGGCATAGGACCCTCTGAGCCAGGTGAGGGATATAATCTCCTGGTGTGCCGTTTTTTAAGCCCATTGGAAAAGCGCAGTATTAGGGTGGGAGTGACCCAATATTCCAGGTGCCATCTGCCACCCCTTTCTTTGACTAGGGAAGGGAATTCCCTGACCCCTTGCGCTTCCTGGGTGAGGCGATGCCTCGCCCTGCTTTGGCTTGCGTGCAGTGCGCTGCACCCACTATCCTGTGCCTACTGTCTGCCACTCCCCAGTGAGATGAACCCGGTACCTCAGTTGGAAATGCAGAAATCACCCGTCTTCTGCGTCGCTCACACTGGGAGCTGTAGACCAAAGCTGTTCCTATTCGGCCATCTTGGCTCCTCCAAGAAATGATTTTTTTTTGAGAGGGGGTCTCACTCTGTCACCCAGGCTGGAGTGCAGTGGTACGATCTTGGCTCACTGCAACCTCTGCCTCCCTGGCTCAAGCAATCCTCCTATCTCAGCCTCCTGAGTAGCTGGGACCACAGGTGTGTGCCACCATACCCAGCTAACTTTTTGTATTTTTGATAGAGGTGGGGTTTCACCATGTTGCCCAGGCTGGTCTGAAACTCTTGAGCCCAAGTGATCCACCCACCTAGGCCTCCCAAAGTCCTGGGATTACAGGCATGACCCACCATGCCTGGCCCCGAGAAATGATTTTAAAAAGTAGCAAATGTGAATTTGAATGTGAGTCAACAAGCTTCATGTATCTGAAAAGTGAATATTGAATGATAGCTCGAATAATCCATGCTTATCACAAAAGAGAATTGAACTCTCAGTCATATACCTGTAACCTAAATACTGAACTGTCTTGATGGAGATGTAACAAAGTAAGATGGTTACATCTTTAAACTTATATGATCAAGTTGATAATTTTCTTTTAAATGAGAAAAAAGAAGATAGAAGCTTATTCTCTCACATAAATGTAGTCAAAGCTGATTTGGAAGTTCTGTTATTATCAGGGACTCAATCTCCTTCTAGCCTGCTCCTTGGTCATTCCTAACAAATAGCTTCCACCAGTAGTATAAGAATGCCATTCTGGTTCCATCTACCATCTCCTTTTTAGCTATGGAGAAAAAAAATGGAAGGAAAAGGGCCTGCTTTTAGCTTTTAATAAAACTTTTGGGGAGTACCATCAATTACTTCTACTTACATACTTTTGGCCCAGAGCTTAGTCACATGGACACATCTAGCTAGAATGAAAGTTGGAAAATTTTTACATATTCTGGATCTTCATGGGTCCAGATAGAATTTGTCATGTTTACTACAGAAGGCAAAGGAGAAGGAGAAGGAGAAGAAGAAGAAAAAGAAGAAGGAGGAGGAGGACAGAAAGAAGAAGAAAGCTATTGAAGGGCAACAATCAGTGTCCCATCTTGCACACCTAAAAAATGTGTTTGTTCTAGAGTTCCCATGTTGGATAATTTGGCTGTGTATAGAACTCTAATTTGGACAGCAACTGTCCTTTAAATGTGGAAGGCATATGTTCTATTGTCTTCTAAATTGTAATATTGTTATTGAGATGTCTGATGGAACTCTGATTCTTGAACTCTTGTTTATGGCCTGTCTTTCTGGAAACCATTAAAGTCTTTTCTCCTGGAGATCTTCATTCCACTGGGTAATTCTCGGAGTTCTGAAATTTCATGATGATGAACGTGGGGATGAGCCTTTTCTCCTTCATTGTGCTGGGTACTTAAAAAACTTTTGATTTGGACATTTGACATTTGAACCTTTATTTCTGGGAAATTGTCTTGAATACTTTCCTTTCACTTTTTATCTCTCTTTCTGGAACATGTATTTTTCAGACATTTCATAGCCTGGACTAGTTCTCTAATAAACCTATAATTTCTCTCCTACTTCCAAACTTCTATTGAGGTGCTTTTTTTTTTCTTTTCTTTTTCTTTTTGGGACGGAGTTTCACTCTGTTGCCCAGCCTGGAGTGCAGTGGTGCAATCTCGGCTCACTGCAACCCCTACCTCCCAGGTTTAAGAGATTCTCTTGCCTCGGCCTCCTGAGCAGCTGGGACTACAGGCGTGCACCACCATGCCTGGCTAATTTTTGTATTTTTAGTAGAGACGGGGTTTCACCATGTTGGCCAAGCTGGTGTTGAACTCCTGACCTCAGGTGATCTGCCTGCCTCAGCCTCCTAAAATGCTGGGATTACAGGCGTGAGTCACCGCACTCAGCCTCTATTGAGTTTTTAATTTGTTTTCATATTTTTAATTTCCAAGAATATTTTTCTGTTCTCTGAATGTCCTTTTTAATAGCATATTGTTCTTGTTTCAAGGATGCACTCTTATCTTTCCATGGATATTAATGATTTGGTATTAGCTCAGTCACAGTTTCTTTTTATTCTTTGTTTTGACCTCTGTCTTTCATGTTAGATTGAATATTTCTAATGACTGATGATTCTTGACTATCTTCTCATATTTAATATCGAGCTACCTAAAAGCTGATGGGAAACTCTATGCATGGGTGGGATTTATTACCTAATAGACTCTATAATACAGTAATCTATTTGTGCTGTTTTATTGGGAGCCCCTGACTCTCAGTATGTATAGGTCTTTTTTGGGGGGTGGGGAGTACTGGTCAGATTCCTAAGAAACTCTTGTTTATGTGGTTTGAAACTGACTGCCATGTTTTGGAATCTAAGTAGGGGAAAGGGGTTGTTGCCTTTCACTTAAACCACCTCCCGTCTTTTTTTGGTAGAATACCCCTCATTCTCTGTGAAGCACAGTGTACCCAAATTCAGTCTTTTTGGTCGAACTCTCTAACCAGTTAAACTCCAGGCTTCTGCCATAGTGGAGGAATGGCGTTATATGGTGGCAAAAGGTGGAGGGCAGGTGTGGGAGTGGTGGGGGTGGGGTGAAGGGGGAGGAAGGGTGAAATAGATGGCTGTGGTCTAGCAGCATCTTATATGAACTTTCAGCTAGTTCTCATGCATTAAGTCTATCAGTTCCCTTGCTTTCAGTGGCACCTTATGCTTCAGTTCCTGATATTTCCCCAGGATTTAAAAAATTCAGATAGCTTATTTCTGGGATTTCCCCATTGCCTGCTTACATTTATGCAGAGAAGAGGATAATAACTTCTTCATTTGCTTTCCAGTTTTCAAATTTTTGTTGCTGCATTTATCTCTTTTCCAGTTTTCTTTGTTCATGTGGGTTTATGCCTTTCCTCTTTTACTATCCGTGTTTATCAGAGTTCTCCAGAGAGACAGACAGAACCAATAGGGATTATACATGAGAAAATTTATTATGGGAATTAGCTCACACAATAATGGAGGCTGAGAAGTGCAACCACCTGCCCTCTGCAAGCTGGAGAACCTGGAAAGCCAGTGGTGCAATTCAATCCGAGGCTGAAGATCTGAGAATTGGGACCTCCATTGTCTAAAAGCAGGAGAAGATGGATATCCCAGCTCAAGAAGAGAGAGAATTTGCCTTTCCTCTACATTTTTTTTTTCTATTTGGGCTCTTAATGGATTGGATCATGGCCACTCAGATTGCTGAAGGCAATTTTCCTTACTCATTCTACTGATTCAAATGCTAACCTCTTTCAGAAACATCCTCACAGGCACACACAGAAATAATGTTTTGCCAGCTATCTGGGCATTCCTTAGCCCAGCCAAGTTGACATGTAAAATTAACCATCACACTTTCATTTTAGTGGAGGTTAGTGAAGAAGCAAAGGTAAATATGTGAGTTCAACTTACTATGTTTAATTCAACAATTTGTTGCTGTTTTTAACATAAGGAGTTTTAATTCTCTTTTCTATCTGTTCTTCTCAGTTTACTGTCTAATTTCTAGAGATGCTAATTAGCATATTAGCTTAAAAATGTGCAAAAGACTCATTTAGCTAATCTCTGGCTGTTTTAAGCTCTATCTTCCATAAAGTCCCTTACCCTACCCCACACATACCAGTTTATTAAAGGAGCTAAGCTTCTTCTGATGGTTCATACTTATTGAGTAGTAAGTATGATGTTTTTACTTTATATTGATTAGCTCATCAAATATTTGTGGTAGTGTTATGGGTTAGATAGTACTATCCTCACTTTATAGATGAGAAAACTGAGTGACAGAAACATATTTTTTGCCTAAGACAAAGCAATAAGTGGCAAGACCAGACTTTAGTGGTCTTATTCTTTTTTTTTTTTTTTTTTTTTTTTTTGAGACAGAGTCTTACTCTGTCACCCAGGCTGGAGTGCAATGGCGCGATCTCAGCTCACTGCAACCTTTGCCCCTCCAGGTTCAAGCGATTCTCCCTGCCTCAGCCTCCAGAGTAGCTGGGATTACAGACGTCTGACACCATGGCCGGCTAATTTTTGTATTTTTAGTAGAGACGGAGTTTCACCATGTTGGTCAGGATGGTCTCAAACTCTTGACCTCAGGTGATCTGCCTACCTCGGCCTCCCAAAGTGTTGGGATTACAGGAATGAGCCACCGTGCCTGGCCTAGTGGTCTTATTCTTAACCTTAGAACATCAAACATGCATCCTTTTGTTTTTCCATTTTCCCCTGTTGCTATATTGTCTTGTTTGGGCAAATGTAGTTAATTACTGGAAGAATTATGTAATTTTTATTTTTAAAGAGAATTTCTCTTGGCTTTTATATTAACATTTATATTAATATTTGCCCATTTGACATAGGTAATATTTTTTTTTTCGAGACAGGGGTTCACACTGTCATCCAGGCTTGAACACAGTGGCATGATCTTGGCTCAGCCTTGACCTCAAGTGATCCTACCTCAGCCTCTTGAGTAGCTGGGACTACAGGTGTGTGCCATCATGCCCAGCTAATTAAAAAAATTTTTTTGTAGAGATGAAGTCACACTATGTTGCCCAAGCTGGTGACATGGGTAATTTATTAGAGTGTTGTAATGTGCTTCTCACAACCCTCATGCTCCAGGAGGCCAATTTAGAGCATACTTTTCCTTTTGATGGCTTAGCACCTTATCCACAGCACTGTAATTACATGCTACACACAACAGATTCATTTGCTACAATGTTCATTTTTAAAGAATTGTCAAATCTGCTGATCATTTGCCAACTCTTTTGTGCCAAAATGTTATTTATGGAGTTAATTTATAATAATTATTAATTATGAATACTTTATAACATATCAATTATTCTAAACACTTTCCACTTTGCCTGCAGATAAATCAGTCTGCCTTGTGAAAGCAAACAAACAAAAAATCCTTGACAACCACTTCCTTGCCAAGATTGACCAAACACATACAGAATTTGCCTATGTTCACAAATACCTTAATCTTTATTTGCAATGGTTTTAGAAAAACATTAAGCATAAAACATTTGTATTATAAATTCTTTAGTTGACTCTTTTTTGTCCTATGTGTCAGTCCCTCTCTTTGTAAAACTAAGATTTATATATCTACCTTGCCAGGGTGGGAAAAGACTCAGTAAAGCAATGTGAAAGTGAATCAAAAGTATGAAAAGGTATAATAATTCTGTCTTTCCTTTTTTAACAAATATCCACAGTATTTCCGAGATTCCTTAGTCATCTCAGGGAATAAATTGAGTACTTCAGGCTGCCTACATTGAACAGAAGGTTCTCATATGAATGCCAGGTAGTTTGTGTCCCATTGATTCCTACCAAGGTTCTTGTTTAAGAATGGGTTGTTACTCAATTGTTGTAATGTAAATAGAAATTTTTCTGTCTTTAATCATTTCAGCTTAGTTAACCCACAGTTATTCTTTTAAAAACTAGGAAATACAAATGAGTAAAAGGTAAAAAAATTCACATAAGCTCAGAGATAACCAGGGTTTACATTTGGTATGTATCTTTTCAGACATTTTTCTACACACATACATATATTGTGAAGGGGACCAGAATATGCCACTTTGGCATGAGGATTATTTTGAGCTGAAGGCAATTAAGAAATAGCTTATGCAGAAAAAACTCTCTGCCCTCCTCCATCTGACTAAAAGCAGGACATAAATTTCTACTTGTAAAGGTGTTTACCTCTTTTGTACCAGAAAGAAGAGAACAACTCTTTTACTTTAATTACACTTTAAGTTTTAGGGTACATGTGCAGAACGTGCAGGTTAGTTATATATGTATACATGTGTCATGTTGGTGTGCAGCACCCATCAGCTCGTAGGGATATGGATGAAGCTGGAAACCATCATTCTCAGCAAACTATCGCAAGGACAAAAAACCAAGCACCACATGTTCTCACTCATAGGTGGGAATTGAACAATGAGAACACGTGGACACAGGAAGGGGAACATCACTCTTTTTGTTTTTTAAGAGATGGGGTCTCGCTCTGTCTTCTGAGTAGCTGGGACTACAGGTGTGCACCACCACACCTGGCTAATTTATTTTTGTAGAGACAGGGTCTCGCTATGTTGCCCAGGCAGGTCTTGAACTTTTGGTCTCAAATGATCCTTCTGCCTTGGCCTCCCAAAGTGCTGAGATTACAGGTGCGTGAGCCACAGCTCTCAGGAGAACAACTCTTAATCACCAGGACTCTTAATTACTTGAGAGGACTCTAGAACTCTTATCAGCCCTGAGATGCACCAAGACAAATCTGCAGAACAAATCTTACTAAACAACCTTTATTTACCATTAATTTCCTCATATATTTACACCTCACATTTACCACCCCTAGGAAATTCCCTTGCCTCCGTTTCCTTTGACCTGTCATAGCTCCAGAATTTAGCATTCTTTGTTGAAATGGTATATAAGTGCTCAAGCCTATTTGCTTCTTTGAATCTTCATTTCTTTTATACAAAGGCCTCCATGTACATGTAAACATATTAATATCAAATAACATTTGTATGCCTTTTCTCCTATTAATCTGTCTTTTATCAGTTTTATTGGCAGGGCCCCAGCTGCTGAACTTAGAAAGGTAGAGGGAAATTGTTTTTCCTCCTCTGCCATTGTATCAGTCGGTGTTCAGTCAGGGAAGCAAAGCCACCAAAAATGTCACAGAATAAGGAAGTGATTATGTGAATTAGACCTTGCCCAATTGTGAGGGAAGCTGAGGAAGTGAAAGTCTGAAGGGAGGAGGATCAAGAAAGAGCTACTAACCAGTTCTCCCTAAGTTCTGGTGTGGGTGAAGAATTTGGAGCTCTCAGGGAAATATGAGCGAGAGCTTGTGGCGAGGTGTCTGGGTTGCTGGGTTTGGTGGTGTGAGCCTGTAGTCCCACCTACTCGGGAGCTGAGGTGGGAGGATAGCTTGAGCCCAGGAGGTGGAGGCTGCAGTGAGCCAAGATTGTGCCACAGCGCTCCAGCCTGGCTGACCCTGTCTCAAAAAAAAAGTAATAAAATAAATAAAATGCCAACCAAGAATCAATCTAAAAAAATTTTTTAAAAGAGAAAGAGCTACACTGGCCAATACAAATGCTGAGGAGGAGATAGAGAATGTTGAGTAGGATTAGGATTAGGAATATGGAGGAGCCTGATGTTTAGGAAAAGAATGGAGATGAGTGTGGCAAAGCTAAGAGCTAGAGAGGGCAGGGTGACAGAACAGGTGATGTGACTTCCCAGAGGCTGAAAACTGATGGCAATGATGAGACAGCACTAAAAGGAAATTAAACAGGGTTTTCTTAAAAGAGTATAGTTTCAGGGGCTGGGAGGATGGGAATGAGGGTTGTTTAATGGGTATAGAGTTTCAGTTTGGCAAAAGAAAAAAAGTTCTTGAGATTGATAGCATGACAATGTGAATATATTTAACACAGTTGAACTGTACACTTAAAATTGGTTAAGATGGCGAATTTTATGGTATGTGTATTTTAACACAATTTTTAAAAAAGGATATAGTGATCCATACAGCTTCAGCTTCTCATTTTGAAATCCAACTGGAGTAGAGGGTCCCTCCTGCATTACCACCCTATTAGATAATATGATGCTTTTTAATTACTTTTTAAAATTTTATTTTCTTTAGACTATGTTGCCCAGGCTGATCTGAAGCTCCTGGGCTCAAGTGATCCTTCTGCTTAGACTTCCCAAAGTGCTTGGATGACTGGCATCTGTCACTACACCCAGCCCAATGATGCTTTTTAAATAAGATGCCATAAAACCAGCTTAGATGAACACTTCCAGCAGAGGAAGGAAAAGGCAAAGATTCCAAGGCCAGGTTTTGTTCTCAAAAATTACTTTTAAAGGGAAAGTTTTATTTGTATTTTAACTTATATTAATTTACAATTGCATTTAAAAATTAAGTTGTTGAGTTCATTTGATGAGCAAAACCATCTTTGAAGTATTCTGAATCTTACTGAGCTATTACTGTGATGTAACCATGTTTGTTATAATTTCAAAAGACAAACTTATTTTACAAAAGGAAAACAACAAAAATATTTTATTTGGAACATTTTGTTAGCCTTTTTACTTCCAAGTCTAAAACATCTGCAATTTATCCTTCTCTTTTCCCCTCCTACCTCTACCACCAACACTTGCTGCCTGAATGCAGTTTTTATACATAGACACAATTGTAATTGCCTAGTTATGGAGCCATGTGTATATTTTGGCAGATGGTCCTGTGTATGTTAGACCAGTAAAAAGCAGGACTAAATTAACAGCAGTATCAGGATAAAAGAAAAAGTCTCAGCCAACATTCTGTTAAAAAAAAATCATTGTGTGACACAAATAAAGACCTGAGAAGGTTTGAATTTTGCATCTTTGGGTAACATATATGGAAACAATTCTCTACTTATAAATTATATTATAGCACTGTATTATGCTTCTTTTAAGTGCTTAATGAGTACTGAACAACAGAAAGCTCATCATGTAGTGAATACCAAATAAACAGTCAAGATTTTAGAAAGTGCTTCCTTCCATCATCACAGAAACAGATGGAGCCGGGTAGCAGAAATAATGGGAATCTCTTAATGGCTGAATCAGTATGATACCACAGAGGCATATTTGCAACTTCGCATTGCTCCTTCTGAGGCCAGATTAAGAACCTAACAAGACACCAATTGCACATTCCAGGTTCAAGGGGGAAAACCCCAAAATGTAATAAAATGTGAGGTAAATCATATGTTTTGGAATTAGCAATAAAGGAGGCAGATGCTCTGACAATAATGCTGAGATATCCAGGGAGGCATCAAGGAACTTGCACGATGATTCTTTCTTAGATTAGCACCACCTAATTAAGAATAATTGAATTGTAGGCGCTGCTTGTAAGGCCTATAGCATTTGTCTTGTTGAAAGTAACTCCAAAACACACCCACACTTGAATTAATTCACTGGTAGCTGTTGAAAGAGGAGTAAAATCGTTCAGCAAGCTAATCAGAAGGGTTGGACAGCTGGGGCTGAAAACTGTAATGTCAATTCTGCACCATGGCCTCACTATATTGTGTAATATGTTATTGAGCAGGTGGGTTGACCCTTCTGCCTCAGTTTCTTAGTGGTGAAGCTGGAAAACAGATACAACTCAGATCTACATAGCCTTCTGGTCTTCCTGGTTCTGCTCATCCCAACAACCCAAACTAAATACCAGTGTCAAATGTATTGATCCCCATTTCTACTTTGATCATATAGAAGCAAAAAATGACACTTTGCCCTGCTTTCAATATAACTAAGCACTTCACATATGGCAGTCAGAGAAAACATGCAACTCTCAGACATAAATCAAAATTAACAAGGTCACCCTGGCTGGGTGTGGTCTCTATAATGGTAAAACCTTGAATGTTTTTCATAAACCATTTTATATCTGACAGTTGCCATGGTGGTGTCTGAAGATACATCATGACCTTTGTGAATATGAAAATCATGTGAGAAAGCTACTGTCTTTCCTGCATGTGCAGACTAATGCTAACTTGGAAACCTGGGTAATTTTGCATCTTTTAAATGTAAATACTCATATTTGGCTAGCCAGTTCTGCTGAAGTGTGTCTGTCTTGGAAAATAAATGTTTTCTTTCCTTTTCTAAATGCTCCCTTCTCTGAGTCTTCCTTTACCAATCATCTCAAAAGTCTTTTACAAAGCCTCTAATTTTTTTTTATTGCTTACCCAATGAAATCCTAATTCCTTTGGCTGACATGTCACAGCTTCTGAAATCTGACCTTTTCCTTCTCCAAACATATGTCCCTTTGTTCCTTCATGTGGATTCCACAGCAGTCAGGTAGAACATGATGCCTGGATTTTCATTTCTGCATCTTTGTTCATGATACTCCTTTTACCTGCAAAATCCCCCGTACACCTCTTTATCAATACAAATGATTCCCATCTCTCCAGGTGCAGCGCAGGTCCTGTGTTGGCCGTGAAACCTCACCAGTAGCTCACAGGGCTTTTCCTTCTCTCATCTCATAGTCTGTGCCATGCAGTCAGCACTTAGTCATTTGTTGTTGTGTGAATTATTTTGCATTAACTTTTTATGTTCGCATAGCCCATCTCTCTAAATAGATTATGAACTTCTATCCATAAATAAAATTGGCATTTCTAATTTTCCTAATGCAGGTCTGAAAAGCATCTTGGGGCTTGAAAGCTGAGTACTGTATTGTTCTGCCTTTTACATATATGTAACTGCATTAGTGAGATGTGGAATAAATTGGGGTATAAACTGCTTTTAATAATTCTATGCTATATGAGTCCATTCTTGCATTGCTATAAAGAAATACCTGAGACTGAGTAATTTATAAGAAAAGAGGTCTAGTTGGCTCACTGTTCTGCAGGCTGTATAGGAAGCATAATGCTGGCATCTTCTTCTGGGGAGGCCTCAGGAAACTTACAGTCATGGTGGAAAGCAAAGAGGGAGCAGGCTCTCACATGGTGGGAGCAGGAGTGAAAGAGAGAGAGAGAGAGGGAGAGAGAGAGCAAGAGTGAGAGAGCGAGCAGGGGGGAAGTGCTGCACTTTTAAATGACCAGGTCTCACAAGAGCTCACTCACATCAGGAAGACAGCACCAAACCATAAGTGATGCACCCCATGATGCAAACATCTCCCACCAGGTCCCACCTCCATCACTGGAGATTACATTTCAACATGAGATTTTGGTGGGGACAAATATTCCAATTATATCACATGCCAAATCTCACTTTACAACCTCCTAACAATACCTTGGGCGGATTCCAAAATTTTCAGATCTCTTTTTGTTATTAAAACAATCTAGTCCAGGCCAGGCACGGTGTCTCACACCTATAAATCCCAGCTACTCGGGAGGCTGAAGTGGGAAGATCGCTTGAGCCCAGGCAGGACGAGGCTGGATGCAGTGAGCTGTGATTGCACCAACTGCAGTCCAGCCTGGGCGATAGAGTGAGACCAAAAAATAGCCAAAGCTACTTTTCTAAGAGGGGCTCTTTGCAAACATTAATCCTGTTCAAATTGTAAAGTGAATAGCTGCTTCATTTCTAAATAAGGTAATTCTAATGAAAGTCTAAGATTCCAGGCATCCCATTATGTTATGTATTAAAAGCACAGAATTCTTTACTTCACTAAAGAAGAGACTATTCCAACAGTGTATTTTCAGTCCCCAATCTTTCTAAAATTTGTGATATATAAATTCTATTCAATTACGGATCTTTTGGGATATTTGAGTAAATTTCAGGCATTTTTCAGATAATTCATATATATATTCATATGTGTATATATATACGTGTGTGTGTGTGTGTGTGTGTATATATATATATATATATATATATATATATATATATATATATATATATGTAGAGATGGAGTCCCACTCAGGCACGTGCCACCACACTCAGCTAATTTTTGTATTTTTAGTAGAGATGGAGTTTCACCATGTTGGCCAGGATGGTCTTGATCTCTTGACCTTTCAGTGCTGGGATTACAGGTGTGAGCCTCCATGCCCAGCCTCCATTATATTTTTATAGTAGATCATTATCCCTATATTTTATTTGTTTAGTTTTTATTTCTAACTTTATTTTGTGTGTTCTACCCCATCGTCAGTGTAATCTTTTATTATGGATTTTCACTTTTAGTCACTATATGCTTCTTTTACAATTCTCATTTTGTATTCTGTATCTGTATCCAGTATTTCCAATAGCTGAAGTCCTTGAGGCCCTAATTTCTTATTTCTGCTGATTTTTACTCATGATGACTTGTTTGCTGATGTGGTTTGTAATTTTGGATTGTGAAATCATATTTGTCTGACATTTATCTGTTAATTTCTTGTTTTGGAGTTTTTAAAACCAGAGACAGAATTTTAATCTTAACTGCATGATGTTAAGCCTGCAGTTATAAATCTCAGGAGATATTTTTATTTTTAAGCATATTGAGTCTGGGTCAAGACTGACAAATCTTGTTTCTCCTTTCTGCTGTTGGGTAGACAGCTTTTTTGCAGCCTTCTGTTAAGCTGAATGTGAGGATTTAATTTTTAATTTTTAACTTTAGAGACAGGGTCTCCCTCTGTCACCCAGGCTGGAGTGGCTCACTGCTGCCTCAACATGTTGGTCTCAAGCAATCTTTTTGCCTCAGTCTCGTGAGTAGTTGGGACTATAGCCACACCCCACCATGCCTGGCTAATTTTAAAAAAAAGTTTTTGTTTTTTTTTTTTTGTAGAGATGGGACCTCACTATGTTGCCCTGGCTGGTCTCAAGTTCCTGGGCTCAAGCAGTGCTGCCTCAGCTTTCCAAAGTGCTGATATTGCAGGTGTGAGCCACTGCACTTAGATGGGTGTGAACACTTTATGTGGGGCTTCAATTCCAAATCCCTACTTTATGCAAGTTCACTGCCTTGTTTCCTGTCCCCAAGTAGCCATTAAAATCCAAGACTTTAGATAATGGAAATTGGCAATTGCTTTGAGGCCAACTGCTCCTTCAGTGTCAGTCTATAACTGTGGGTTACAGCTTGCTTGTTAGTCTTTGCCCTTGGGATTTTCCTTTACTTTTTTTTTTAAATGAACTCAACTATGCATGAGAAAGGATTGATGTTATATAGTATTCAATTTATCTAGGTATCTTGTAGGAGAATTTTTGAAAATATCTAGGCTGCCATTCCTTTAAATTTCACATTCTACCTATTTTTATTCCAGAATTTTCTCCATATCTTATTCTGAAGCAATAATACATAATAAAAACTACTGTTTACTGAATGCCTTTTATATGTCAAGTGCTTTTTCTGTGATCTCATTTTGTTGTCATCTTTCCTGTAACACTGATCACTCTGTATAATTAGGACCCTATCTGTTACTCTCTGTTTCTACCCCTGTGTATTTCCTGTATAGCAGCCATC
The DNA here is from genome assembly GCF_029289425.2 of Pan paniscus. NCBI lineage: Eukaryota > Metazoa > Chordata > Mammalia > Primates > Hominidae > Pan > Pan paniscus. The sequence goes on from NC_073259.2 coordinate 52,107,632, forward strand.
ATGACATATAATTATTTCTTTTTCTGCTTTCTTATCCTTGTGTTCCACTATAATGTAAGTTCCATGAGGATAGGGACCATGTCTATCTTGTTCTTAGTTCTTAATTGAATTTCTAACATCTATGTGAGCAGCTCCTAGTGAGATTTTGATAAGTATTTGCCATATAGATGAACATAATCTGTGATGTAGGTAATATTGTACCTATTTTCACATGAGAACCTGGGCCTAGAGAGGTGAAGTGACTTGTCCAAGGTTACAGAAGTAGTCAATGACAACTGGGAAAAGATCAGATGCCCAAGTCCATCTCCCCTGCCATTTGAGAAGCTATTTCTTTCATTAGTTTCTGGAAAGCCAAGGTGAATAGCTATATTATGAAAGTGGCTTGATTAAATGATAATGGAAATAAATTGCTCACATCATTAATTTCAAATTATATTTAGTTCTAATACTGTTAGATGATTTATATTATATAGAATTAAGGAGATTTCATAGAGTCAGCACATCAGGGTAAAATGTCCAAGACCTGAATATGAGGGAGCCAAGATGGCCGAATAGGAACAGCTCTGGTCTACAGCTCCCAGCATGAGTGACGCAGAAGACGGGTGATTTCTGCATTTCCATCTGAGGTACCAGGTTTACCTCAATAGGGAGTGCCAGACAGTGGGCACAGGACAGTGGTGCAGTGCACCGTGGGCGAGCCGAAGCAGGGTGAGGCATTGCCTCACTCAGGAAGTGCAAGGGGTCAGGGAGTTCCCTTTCCTAGTCAAAGAAAGAGGTGACAGACGGCACCTGGAAAATTGGGTCACTCCCACCCCAATACTGTGCTTTTCATACGGGCTTAAAAAACGGCACACCAGGAGATTATATCCCCCACATGGCTTGGAGGGTCCTACGCCCACGGAGTCTCGCTGATTGCTAGCACAGCAGTCTGAGATCAAACTGCAAGGCAGCAGCGAGGCTGGGGGAGGGGCACCCGCCATTGCCCAGGCTTGCTTAGGTAAACAAAGCAGCTGGAAACTCAAACTGGGTGGAGCCCACCACAGCTCAAGGAGGCTTGCCTGCCTCTGTAGGCTCCACTTCTGGGGGCAGGGCACAGACAAACAAAAAGACAGCAGTAACCTCTGCAGACTTAAATGTCCCTGTCTGACAGCCTTGAAGAGAACAGTGGTTCTCCCAGCACCCAGCTTGAGATCTGAGAATGGGCAGACTGCCTCCTCAAGTGGGTCCCTGACCCCTGACCCCTGAGCAGCCTAACTGGGAGGCACCCCCCAGTAGGGGCAGACTGACACCTCACACAGCCGGGTACTCCTCTGAGACAAAACTTCCAGAGGAACGATCAGACAGCAGCATTTGCAGTTCATGAAAATCCACTGTTCTGCAGCCACCGCTGCTGGTACCCAGGCAAACAGGGTCTGGAGTGGACTTCTAGCAAACTCCAACAGACCTGCAGCTGAGGGTCCTGTCTAGTAGAAGGAAAACTAACAAACAGAAAGGACATCCACATCAAAAACCCCTCTATACTTCACCATCATCAAAGACCAAAAGTAGATAAAACCACAAAGATGGGGAAAAAACAGCAGAAAAACTGGAAACTCTAAAAAGCAGAGCGCCTCTCCTCCTCCAAAGGAATGCAGCTTCTCACCAGCAATGGAACAAAGCTGGACAGAGAATGACTTTGACGAGTTGAGAGAAGACGGCTTCAGACGATCAAACTACTCCGAGCTACAGGAGGAAATTCAAACCAAATGCAAAGAAGTTGAAAACTTGGAAAAAAAATTTAGATAAATGTATAACTAGAATAACCAATACAGAGAAGTGCTTAAAGGAGCTGATGGAGCTGAAAGCAAAGGCTCGAGAACTACGTGAAGAATGCACAAGCCTCAGGAGCCGATGCGATCAACTGGAAGAAAGGATATCAGTGATGGAAGATGAAATGAATGAAATGAAGCGAGAAGGGAAGTTTAGAGAAAAAAGAATAAAAAGAAACAAACAAAGCCTCCAAGAAATATGGGACTATGTGAAAAGACCAAATCTACATCTGATTGGTGTACCTGAAAGTGACAGGGAGAATGGAACCAAGTTGGAAAACACTCTGCAGGATATTATCCAGCAGAACTTCCCCAATCTAGCAAGGCAGGCCAACATTCAGATTCAGGAAATACAGAGAATGCCACAAAGATACTCCTCGAGAAGAGCAACTCCAAGACACAGAATTGTCAGATTCACCAAAGTTGAAATGAAGGAAAAAATGTTAAGGGCAGCCAGAGAGAAAGGTCGGGTTACCCACAAAGGGAAGCCCATCAGACTAAGGGCGGATCTCTCGGCAGAAACTCTACAAGCCAGAAGAGAATGGGGACCAATATTCAACATTCTTAAAGAAAAGAATTTTCAACCTGGAATTTCATATCCAGCCAAACTAACCTTCATAAGTGAAGGAGAAATAAAATACTTTACAGACAAGCAAGTGCTGAGAGATTTTGTCACCACCAGGCCTGCCCTATAAGAGCTACTGAAGGAAGCACTAAACATGGGAAGGAATAACCGGTACCAGCCACTGCAAAATCATGCCAAATTGTAAAGACCATCGAGGCTAGGAAGAAACTGCATCAACTAACGAGCAAAATAACCAGCTAACATCATAATGACAGGCTCAAATTCAAACATAACAATATTAACTTTAAATGTAAATGGACTAAATGTTCCAATTAAAAGACACAGACTGGCAAATTGGATAAAGAGTCAAGACCCATCAGTGTGCTGTATTCAGGAAACCCATCTCACATGCAGAGACACACATAGGCTCAAAATAAAAGGACGGAAGAAGATCTACCAAGCAAATGGAAAACAAAAAAAGGCAGGGGTTGCAATCCTAGTCTCTGATAAAACAGACTTTAAACCAACAAAGATCAAAAGAGACAAAGAAGGCCATTACATAATGGTAAAGGGATCAATTCAACAAGAAGAGCTAACTATCCTAAATATATATGCACCCAATACAGGAGCACCCAGATTCATAAAGCAAGTCCTTAGTGACCTACAAAGAGACTTAGACTCCCACACAATAATAATGGGAGACTTTAACACCCCACTGTCAACATTGGACAGATCAACGAGACAGAAAGTTAACAAGGATACCCAGGAATTGAACTCAGCTCTGCACCAAGCGGACCTAATAGACATCTACAGAACTCTCCACCCCAAATCAACAGAATATACATTTTTTTCAGCACCACACCACACCTATTCCAAAATTGACCACATAGTTGGAAGTAAAGCTCTCCTTAGCAAATGTAAAAGATCAGAAATTATAACAAACTGTCTCTCAGACCACAGTGCAAACAAACTAGAACTCAGGATTAAGAAACTCACTCAAAACTGCTCAACTATGTGGAAACTGAACAACCTGCTCCTGAATGACTACTGGGTACATAATGAAATGAAGGCAGAAATAAAGATGTTCTTTGAAACCAACAAGAACAAAGACACAACATACCAGAATCTCTGGGACACATTCAAAGCAGTGTGTAGTGGGAAATTTATAGCACTAAATGCCCACAAGAGAAAGCAGGAAAGATCCAAAATTGACACCCTAACATCACAATTAAAAGAACTAGAAAAGCAAGAGCAGACACATTCAAAACAGTGTGTAGTGGGAAATTTATAGCACTAAATGCCCACAAGAGAAAGCAGGAAAGATCCAAAATTGACACCCTAACATCACAATTAAAAGAACTAGAAAAGCAAGAGCAAACACATTCAAAAGCTAGCAGAAGGCAAGAAATAATTAAAATCAGAGCAGAACTGAAGGAAATAGAGACACAAAAAACCCTTCAAAAAATTAATGAATCCAGGAGCTGGTTTTTTGAAAGGATCAACAAAATTGATAGACCGCTAGCAAGACTAATAAAGAAGAAAAGGGAGAAGAATCAAGTAGACGCAATAAAAAATGATAAAGGGGATATCACCACCGATCCCACAGAAATACAAACTACCATCAGAGAATACTGCAAACACCTCTACGCAAAAAAACTAGAAAATCTAGAAGAAATGGATAAATTCCTTGACACATACACCCTCCCATGACTAAACCAGGAAGAAGTTGACTCTCTGAATAGACCAATAACAGGCTCTGAAATTGTGGCAATAATCAATAGCTTACCAACAAAAAAGAGTCCAGGACCAGATGGATTCACAGCCAGATTCTACCAGAGGTACATGGAGGAACTGGTACCATTCCTTTTGAAACTATTCCAATCAATACAAAAAGAGGGAATCCTCCCTAACTCATTTTATGAGGCTAGCATCATCCTGATACCAAAGTCTGGCAGAGACACAACCAAAAAAGAGAATTTTAGACCAATATCCTTGATGAACATCGATGCAAAAATCCTCAATAAAATACTGGCAAACCGAATCCAGCAGCACATCAAAAAGCTTATCCACCATGATCAAGTGGGCTTCATCCCTGGAATGCAAGGCTGGTTCAATATACGCAAATCAAGAAATGTAATCCAGCATATAAACAGAACCAAAGACAAAAACCACATGATTATCTCAATAGATGCAGAAAAGGCCTTTGACAAAATTCAGCAATGCTTCATGCTAAAAACTCTCAATAAATTAGGTGTTGATGGGACGTATCTCAAAATAATAAGAGCTATCTATGATGAACCCACAGCCAATATCATACTGAATGGGCAAAAACTGGAAGCATTCCCTTTGAAACCTGGCACAAGACAGGGATGCCCTCTCTCACCACTCCTATTCTACATAGTGTTGGATGTTCTGGCCAGGGCAATCAGGCAGGAGAAGGAAATAAAGGGTATTCAATTAGGAAAAGAGGAAGTCAAATTGTTCCTGTTTGCAGACGACATGATTGTATATCTAGAAAACCCCATTGTCTCAGCCCAAAATCTCCTCAAGGTGATAAGCAACTTCAGCAAATTCTCAGGATACAAAATCAATGCACAAAAATCACAAGCATTCTTATACACCAATAACTGACAAACAGAGAGCTAAATCATGAGTGAACTCCCATTTACAATTGCTTCAAAGAGAAGAAAATACCTAGGAATCCAACTTACAAGGGACGTGAAGGACCTCTTCAAGGAGAACTACAAACCACTGCTCAATGAAATAAAAGAGGATACAAACAAATGGAAGAACATTCCATGCTCATGGACAGGAAGAATCAATATCATGAAAATGGCCATACTGCCCAAGGTAATTTATAGATTCAATGCCATCCCCATCAAGCTACCAATGACTTTCTTCACAGAATTGGAAAAAACTACTTTAAAGTTCATATGGAACCAAAAAAGAGCCTGCATCACCAAGTCAATCCTAAGCCAAAAGAACAAAGCTGGAGGCATCACGCTACCTGACTTCAAACTATACTACAAGGCTACAGTAACCGAAACAGCATGGTACTGGTACCAAAACAGAGATATAGATCAATGGAACAGAACAGAGCCCTCAGAAATAATGCCGCATATCTACCACTATCTGATCTTTGAGAAACCTGACAAAAACAAGCAATGGGGAAAGGATTCCCTATTTAATAAATGGTGCTGGGAAAACTGGCTTGCCATATGTAGAAAGCTGAAACTGGATCCCTTCCTTACACCTTATACAAAAATTAATTCAAGATGGATTAAAGACTTAAATGTTAGACCTAAAACCATAAAAACCCTAGAAGAAAACCTAGACATTACCATTCAGGACATAGGCATGGGCAAGGACTTCATGTCTAAAACACCAAAAGCAATGGCAACAAAAGCCAAAATTGACAAATGGGATCTAATTAAACTAAAGAGCTTCTGCACAGCAAAAGAAACTACCATCAGAGTGAACAGGCAACCTACAGAATGGGAGAAAATTTTTGCAAGCTACTCATCTGACAAAGGGCTAATATACAGAATCTACAATGAACTCAAACAAGTTTACAAGAAAAAAACAAACAACCCCATCAAAAAGTGGGCAAAGGATATGAGCAGACACTTCTCAAAAGAAGACTTTTATGCAGACAAAAAACATATGAAAAAATGCTCACCATCACTGGCCATCAGAGAAATGCAAATCAAAACCACAATGAGATACCATCTCACACCAGTTAGAATGGCAATCATTAAAAAGTCAGGAAACAACAGGTGCTGGAGAGGATGTGGAGAAATAGGAACACTTTGACACTGTTGGTGGGACTGTAAACTAGTTCAACCATTGTGGAAGTCAGTGTGGCGATTCCTCAGGGATCTAGAATTAGAAATACCCTTTGACCCAGCCATCCCATTACTGGGTTTATACCCAAAGGACTATAAATCATGCTGCTATAAAGACACATGCACACGTATGTTTATTGCGGCACTATTCACAACAGCAAAGACTTGGAACCAACCCAAATGTCCAACAATGATAGACTGGATTAAGAAAATGTGGCACATATACACCATGGAATACTATGCAGCCATAAAAAATGATGAGTTCATGTCCTGTGTAGGGACATGGATGAAATTGGAAATCATCATTCTCAGTAAACTATCGCAAGGACAAAAAACCAAACACTGCGTGTTCTCACTCATAGGTGGGAATTGAACAATGAGAACACATGGACACAGGAAGGGGAACATCACATTCTGGGGACTATTGTGGGGTGGCGGGGTGGGGGAGGGATAGCATTAGGAGATATACCTAATGCTAAATGACGAGTTAATGGGTGCAGCACACCAGCATGGCACATGTATACATATGTAAAACTAAGCTGCATATTGTGCACATGTACCCTAAAACTTGAAGTATAATAATAATAAAATAAAAGAATAACTGTCAATATGAAAACTGTCAATAAGAAAAGTTTGTTTGCTTATTCAATCATGAAAGCATTTAATGTGATGACATGTTTTATAATATCTCATATGCTATACTCTCATTATTGTTATTTCCCAGCTATTCTGTTATTCCCAGCTATTCAGGTAAAGTTTTGATATTTTCTTGGATATAAAAGTCATTTAGAAAATAATTTATTATACCTTTTTTCTTGTAAGAAATAAAGATTGTTGGTTTATGTTTTATTTTAATCTCCATGTTTATTATATTGTGATCACATATTATTATTAAAATTTATTAAGGTTGTAGTTATGGATATATATTTTTTAGGGTAAAGAAGTAGTTGGATATATAAATTAAATTGCTTTTATTATATTATTCATGTTCTTCATGTTTTCTTTACCTTTTTTAACCTAATTAAAAGATTTGGAACTGAAAGAGGAAAAACAAAAACAAAAACAGCAACAACAACAAAAATGTCCAAGACCTATTGATTTTACTTTGTGCCAATTTTTGGCCTATTTCTGAAAAGTAGATTTCTTGTTTATTTTGGAAACTGTATTTTTTTTGAATGAACTTAGCTATGCATTAGGAAGTTCTCACCCCAGCCAAGAGAAATATTGAAAATTGTTTCTCTTAAATGCAAATCAAAACCACAATGAGATACCATCTCACACCAGTTAGAATGGCAATCATTAAAAAGTCAGGAAACAACAGGTGCTGGAGAGGATGTGGAGAAATAGGAACACTTTGACACTGTTGGTGGGACTGTAAACTAGTTCAACCATTGTGGAAGTCAGTGTGGCGATTCCTCAGGGATCTAGAACTGGAAATACCATTTGACCCAGCCATCCCATTACTGGGTATATACCCAAAGGACTATAAATCATGCTGCTATAAAGACACATGCACACATATGTTTATTGTGGCATTATTCACAATAGCAAAGACTTGGAACCAACCCAAATGTCCAACAATGATAGACTGGATTAAGAAAATGTGGCACATATACACCATGGAATACTATGCAGCCATAAAAAATGATGAGTTCATGTCCTTTGTAGGGACATGGTTGAAATTGGAAATCATCATTCTCAGTAAACTATCACAAGAACAAAAAACCAAACACTGCATATTCTCACTGATAGGTGGGAATTGAACAATGAGATCACATGGACACAGGAAGGGGAATATTACACTCTGGGGACTGTTGTGGGGTGGCAGGAGGGGGGAGGGATAGCATCGGGAGATATACCTAATGCTAGATGACGAGTTAGTGGGTGCAGCGCACCAGCATGGCACATGTATACATATGTAACTAAGCTGCACAATGTGCACATGTACCCTAAAACTTAAAGTATAATAAAAAAAAAAAGAAAATTGTTTCTCTTTCTTCCCTCCTCAGCTCTCCTTTTTCCCTAATATAAAAGAGAAGGTTGACAAAACTATTGTTTTTACTGAGCATATTATAAAAATCAGTTTATTATTTTAAAAAACACAAAAATTAGTAAGTTCAAAATGTCATATCCTTAAAAGTCTGTAAGGATTAAAAATATATAAAATGGGCTTGCTTTGAATAATCTTCAGAGTATATTTTTATTTAATTTTAATTTTTAAAATATTATTTTTAATTAATTAATTTTTAAGAGACAGGGTAATGCTCTGTTGCCCAGGCTGGGGTGCAGGGGCATGTAGCCTTCAACTACTGGGTCAAGCGATCATTTTGCCTCAGCTCCCCAAGTAGTTGGGACTGCAGGAGTGAGCCACCCCTCTTGGCTAATTTCAAAGTTTTTTTGTAGGGATGGGGTCTCACTATGTTGCCCAGACTGGTCTTGAACTTCTGGACTCAAACAATCCTCCCACCTTAGCCTCCCAAAGTGTGGGGATGACAGGTGTGAGCCACCATGCCTGGCCAAGACTATATTTTTAAACTGAAGAATATTTTCTGCAATAGAGACTGAATGATCAAACTGGTGATCAAAGTCAGGTGAAGATTGCAAAGAATATCCATAGCCTGGAGAAAGTATGCATCAGAGATGAGATTCTCACAATAGAAGAGTAGATGTGCACTGAGTAGAAAGGCCATTTTGGATCTTTTCATAATAAATCTGTCTGTGAGAAATTGTAGGTCGCCACTGCTACAGTTCAGTCTTAGATGGACGTTGAAATAAATGCATATATGTACTCTCTGAGTATAATGACTTTGACTTATAGTACCTTTTTCAGCTTGATGCTATGAAGAAAAGTGACTCCCATTGTTTGAAAGAGTAGTTTTCTGTAGAGTCTGGAAAATGTTCTTATACCTTTAACGGTAGTTTAAAAAATGTTGTCTACAGGGTTCTATATTGTACAGCTGGAGGCAAAATCTGAGTCCATTTCACAGAAAACATGGAGCCTTGATCATTTGATTAGTTCCCACGGTGGTATGCACAATGAACAGCTTTTCAATCATAAAGAGTCAAAGTGTGGATTTGAGTACGTTAAGTAAATCAATGCTATTTTAACTGAAAAATGGAATACAAAATATTTTGAAGATTTTTTTTAATACATAAGGACTTGTAATGCTAGTATTTAGGGGAAATAACATTACAAAAATAGGATGGTTTTGAGGGAAAGTAAAAATTTAGTACATCGTGTTAATTTCCAAGTACCTATGAACGTGGAGTATGATGTCATAGATGGTGAGCTCCTAAAGGCGGAGGATACCTCTCATCCATCTTTTAATCTTCCCATTGCCACCACACCTAGTCAATGCTAGATAAAGGTCTCTCTCTCTTTTTTTTTTTTTTTTTTTTTTTTTGAGACGGAGTCTTGTTCTGTCGCCCAGGCTGGAGTGCAGTGGCACCATCTCGGCTCACTGCCAGCTCCGCTTCCTGGGTTCACACCATTCTCCTGCCTCAGCCTCCCAAGTAGCTGGGACTACAGGCACCCGCCACCAGGCCCGGCTAATTTTTTGTATTTTTAGTAGAGATGGGGTTTCACCTTGTTAGCCAGGATGGTCTCGATCTCCTGACCTTGTGATCCGCCCACCTTGGCCTCCCAAAGTGCTGGGATTACAGGCGTGAGCCACCGCGCCTGGCCAGATAAAGGTCTTTGGAGACACCCATCCAAAGGATCACAGACAAGCCTCATTTGAACACGATTCAACAAGTAACTCCCTATCACACCAGTCAGCTCATGCCGGTTTTGACAGCTGAGGCAGAATTTCTTCTTCTCTTGAGTGAATGTGTGCTTTTCTCTAACTTCCTCATGCTAGGTCTGTTCTCTGAAGCTTCACAGAACAAATCTGATCCATTTTTTTTTTCATGTCAGAAAGCCTTTTAGACATTTGAAGGCAAATACAATGACGCAAAATTTTAATGATGGTATGGCAGGCCCCATGCTATAAAGTCATATTCCGACTTCTCTCTTTTAGGACACATTGGGTCTTACAGCAACCCCACCCCTACTTCTGAGATGGAGAGAGAATATTCATACAACATAAATTTTGTGTGAATTTTAGGGGGTTTCTACATTCCCTAAGAACCCTCCTCTGCTCCCAGGTTAGGACTTCTGCTCCAAAATCAATTTCACAACATGACACTCCTTCCAGGACTGGAGAAAGAATTTTCTCATGTGTGGACAAGGAATACTGTGAATTCTTGATCTTGATCTGAGTGACTATCAATGTTGAAAATAATATGAATGTTGATCATAATAGAGCAGGTAGTGAAACTGCCTTTGCAGAGATTATGACAGTGGGAGAAGTCTAGCATGACTGACTCTATCTTGCTTCTGCCCTCACAGGCTGGTTCTCCTTGCTCATTCTGGGGTGTAGGCCAAGCTAACTATGGGAGGAAATTAGTTTGTAGTTTAACTTTGAAGCAGGGATGATAATATTCCCTCTCTAAAACAGACCCCCTCCTTGCTTGGGGTCTGAAGCTGCCTTT